>NW_026294573.1:68408649-68821149 GCF_007827085.1 Peromyscus californicus insignis | reverse complement strand
CCTTCACGTTTTATATCACTGTCATCATTAAAAACAAAGCCTTCTTACATTTTTCCCTAAAATCATTAAGCTGTAGCGATACTCCATATGCCAAAGAAGTTTGGCAACCCACTAATTGTTGCCTTCTGTGCCACAAGAAGTAAGGTGAATCAAAATGGGAAATTATATATTATTTTTTTCCTTTAAAAAAATCTCATTTTTACTCTTTTGAATAATCATGAAAACAGCAACAACAGCATCACACACACACATAAAAAAAAATCTGTATTGTGGTTGCTAACTTGAACCATGCCAATGAACATTCAAAAGATTAATCAAAGGCTTGACAGTTGTTAACAGTTCAACATGGTTCCCATAATTATCCAATTAAACATATAATGCAAATAGTGGAAGTCTTATGGGTTCCATAGAGCATGACTATCAGGCTGCTTCTGAGGACTATTAACTGTAATGGACGGTCTGCTGAGTCAGAAGAAAGTGAAAGGGTAGTCAGACATTCATGGAGGAAGGCAGGAAGAACAGAGTGCAGAACTCAACCGCTCTTTATGTGGTCATATAAACACAACAGACAGTGGTAAAATCCAGAAAACAAAATTGAAGTAACAATTATTGTAAAACCAAAAGAATGCAGAGCAATGACTTTGCCCTCTAATTCCTACTGGCGGAACTACAGCCACTGTGTACTTCAACCACACTTTTCTAGCTCACTGCTAAGTTAGAAACATGGATGTAATTATAGTTGTTGGCTTCTGACTCTGTCTATAAACCATGCAGAGATAAACTGCTATTAGTGAACATACCAACTCCATATAATTGTGTTTTGACATTATAGGTAAAAACAGTGAGACGGAGAACTAACCACAGCAATTATAAACAGCATGCTGGAGGGCATGTCAGGTCACTTATGACCTTGACTAAATTGTTGTAATCCCTAAGCTTCATTTTCACAAGTTCAGATGTACATGCATGCGTGTGCACCTGTCTTCTTTAGGAAAATGAAGTTACAGAATGAAAGAACTACTAAATCCTGAACTTGCAAACACCTAGAGGAATGTAAAATACACACCAGGTGAGGTAAATATCTGTTCTTTAAAAAAATGTGCTTGAAAAAATGTAAATCTTTGAAGGAAATCTTTGTGGTAACTCCTCACTCTTAAATATTTGATTTTGTAGATGGATTTACACAGAGGAAAAGAAAAATGAGAAAATTGATTCAGTACAGAAACAGTCACTATATGGAGTTAAGTTGTGCCACTTAAAGTTGTACTCCTAAATGTTAGATGTTTAAACCATCTCCCTACACTGATAACATTTTTCAATAGTCACTCAATTATATACCTTTATAATAATTATATACAAAAGTATTACATCTACTTCTTTCTGTAACAGTCTTTTGTCCTCTCCCAAAGTGGGAGCAAAGGCAATCAAGAAGCCAATAAGTATCATTGAAGGGGTAAAGTATGGCACCATGTTCAATGACTTTCTCTCTAAAGTACTACATGATTTGTGCAATCAGCAACAATATAAATGCGACAATCACAAAATACGTATGTGGTAACATACACAAAACTTAGAAATAATGTACCTTTTTCATGTGATTATTCACAGAAATAAATGGGCATGACCTTAAATACGTGCACTGCCTCTAAGACAAGCTCATGTGTGTACAGAGTTCTAAACATACATGAAGGTATCTGTGCATGCTTTTTTTTTTTTAAGGCAAGGTCTCACATATCCCAGGCTGGGTTGGAATTTGTTATGTAGCAGAGGATGAACTTGGACTTCTGATCCTCCTGCCTCCATCTCCCAAGGGTGGATTACAGGCATGAGCAAACAGTCCTGCTTACACCTGTACTGAGAATGGAACCCAGGGTCTTGCGCATGCTAAGCAAGCCCTCTACTGTGACACATCTTTCTTGCCAAGAGAGGCAGAAATATTTGACTCTTTTAAAGAAAAAAAAAAAAAAAACAGCTTCCTGAACGTACATGGACTTGCCCCAAACCTCCTCTGTCCAGACGGCCAGGTGAGCTGTTTTCATATGTTACCTGACTGCCTGGGTTCAAAGTCCTTGCTCACTCCAGAGTAAACCTCTTCAGGACAGAATGTGTGTCTGAATAAACTGCTGTCTACCAAGATGATGACCACCATGGTGGCTTCCACCTGAATGTGTCAGGAGGGTTAAATGAGAAGTGTGGTGGAGGATGTGCGTGAGAGGTCATACCTGTTCATACAGTCCCTGTCACCTCACAGTTAGTCTGGCAAGATAACTCCTCCCTAGCTAAAAGGGTAAGTTAACAGCTATGGAAACAGGCAGGCCCACTTTAGAGTGTGCCCCACGCTGCCTAACTGACACAGCGGGGTGTCCCTGTCATCTCTGACTGAGGGCTCTCAGGGGATGAGTCGCATTGGCTGCCTTTAAGTGTTTGGTTTTTCGTTTGTTTGTTTGCTTTTGGACAAAACGCTCATATATTTACTAGAAACCGATTTAAGGAATTTAAATTAAATTGAAAAAAACAACTCTGCAAATTCCAGCTATGCCCCAACACAACAGTGCCCGAGAGTCTGTACCTACTTCATCAAAGGATCCAAGTCCCCCTGTTTTAACTGCCACATTCCAGCCTGGACAGAACAGCTTCTGTGTAACTAGCTAGGGAAGAGAGCATCCTGACTGCAGTCCCCAGCTAAGGGCCTCAGTGTTCTTTAGGACAATGGCCTCCTCATTCAGGCAAGTGCAGCACTAACAACATTCAGTGCTGCATGAACTCAAGCCGATTCGGCCTGAGCCTTCACCGTTGAAGATGAGCTCACACACATCTCTGAAAAGAAACCGAACAGCAAGACGGAAAACCTGTATTCGTGTCTGCAAATACATAAAACCAACACATTTAAACACCAGAGAGGGCTTTGCTGCTCACTGCTGACCAAAGGGGGGAGCTACTGTGTCTGACGGCAAACACGCACACAACAGGCAGGAAGCAGGAAGAAGTGTTTACTGTGGGTGAAGAATGAAAACCATCTCTTCCTGCAGGCACAGTCACCCTGAGATGTGTTGACAGTCACTTAACTGCTTCCCAGATGCACAATTACAAAGTGCAATTTATATCCCTTGGTGATGCAGAAAAAAACACTTAAAGAATGTTTTGTTGGGAAAGGTTGAAGAATCAACCCATCACCATCACCATCACCATCACCATCACCATCATCATCACCATCACCACCACCATCACCATCATCATCATCATCATCATCATCATCTTGCATTTGGTAGTGGGTCTCAAGGCCGGGGCCTTGTACATACTAAGCATATGCTTTATCCTTGAATGACACACCTAGTGAACCACATCTTCTTAGTGAAATAGTGCCAGTGACATTGGAAGGAGTTGGCTTGTGGCAGGCATGGAGTCAAGCCTTGACTCTGTCACTAGCTGTGATCAGACATATACTCAGCAGTTAACCTCAACTTCTGCCTGTTACAACACTAATACTTGGGCCTTCTAGGAACTGTAAAGATTGCATTAATTAATTCAAAGGGCACATGGGACATTTTCAACATGCTGTAGCTGTTTCGTGACTGCTGATCTTACTACCATAATAATAAAACTCAGAAGGCAGTGCCAGTTTGCTGAGGTGGGGTCATTCCTGGAGTCTTCTATCACATTAGCTTTCTCACTATGATCTGCCATCTTATCCAAGAAGAAAATAATCCCTTAAACCAAAAACAACAGAATAAAACATTTAGGAATAAAGCCTTAGGGTAGACACAAAACTCTTGTCTAAATCTTCTGTAAACCCAGTACCCAGCATCTACAATAACTATAATTAAGTACTGATTCTGCTTAGAAAACAACAACTAAGAAATTTTATAGAAAATGTATCTCTCTGTTTCCTTCAGGACAGTCTTGTGGACAAAGAGCTCACTGTATATACATGGTACGTACAGATGTTAATATCCTAGAGAAAAAGAATCCACTTTTCCTACCTGTGAGAACAGCAGAACAAGTATTCTAAGCCATGAGGCAAGCACTGAACAGCTCCATGAGTGGGCCAGTGAGGGCTTTATTTTAAACCAGACACTGGGAGCCCAGGCTTCAGGTTCTGCTTCACTGTGGACTGCTCTTGACTTGCCTAATCCTATCTCTAAGGATGTTTTCTTTTCCCCAATGTATCCTTTGTGTCGTGTACAATGAACACATCCAATTCCAGGATCTCACACAAGAAGCACAATGGAGTAGAGAGAAACAACAAATGACAAAGGAAACTTAGTTCAAGGGAAGAGATGAGCTGGGAAATCACAGTACTCCATCTCAGGGTTAATAAGTACACATTGGGTCATTTACAAGTCAAATGCAAAACAAATGAGCACTTCAATCTTTTCTGAAATATGTGAAGAAGTTAAATGAGCTTGTGAGTTTTTTAATATAGAGTGTGTTGCTTAATGTACAAACACTTGTATTTGTCCCTGTACCCTATGTGGTCAGAGAAATCTTCATGGCCTAGATGGATGGTTGAGAAAGAGCTCTGGAGACAAACTACATGGGTTCAAATCCAGCCTGTGTTTAACTAGATCAACTACAGAGTTGTCGTTTATGAAGGGATAGAAAAGCATCTATGTGATGCAGTGGATGAGGATTAAATGAAGCCTGGTTCAGTGGCTCATTCCTATAATCCCAGTAGTTGGGAGGTTGAGGCTGGAGAATCACTACAAGTTCAAGGCCAGCCTGGTCTGAAAAAGAAAAAAAAAAAACCCTGAAACGAGTGAGTGACATGGGTGACTCATTAAACAATGTGTAGCATGCTGTACATGCACACTAAATGTCTGCTGGACTCCGTCCACCACACAGCAATGGCCACATGCAGAAAGCCACCTCAGCCTAGAGAATCCGACCCTCCTTAACTATGCTATCTATTGTCAGTTCAGTACTCCCTCAGCACTCCAAAAACAACTCAAGGGTAGTATTACCTCTACTTTGCATAAGAAATGAAGCCCCTGGGACTTCAAAGCCCTTTCTAGGACTCATATCATATTGCTAAAAACTGTGAAGAATCAGATTTTCAACCCAGTACTCAGGATTCCCAACTTTTTGACACTTCTTCCCATGGCTTCTTCTGGGGAGTTCAACTCAGTGGATTCCTGGTCACTTCCTCCTATGTGGCCCACCCCCAGGCTGATGCTATAGAGCTAGGGAAATGACTAGATGAGCCCCAGTGCCACACTCATTCTTGTTATTTGTGCAGATAAACGGAGTCATTAGGCGTGTGCCGTGTGCTCTACCGCCCAGCTCCATGGCACTTCTTGGTCTCACTTAGCATCGGGTACTAATTACCACCCAGAGCCCACCCCGCTTCTATGAGGGGCACAGTACAGAAGGCATCCTGACTAGTTCTTCCAATCCCAGCTGGGCAGAGCTTCCTGCCACAAAGCACCAGAAGCAGGCACATTACAACTGCATGTGCCCTACAAAGATTTTAGTCTAATTTTGTTTTCTTTTTGAAACAGGGTCTCACTATGTGACTATGGTTGTCCTGGAACTCACTATGTGGACCAGGCTGGCCTCGAACTCACAGAACTATGCCTGCCTCTGCCTCCCGCTGCCTCCCAAGTACTGAGATTAAAAGCATGCACCATCAGGCCCTGCTCTGCTCTATTTTTAGGTTTTACCTTTTGTGAGTGTGAACTGAAAGCTCCTATAAAGGTCTAATATAGCTTGAGTCACAGGACTGCCATGATTTTCTTTATCCTTTTTCTGGAACTACCCCCGAAGAAACACTATCCTAGAGTAGACATCATTTATGGACAATAAACTACATTAGGAAAACTCAACAGAGAAAGTGGCTCCTGTTTTGTTTGTGGTACGTCACTGTGGCAGGCCACTGCCTTCAGCAAATAAGTATGAATTTGTATCATGCCACACTTTAGCCTAACAACAAAACACAGCTCATTAGACAAAAACCTTATTTTTTTCTACTCAGCTGGGGAGCCAAACTTGACTTTCAAAATATAATGATGTTCAAAAACTCAATTCAGCTAACTTCAGAGTAATTTTAAACAACAATTTTGTAGAATAATCTGCCTATCATATTTTTACTTGCTTATAGAATTTTTTGTCAGTTATGAAATATATTTAAATAAATTTTTGATGCATAAGATATTGACATTTTCCACTCAAGATTATAAACAATTAAAATATTACAATGAACAAAAAAAAATTAGGAACAACATGTAAAAAAAAAATACATTAAAATCTAAGAGGCAAATTGTTTTAAGAATAATTTCCAAACTAGAATTTAATAGAAGTAACCAGTCACAAGAGGTGAAATTAATTAATCAAAAACACTTATTCCTGTGCATTGTAGACTCTGAGTTAAAACATCATATTCATCATATTAAATTCTTTAACAAACTTTTAACAAAAGATCCAGCTTGTCACACACACGTGTCTCCTCAATGCAGAGCACAGCATTGCCAACTACAACCCATCCAGGCAGACTCCGGGCCACAGTCCCTTTGTGTTGTCTCTTAGCCCCTGAGAAAACACTGCTCAAGACTCACCTCCTCTCTGACCTTTCCATTACAGTCCCACTGGGCCCCCTCCCAGCGAGCTCGGCACCTCTAACTATATTTAGTAGTGGCTGAGACAGTTAGGTGGTGTACGCCTGTGCTGCCGCCATGAGCTTTCCGCTGCTAATCAACACTACAAGTAACCACAATCTTTTCTAATTGTAAATTACTTGAGCAAAGTCATAATCTTTAAAATACTAAAACAACCAGTACAGTATTCTTATTCTTTGAATGCACTCTTAACCAATTTGTGTATTTATACCAAATGTTTTATATTTTTCTTGAATGATGTATGCTAATAATTTCATAAGTGCCTACCTCATTAACTCTATATGTACAAAATCATATTCAATACCAGAATATATACTTATGTATACACACATAATACACACTTTTAAAAAGCTAATAACCATTAAATGGGTAACAAGGTCAGCATTGTTATGAAGTGACTATTGAGGTAAAGATCCAGTACCAAAGTATTTCAGGCAGTTAAAAATATATCATCAGTGAAATAATTTTAGTGGCATTTTTTCAAAAAGACAAAACAGTCAAAACTCTTCTTCAGAGAATCTTATACATAATATTGAAATATTTCTTCTCGGCTGGTTTGGGGAACTATGATTAAGTACTAATAAGATGAAAAGGGAAAATGCATATATACCATAAGTAGATACATAAATATCATATGCGCATATCAATATTCAAGCCCATGAAAACATTTGGGATTTTAGTCTAGTTTCCTACATAAATATCACTGTCCCAAATACTTGCTTTTAGTCAATAGTTATAAGTATGTTCGCTTTTGTTTCCAATTACTTTTATGTCAGTGATCTTCTTATAACCTAAATTAAAGGTCTTAGGAAAAATGGATACTAGCCATGTATACTGGATTCTAACAGGAAATTTTACTGGCATCCAGCATATGGTTGTGCTCCTAGGGAAGGCTATGCCTTTAAGTTACCCACAAATACTGGCCTGAGGACAGTGACCTGCTGCGGTTCTCCACTGCTTGCTGCAGGGATGAATTCTGCAAAGTCACATAGCAGCCATAATACCTGAACTCTCACCACAATTACAATATTAGAAAAACTGCAAAGTTTAGGATTTTTTTCTTCCCACTTTATTAACTGTCCTCAAATTAATACTCTGCCCCTACAAAAAGGACACTTGATCTTCCAGAATCCTCAGAGACAGGTAGGGAGTATTCTCTCACAGAATAAAAGTACTGACCACCTACTCTGTGTGTCAATACTGTGAAAGCTGGTTAAAATCAGAGCATACCTGTAAAGGTTTTAGATTGGGGGTGAGGAGGTTTTGTTTTTAAGACAGTCTCACTATATAGCCCTGGCTGTCCTGGAACTCACAGAGATCCACCTGCCTCTGCTTCCCGAGTGCTAGGTTTGAAGGTACATGCCACCACACCCAGCTGTCGGTAAATGTTTTAACATGCACCTGCAATATGAGAGGTGTGGTGCTAAGCACTTTACAAGCATTTTCTCATTTGACTCTCAGAACTGCCAAGTAAAAGTGCATACCACTCCAGAGCTCAGGAAACCAAATCTTTGCAAATAAAACCAATTTACTCAACCACACGGTGAACACTACAAAACCATCATTCAAACCCACAGCATGATCTAGAATATGCTCTGTGACTGACATGGGCACATCATATGGTTCCATTTTGCTCATTGTTAAATTTTAATATATATGTGTGTGTGTGTGTGTGTGTGTGTGTGTGTGTGTGTGTGTGTGTGTGTGCACATTGTGTATACACAGTGGGGTAACATTTTGAAACACTGACCCATCACTAGACAAATATAAGGAAAACAAGTTCCAATAAACAACAATTTGCCCAGTTTGAAGGCTTTCCCTTATACCACTTCAGTAACCACAATCCAGTTCCCCTATTGTTTAAACTGACATGCTTTTACATGCATTAAAGAAATGTCATCCACTTCCTGGGACACTCCCACATCATCTCCATGGCTTTGCCATGTGCTTCTACAGTATCCAATTTTATTCATGTGTTTTTCCATCTACAATTGTGTCTGAGAAATGTTCCTTAAAACTTGCTTCACAAACCATCAACCTAGAAATGAGCTTTTAAAAACATCTTTCTAACACTGCCTGCCTCTTCTTCTATCAACTGTGCTCCCAGGGACCAGGACACACATGAAACATAAACTCCAGCTCAGCCTTTCCCGTTAGGAAAGGATTCTTACCCTAAAATATCCTTTGAAGGGTCCTTTGATGGACCTTTCAAACAAAACTTAATGTTTTGTTTTCTAAAAATTGGACTTAGAATCCTTAGAAACATCTCTTAAATAAGAGCAATTATATACTGTTGGTTTTAAACTTTTAAATAAATTATAACGAGATAAAAAATGTACACGGCACAGAGGGAAACAGAGAGAGCAATTATCAAACTAATCTGAAAATTGCAGGTATCCAGGGGCAGCCTAAAAACCAGCTGAAGACCGCTCCTACTTTTTCTTAAAATATGTGACTTTCAAGTTAATTTTTTTTTTCTTAAACAGGTTTCAAACATTTATTCAAACACTTCAAACCATTTCTTGCTGGGAGTTTAACAATGCATTTTTAGGGGATTCCTTCTGTTTTCCAACTACTACCACATCCATGTTATTAGCTAGTTGCCTGTCACTTTAAGGGAGTGTTTTCCAACCACTGGGAAGAAGAAGGGCAGCTTCTCATGAAAAATGTGACTGCAGACTGACTTCAAGACAGCACTTCCTAGGAAGAGACAGAAGGAAAACCCCAGACCCTTGAGTCAATTTATTTCAAGAAAGTGAAAATAATAATACTAGATGTTTTATGACTTTTGTCTGTGTTTCTTTTAAAAGGTTGCTGCTGGTGTTTTTATAAACTAACACTTTTTATTAGATATGCTTATTCTTCCCCTGCAGCAGCAAGGCTGACATAAACAACCAAAGAGGCTTGGGTCTCTTAGGCACAATATTCCAAACCATAATCTCTTGAGATTGCCCCGGTTCTAAGATTCTACCAAGTAAAGGCTGCTTGCTTTAAAAGTAAGCTTTTTTAAGTCTAGACTGACCTAAAGCATCTGATTATTGGACTTTGAACTGAACCACACGGAAATGTTACATAACACTCAAAAATAAATAAAACCTATTAGAACCTCAATTTAGCAAGAGTATTGAATCTTCTTAAGTGCTGGTTAGCATGAAGGAGACTTCCTTGCCCCTTGGCCAAGCTAACCAGAAACCAAATTCCTACAATGCCAGAGCTAAGGTCTTGGAGAAGCCCTCTAGAAACTGAGTCACTGAGAGACAAAGTCCCCCAGGTACTTGACAGAAGTAGGATCAATAACTGTTTTCTCTTTCACTTCAGCAAGCTGCTCTAATCATTGTGTGGTCCGGAGTGAAATTTGCCAGGAAACAAACAAACAAAAACAAAGAGAGAGAGAGAGAGAGAGAGAGAGAGAGAGAGAGAGAGAGAGAGAGAGAGAGAGAGGAGAGAGGGGAGAGAGAAGGAAGGAAGGAAGGAAGGAAGGAAGGAAGGAAGGAAGGAAGGAAGGAAGGAAGGAAGAAAATTCCACTGTCAGGTCACTAAATAATTTAGCACCTAATTTTTCCTTTCTATAATACAAAGACCTCATGCTCAGAAAGTTACAGTTTAGAGTACATTAAGTGAAATCACATCCATATGCAAATATGTTTTCTCCCATATGCATCTTAAGAAAATAACAAACAGAAAAATAATTTATCCTCAGCCCCTAGAAAACAAAAACTGAAATTAAAAGAAAGAATGGAGAAAATCTAAATTGTATATTTTCGTTCCTTCTAAAAGGATTAAATAACAGAATTCTAAATGGTTTGTTTGTACTTTCCATGCAATATGTAGATTAACCATGAAATTCTGTTTGGGACACTTTGACATCTGTTTTCAGTGCGTTACAATGAAATCTGGGGACTTGATACATACATTTGCTGTAATAAAACTGTCACTAATCAGTGTTTTCCAAAATATTGCCCATAACTATTACTATTCAGTAGTCTCATTTGCATGATCTAATACTGTTGCTACATCGTGTTTTTCCCTGACAATGTGGTAGCTGGTCCCAGGCACATGGTCTAAAATGGCTGCACACCACTCGATGATCTCAGCCTTTCCACAGACGATGCAATCTGTCCTAGAACGGACTGATACTTCATTCTTCCCCAGATACTCTTCCTGGAGCTGGAGCACCAAGAATGAATTCACATCCCAAGTGTGAGACACTCAATAACAATAAAGACGCCCATACTGACGAGAGAACTCTGCCTCGTGGGGCTTGTACCACAGGAGACATAAACATAATCCTAACTTAGGAGCCCTTTCCACAAAATCGTAATGATGCTCTTTGACAATGAATGAAAGATGAGTCTTTGACTAGCATAGTCCATTTCCATGAACTTCAGAAGCAGATTGAACCAGACTTTCCAACTGAGTCTGCTCTCTAGGAGTGATGGGAGGTTTTTACCAATGACAGATACCATGACCACAAGTTTTACAAGGTGATAACAACTGGATATTGGACTGCATAAAGGTTTCTATTCACATTGCGTGTGTCTTATACATCATATACAAAATATGGGTCTCAGAAAAAAAAAAAACTCTAAGAACACAAACATGGTATTCACCAAAGAAGAAAACTTGCTAAAAATATTTTTCTACCTACTCTCATTCTAAATGAATTCCAGATTTTATCAGTATTTGGAACTGTATTCATATTGTTCAAATCTAATACAATTTCATTTTGTCCTCCCATGCACTCATCTTAAATCTGAAAAATGTTTCTCTATACACATGTTTTATATTATACAAACGTTGGATACAAAAAGCAGATTAATCGTGAGCCCTAATGCTGTGTTTGTTAGGACTGAGAAGTCATTCCAACTGTTCCAAACGGGATTACTGCAGTATAACGAGTCTATTTAATTATTGTAAGACCAGTGATCCTCATATTACTATAAGCTGCTTTTCCCTTATTTGGAGACTATAAATGGAACCGAAATTGCACATGATAACTACAGGTCATACCCTGAAACATGATGCTTGATGTAGCAGGAATAAAGAGACATCTCAGCATCTCTGAGAGGCTACAAAACACAGCCAGTGCTTAAGATCCATGTGGATGTTCTCATTGTGGCATCACATTAACTTACATCATAAGTGTAAGCAAAGCTTCCAAGTGCGTTGGAAAGACACAGTAACAAATGGTACAAATGTTAGCAGCCGCAATCCAATTTGAATGCTGAAAACTTGAGGATACACTGTGTTCTAGGAACTTGCTTTTATAGGTTTTTGTGTATCCTATGAACAGAACAGCAACTGAACACCAGTGTCTTCTCAAAAAGGCACACCACAGATTATTAGAATTTAGGGACCAGAATCTAAACAAGCTGATCAATGTTCCGATCAATGTTCCATGCACACCCTAGTTACCCTTTAACTAATAGATAAACGTGGAACAACTTCTCATCCTGACCCCTGAGTAGATCCTGTAGATCTATAATAAACATTATCACCAAACCCTTCATCTGGGAATATGTTTCTTCTGCACATGGCATCAGCATGACATATGATTTAAATATTTCACTCTTAATCTCTCTGCTTTCCAAATCGCTGTGCGAAGTGAGGGAGAGAAACAGTCCACTGGCCATGGAGAGCAGGACCAGCCAGTTGCCCAGGAATCTGGCACACAAATTTAGCTCCAGGCCCATGGGGAACCAACCAACCAGAGTCACTGAAGTCAAACTCTGATCCCAAATGACCTCATGGTGGGGAGAAGCCAATGTTTTAACCATTTCTCCTTTGGCATCCAGCTGCTCTAAGTAAAAGTGAAATCACTCTAAGCAATAAATACTAACTTCTTCCCTCTAGAGATCATTTAATTAATTTTCAGGAAGCCACAAAAAGGAGGAATAGGAAAGGCTGACTTAAAAGAGTCAGATGGCAATGAAATAAAACCAATTCATGTAACCAATTAAGCATTCTGAGGCTTTGACCCAACCAAGGGTCATACAACCTTTCTGACTGGGAGTCTCAAAACCAGCAGCTTGCTCCTTTTAAATAGCTATCCAGCCTCATCATATTAACCTCACTTTGGTCCAACTTGATCTCAAATGTAAAGGAAGCTCTTCCAAATGTTGGTAACTTCATTGTGCTACACAGGAAACTTTTGTGTTCCACTGCAGAGCAAGAGATCCATTACAAGTACTGACCAGGGCATCCTTTAGCCAACACAAGTCAAGTTTTTTATTCAGAGAGCCACAAATAAAATTATGTTACTCCTTTCTTTGAAATATTTCTAGGTAGATCAAGAAAACTCTAGAAAATCTAAGGACTACTGAAATGATACAGTAATTCTAATTTAAGCAGGTTTCAAAACTACACAGGATTCGCTAACTACATATGCCGACCTTCACAGTTCTTGCTAACGAGGACCCATACCCAAGAGTAGTAGTGGACTGTTACTTTCTCTTCTCTTTAGGATGTATCACTGGAGGCAGCTACTAACTCACTGCTGAGCACTTGCTTAGACATTCACACATTCCTTCCCTCCATGCTAGACAGTTTCTCTGGAAGTCTCCAGACTATGCTATAATCTAGACTATGTTATATTCCTTCATATGTAGTTGTAACAGCTATTATTAAATGAATGTTTACTTCTATGACTTCACAAATCCTTAAAGAGTCATATAACTCCCATTTTCTAAAAGAGAAAGTCAAAGCATAGGAAATGTAAAGGACTTAACCAAAGCCACAAAGCTGATAAAGGATGAGAGCAGAAGCCAGTATCTGTAGCCCTGCACTTTGTGTTAGAGACTGAACGTTAGTATACTGCTTGTATACCTGTGTACCTTGTATACGTGTGTCACCTTGACAGAGTTACCTGGGAAGGGGGAACTTCAGCTAGGGACAGCCTCTGTCACATTGGCCTGTGGCATGTCCGTGGAGCATTGTCTTCACTGTTTACTGATATTAGACAGCCCAGCCCACTGTGGGCAGCACCATCCCTAGGCAGGTGGGACTGAGCTATATAAGAAAACTAACTGAACAGAAGCTAGAGAGGAAACAAGCCGGTAAGTAGCGTTCCTCCATGATCTCTGCTTTAGTTACTGACTCATGTTACTGCCTTGACTCCCTTCAGTGATGAAACGTTAGCTGGAAGCATAGGGTAAAATGAACAGTTTCCTCCCCAATTGTTTTTGGTCACCGTGTTTAATTATAGTAGCAGAAAACAAACCAGAAGCTTGCATGTCACCAAAATTCCTGTTTAAACCCGAGCTCTGAAAATGATGGTATTAAGAAACACATTTGGTACCAAATTAAGTCAGGAGGGTGGACCCTTCAAAAATAAGATGAGAGCCTTGAAGAGAGATCCCAGTGAATTTTCAGAGAAAATGCTGAAGGAGGTAATCAGCAACCCATACAATGGCCTCACTGAACTCTGACCCTGGACTAACAGTCTACAGAGGAGGAAGATGTGTTTTGGAGTCTGTAAAGTAGCCAGTGTGCTACTCTGTTACAGCGGTCTAAACTAAGAAACTTCTTTGCAAAACCAAGCAGGGCCCCCTGAAAGATGTGGGAACAGCAAAAGGAATCCAAAATTCAAAGAATGACAGATTTTTAATTGTAGATCATTCACTCCTCAATCCATAAATCATCTTTCTCAATTCCTGCCAGATCTAAGCTCTATATCTCTTTCCCCCGAACTTCTCTTCTTTGATTCCCCAAAACACACATGTGTATACCCCAGCACCCACTAACTAGCCACAGGCCAAAAACTGAACCTCTGCCACTCAACAGCCGAGATCACTTTAACAATCTTTAAAGAACTGAGGACCGTGTCTGGAAGAACATCACAGAGGTTTTTCACATCCTCCACAACTCTGTTCTACTGCCATGTGACCCACTAGTCCACTGACTATACCCACACTCCACTCTAGGTTAGCATTACCTGTGGGTGGGATGCCAATGAATGAACAGAAAGCCAAGTGGGCTCATTCCTCCTCTAACTGGTTTCCATAAGGAGAGGAAATCCGGGGCTGCTGATCCAGTGAGGTCTGTTGATGGTGCCCAACTGCCCTTGCACTCTGAACCCTAAGATGCATTAGCCACAGGGTTAAAGTTTAAAGGCACTCAGACTCCTTAATACCCTGAACATTCCTACTGCAAGACAGTCTAATACAACCACTAAAAGAAAGAATGTTTTTAAAGAAAATTTCTCACCTGCTATTTGTAGGGGGAAAAAAAAATTGTAATGAGAACCTAGAATTTTAGTGCTTTTCCCAGGATTCCATCACCACACTGTCTCTCATCTGTTGGTATATCCACACACGTGTAAACAGTGTGCAGCATAAGAAAAAAATGCACACTCTAACTTAAACTTCCTTCTTTCCTCTAATAATTTAAAAATAAAATGTAACAGTTTGCATTTTAAACATTTAATCTGGCAAATATAGGAAAAATCACGAAGTATAGCGTCATATTTGGCAATGAAAAGATTGGTGGGATAAAAATATCTGTTTTAACATTTTAGAAGACATTTCCAATATTTTTAAAATTAAATTATTTCACTGCTTTGAACGAGAACCAAGGTAAAATTCTCCATTTTTGAACACAGGGTTTTCATGAGGAACAGAAAAACAATTTTATATTCATTAAGATAAACAGTTAACTTTCTATACTGACAAGAGTCCCTACAGAAATAAAATCTTCACATTTACTACTATGGGTCACTACGATGTCATAAAATTTAACTATTTACCTTAATAAGAATAGGTTTCCCCTGAAACCATAACATATTTTAGAAGACAGTATACTCGGTTTCAAGTGTTCTTTTTTTCTTACATGTTCAGGATATGAGTGTTCCCAGTGCTGGACAATGAGTACAGTGCCAAATACAAGTCAGTGGTTTCGCATAACTAAACTTATCACTTTAACCTACATAATGACAATAAAATGCTTTTATTGTAACAGCTAAAATGTTGAAAAATAATTATTAAGGAAACCATAAATATAAAGGGCTAAGAAGTAAGCCTCGGTGGAACAGGGAAAGGAAATCGTGATATGTCATCACAAAACACAGAAGTTGAAAATCCACAAAGAATTGATCCAAATCCCTCCAAATTCCTGAACACAATCCTCCACCTCCTCTAGCCAGCAAGGCTGCAAATCTGTCCCCATCACTGTCAGCAAACAAAGGAAAGTCACTTCTACAGCCAGACCATGTCAAACAGAAGATGCAGCTACTGCCGAGGGACGCCTTGAATCCACTGGGGTGTAAAGTATGGGCTGGGGCCTTTTTGTCAGCTATGACCATAAAAGAATAAGAGGAAACAGTGACATTACTGCACAATAGAAAGGTCAAACAGCTTGCAGCCATTTCATGACCCAGACAAGTCAAGGTCAAGGGATTCAGGTAGCAACTTAGCTAGGGCATAAGTTACAGCCCAAATGAATTGTTTTAACACATCAGCTTTGGTCAATTAAACCTAACAAGGCAAGTTGCATCCCGTAGCAGGGTTCCTGACACCAAGGCCAGAAGCTGAGACCAACCTCATAAAACAAGGCTTTTAACATAGCATAGCAAATTTAAGCTAATCCATCCAGAAACTGCAGATGTCAGAATAATAAAATACAAGTTGTCCTAAGCGAGAACATTTTTCACACTTTTGTACACAGGCAAGTAGAGTCCCCTACTTATATGAATTACCAAATGTACCCTACTCCAAATCCCTTTGTTAACATCTATATGCGTGGTCATTTTTTTGTTCCTACTTTCAACATTTGCTATTAAAACTATTATGTTTGCCTTCATCTTCTCCAATATAAATGTACAAAATCAAGCTTTAAAAAAAAATCTTTGTTTTTCTTCAGTAACAGAGTATGTATGTGTCACTTAATAGTACTTGGTACCTGTTAAGTACTATTTTTGCAGTTTTACAGAAGACATTAATATATGTAATATTAAATCTTTCCATGTATTTTAAAAGTCAGTGCATACTATTTATTCAATTTCCTACTTTGAGAAATAGTTGAAGCTAACTATAACTTTAAAATTGTACATACTTAGCATTTAAGAATTTTTCTCAAAGGCAGTTCCTATTTCACTTTGTACTTGTTTGAACAAATTCTGTTTTCTGATTGTGCTGTATCAGTAACTTAATGCATGCTCTGAAATGCCTTAAAATGGGATTCTGAAAATACACAACCTCCAGGCAACTTTTCAGCTCATAAAATTACTTCATCCATCACTCCATATTTCCAATTATATAGTCTTTATTCAGAGTTCTTTAATTTGTCTGTGATTCATCAACAGTGTCCTGTTTAAACTATCATCATAAACAGAGAGAATATGTGTCTAAGTGCTTTATTATAAACAATGTATTGGTGCACATGAATGGCTGGCTTTTTTTTTTTCTTAGAATACTGCTTTGCTCAAATTATAAGAATTTTATTTTTTAATGTGTGGCCCTCTATTCAGCCTCAAGGTCTTTCCACCTCACTGGTTAATTGGTGGCCATTTATCCCAATTTTCTGAATAATGTAACAACCCAAAAGCCCAACCATTCAAGTGTTATTACTCTCACATCCTGGAACTTTCAGTTAATACAAGCTAATCCTAAAGACTTGCTACACACACTTAGTTTTCACAAGATCCCTACATTTTGATGATTTATTCTCTGTGCCAAATCCTAACAACTAAATTCTGTTAAATTAACCACACCACATAATTAGAGTTCAAGGACCTAAGAAGTTACTTTAAAATGAGACAGTGTACCACACGGCCACAGAAAAGTGAGCCCAGTCAAAAAGCAGCGCCTCTCCTGCCGGTGCCTGGCACTGAGACATGCTGCTGTACCAACTCGGGTTTTCTGTCCGTAACCACGGGGCCTTGAGATTTCTCCAGTGATCCCTCCCTGTAAGGATGGAGAGCTGGGGCTCTGGCTTTGAAGGCTGTGCTGCCTGCTCCGCCTCGGCATGTGCATTGACAAACTCCTGCGGGGTCATGAGCTCGACTTCCATCACCGCTGCACTGCCAAATGCTACTCTTTCACAACCCAGAAGAAACTTATCAGAAGCCACTCTCCCAGCAGAAGACAAACCGTGCTCGGTGCCATCGGTTTGAGCTATTATTGACGGTCAGTTTTAGTGTGAGCTGTGTGCTATTTCCACTCTTCATAAGCCTCCTCCAAACAGAGCAGTAATTGCTCCTTTGAAGATAAGCTTAGCTATCCTGTAGGCCATTGTGATGGCAGAGATGAAAACTAAAGGCATCTCGGTTTTTAGGAACTGCAGAGGATTCAGACTCAGCCTGGCCATGCAGGTCTTCCTCTTGAGGTTCTGGATCCTAACTGTTCAGCAGAGACAGCAAGGGGAATGTCATCAAACAAACAACGGACTTCATGTTAACTTAGCAGAATCAAGGCTCATGAGGAGAGAGACCCTGCTAAGTTGAGTATCTTGGATGGTTTATTCAAACTGGAGTACCAGATTAAAAAGAAGAAAAGTCAATGGAGATTCAGACTTCCATTTCCTTTTGGCAATTTTCATTCAAATTCCAAATTTAGGGGGGAAACAACTATGTGCATTCTTAAATCCTACTAAATCTTTCATAAATCTATACTTCCGCATTTGAATGTGCTTATGCACATTGGAGGTCTCCAGGCACACAAGCATCACTGTGCTGAGCAAGGTACTGACCCCCACAACACCCAACCACCCTCCCTGTCACTCAGGGCTCAGTGTCCCTGGATTACCACCATTTCCGCACAGTGAACGCAATTTTGATTCTCACTCACAGGAGACACAGAGTACAAGGTGTGTTACTCTAAACATACAAATTCTATATACATACTTTTCATTTCAAAATGCATACTGCTGTCTAAAGGGAGCAAGGGCAGGCTGGAAAGCAAGCCCAAGGCCAGAGCCTCCAAAGGATGCCTCACCAACCTTGGCTTCCTTCAGAAAATAATCCCCTGCAGGGTGGTTTGAATATTTGAACATCATGATTATCCCAAATGGCAACCCCCTCATCTCTGTCTCTCCTGCATTCTCCTTTCCCTCTGCCTTTGAAAAGTGAGACCATATTAACAGCAATGCAGAAACTGGCCTCACCATATCAGGACACAGACGCTAACCTTTCCAGCTGGCAGCCAGGGCCTCAGAGTTTAACTCTTGAGTTGTCTAGCAAAGCTATCTTTGTGGCAGGGGCAGCAAGGCAGAGAGGGTGAACTTCTGGCCCCTTAGACCCTGTTTTGTCCTTATCAGTGGGAAAACTGCTAAGTATCTAATCTTAAAATATATGTTCTAACAAAGGTCTCATTAAGTCTAGGGGCAAGACATACCAATGAGAGCCCTTCTTTATCTTGTGAATTGTGTGTGAGGAAGAATGCAAACAAACCAGAGTTCAGAAGTTCAGCCAAGGACAGGGTACCAGGATGGGAAAGTTTAACAGTGATTTCCTAAGTCCAACAGGTATCCACACAAACTTCATGCCCTCTGATGTCACAATGAAAGCCCACCAAATTACCCCACAGAGCAGCTTCATTTAAACAAGTTATGAAAGCTTATTTTCCCCCACAATGGGAAATACCTGCAAATGAAGTGAAAATTATTAAAATGTTAAAATGTGCTGTCAACTTGCAAACAATTATCTATTTAAGCTTTTCATAAAGAAATAATTGTTACCCAGAAGGATTCTAAGCTGCAGTAGCTGAAGGAGGAAATCGCTCCTTGCATGTGCGTCCTCACTAATGCCATGTGACAGGCAGGAAGGGTTCTGTTTCAAAGACAATAATGATTACAACTTCCCCTCTAAACAAGTCACATCTTTCACAACTTCAAAATACACTTCAATTATGATATCGTTTAACAATCGAGCAGCAAAAGTTGCCATCCAGCAATGGATCACAATTAATGTTAAGGGTTCAACAAGGCTAGAGGAAGCTACTTGTTCGGGATAGAAGCAAGACTGCTGAGCTCTGCCATACTCCAAAACCACGTCTATTAAGAGTGGAAAGTACGGTCCAAAACTCACTCAGGCTGACTTGCTTTAAACTCCCATCTGTTAAATTCATAACATCGGACACTATCTCTTCATATCTTTCAGGTTTGTGTTGTGACCTCGCTTTTTTTTAAACCCCTCCCTGCCTCACAAAAAGCCCAGTCCTTGTTTTACACACCCCACACCCCCTTACACACCCCCCACCAGCATCCCTGCATCTCCTGGCTCCAGACAGGACACAGTCTGGCAGCTCAAGGCCTCCCTTAGGCCACACTTCCTTCTGTGTTACCCTTTGGGTAGAACTGCTAATCCTTCTTATTAATTAATGAGATAATGGTGGTTAACCGAGAAGCAATATTAGTGCTATCTAGGAAACTTGAACCAAAATTATTTTAGCCTTTCGGTTACTGTCCGTCTCCACACTCACTCCCCCAGGGTGCGGAATTGTGCACTAAGAATTTGGCAACATCCTGATGCAGAACTGAGGAGGTCAAGAGTGGCTGGTTTTAACATGTAGTTCCCTCATTAAGGTTTTCTGTTTTTCACATGTTCATTGTATACATTCCTAACTGGAGAGGGAAGGAAGGGCCTCTCAACAAACTACTAAAAAAGGAGGCAGTGTAGAAACTGAGAGAACTTAGAAATGGTCTAAGGAATAAATAGGGATGTAAACAAAAGCAACAGCCAGTCATAATGGGTGCAGGGATACGCCACTACGCTGAGCATGTCCCTACACACTTGTCATAGCATACCCTGTACTTTGAGAATGGTGTGTCCTGAGAAGGTGTCCAGCACAAGGCTTGCTTGTTTCCATTTTGTTTTGCTTTGTTTTGTTTTGATGAATGCAATAACAAAGACAATATGGGGACTAGGTACCACCTGCCCAAGAATCTTTGGACATCTTTAATATCTTTGGGAATATGGAGCCCATTTTAGAACTATTTTTCCTTAATCTGTCACAATCTTTTTTTAAGCCTTAAAAAGAAAAAAAAAAAAGGGAGGGTTTTCTATTAGCTCAGCTTTGCTGCAGCAGACGAGCAAGCAGCTTTCATTCAGGGATTGTCAAAAACTTTCCAGTGTGCCCACTGCAATGCGGATGCCAACCAACGAATCAGAGGCATTCAGCAGCTAGACAAAGAGGGTCTGATGCCAACCTCGGTGCCACTGGCAACCATTATTGGCATCAAACACAGTGTCTGCCTTTTTTTTCCCCCCTCGCCTGGCACTTCACAAACAAAATGGCGGTTCTTGTAGCAACGGAACAGCCGAAGCGCAGCCCTCTGAATCAATCGCATCAGATGATTTTATGGACTTGAATATAGTTACTCCCAAATCACTTACCAAATTTTAGGTAAAGTGGGGGACATATAATTTTATAAATAACTACATTTAATATTACCCTTTGCTAATATAAAGAAAGAATAAAATGGACTGAATTGCGGTCCATCAGGCTATAGGCACGGAAGAGGCTGAGTAACAAAGACACTGAGCTTTGAACAAAATACTGCCCTGTGATACAAAAGCCTAATAAACTACGTATCAAAAATGATTTCAAAATATATAAATTCTCCCCAAAAACTATATCAGATGCAGATGTAGCACTACAGTTCGTGTCAAAGCTCCAGTAACTCTTTCCACATTTCAGAAAAGATGAGGTTGCTGGGGATGGAGAAGGGGGAAAATGTGGGTTGAACCAAGAGAGAAAGAGGGAGAAAGAAAAGCAATGGGAAGTTGGTCAACAAAGGAAGTTTATTAGCCATCCATCTTTATTTCGTCTTCCATTAGAGACGAAGTATGTGATCTGCAAATAGCCAAGAGGACTATTGACATTTCTAGATCTGGAAATTGTCAATATATTGTAACATCACTCCACACTGCAATGCGGATGCCAACTAACAAATCACAGGCATCCTGAGCTAAACAAAGAGGGTCTGGTGCCAATCCTGGTGCCAGTGGCAACCATCTTTGGCATTCTCTCTGTTCTTCCTCTCCCAGTCCTTTAGAAGGAGAGAGGGAAAAGGGGGGAAATAATGGTGTTGCTCATTCTCTCATAAATATTTTTCTCTTTTGATTTTTCTTTCATGCTTTTCTTCCCACTTTATCTAATTTTTAAAATGAAGTATGATTTCATGTACTTAGAGGAAAAATAAAAAGTTAGGATGTGAGATGAAGCACTTTGGGTATCCACAGCCTTAGATTTTAAAACCCACTTTCTTGAATCAACTACTGGGTAAAATGACAATCAATCTGCAGTTCACAAATAAAAAGATACAAATTCTGAAAAAGAGAAAACACAAAAGCACCCTGATGTGACTTTTTAAGAAGGGCCACCAGGTGTTAAGAGGAGATGATGCAAGGGCAGGTGGCAGAGGGGACAGATGACAAGATGCACGGGGAAATTACCGAAAGGTTTTTATATTGCGGAAGTCACCAAACAACAAAATTAATGTTTTACCTGAAAATACAGACTTGGCTCAAAACTTTATGATAATCATGACCACTAGTGTGTCATGCTAATATATATATATATATATATATATATATATATATAGTTTCATGTCTTTTTTTTTTCATTTTTTAATCTATCTTCCCAGATCCAAAGGACAATCTCTGTTGTCAGTTCAACAAAACGAAGAGATTTGGCTTTCTGCCCCAGGATAAACCTGCATGTACGTCCACTTAGGGACTACCCGTCAAGAGTTAAAGTGGGAACATGGTACAGACCTTCCCTCCCGACTAAAGAGTGACATGACCCACTTTGCAAAACTTTTCCTTCTAACCAGTGGCTTTCACAATGGTTACAACACACAGTCAATCTAACACATACATACAGCCCACCTTAAAATGTCAACTCTTAGGCAGCTGTCAACCAAATTGTCGTGTGTTGATGAGCTTTTATTTTTGGACATCAAGGATGAAAATATGTTCTCCCTACCTATCAGTACTTAAATTTGGGTTCTTAGTACAGGGAAACAGCAAACATGGTGTTTTGTTTGTTAGGAAATACACTCCAACACTGCTATTTAAAAATCAAGTAAAAAATGTTGAAATGACACTCAAGTGTATCTCCAGAAATAAGTCAAGGGGCAATAAAGACAAAGGGCACACAGTAAGTACTGGAGTTCTGAGTCATAAGAGCAATTTTCTTATTTCACTTTTCTGGATGACAATAAAGTACACAGCAATTTATTAAACCCCACATTTATATAATGAGCATTGGATAACTGTCTGCCACCTGGCTATCTGCAAGCCATCTTCCCTCCCACCAGGCCAAGTTCGGAAATGACCCCCCATCTGTGGCAGCCCAAACTTGAACCCACTTTCGGGATGGTGTTTTCTTAAGGGGACTTTTCCTATGTGGGCTGTATCCTGACATACCGATTGGAAGAAAACAAAGTCAAAAGTCTCACCGACTTAAGAAAAACAGAAACAACAAAGAAACGTATCTCATCAACCCCCAGATCCTTGGCAACAGCACTGCCTATTTTGCACTGTCCAGGCAACATTTACAGCACTCTTTATCACGGACTTTAAACACGGGCCAGCATGCAGCCTCTGCATTCTTTTGAGATTTATTTCAAACCAGTGTAACCAGTCCCCTTTCTGGTTTGCTCTGTGATGCTCTCTAAAGAAAGCTGTGACTTCTTCCTTGGGAAGCATTATGAATTTGCATTCAAGTAAACTAATAATAGAAAGTGTTCCCAAGTCACTCTGGGAAAGTACTACAAATTATTTAAATAAGAGCTGCGTTGCATTAAATCTACAGTGAATACTGCAAATCCAAAGGAACGGTTGATAGAAATATTAAAATTACATAAATCTAGGCCTCTGTCAGATATATATTTTGATAGCAGCCAGCTTGGACATTTTGTAATAGTCAACGCTAATGTGAGTTTTGGTACAAGCACCACTAGGTTCCTGAACAAAGTTCATCTACCTCGTTAGGTAAGAGACTAGCACAAAGATTATTAAACAGCGCTTCGACTGCCATCAATAAAGTTGCACTTTCAGAAGACGAGGGGAGATGAAGCCTAGTACAGAGAGTGGAGCGCAACAAACTGTATTTCTTAGACTACTCTGTGTCCGTTTGTCCTTTGGTCTTTCTTCAAATGCAGAAGCCTATCCAGGGAGGAAAACTCCATGTCCATTTTCATGGCTCCTACATGACCATGGACATGGAGTACAGCTGGGCACATCAAGGGACCCAGAGAGGGCAGAGGACATCTGGAGGCCTCCAGGACACTCTAGCCCAAGCTAGACATCCCGTATCTGGAGGTGGGTGGGCAGTGTTTGCCGTGTTAGAAGAAAGAACAATCTGCTCCTACCTTGCTCCTGCACGTAGTATGCCAAAAACAAGTCAAGTTCCTTAACTGATACTGTGATGTGGTGTGGCTGGACACAAAGTGCTGGGTTTGTGCAGTGTGGGGACTTCATGAGCCGTTCGCCATCGGTACTCTCCAAAGGGATGCCTTTGAACAGGATCACCATGACTAGATCCAGACGCCAGACTTTGTCTGCCTGTCGCAGGCAGTCGATCCTCCTAATCTTACCCTTCTGGTCTGGATTGGATAAGACACAGCACGGGTGCTTCTTGCCAGTCACGGTAAGCACAAAGTCCTCCCGGTACTCCTGGCGGATATCTTTGCGCAGTTTGGCCAGGAGCCTGGATGCCCACTTCTGCTTGATTTCCGGCTTTTCACTGAGCAGCTCATCTTTGACTGCTCTTTCTTCATCCTTTGACATTCGTTTCTCATGCTTTTTAAAGTACTTGCGTTTTCGAGCCTGCAGGTTGAACCAAGTGTAGGCGATTGCACGGACGTGTGGGAGAAGCGCCTCAATAAATGGGTGGAATTCATCCTGCAGGAGGTGGGAAAGAAGAGGTGTGCAGTCAGTTCAATTTCCAATGCTAAAGAAAAAACAAAAACAACACAAAACAAAAAAACGAAAGACACAATCCACTCCCAATTCAGCACAAAAACTTACTTTAAAAAACAACATTATTTTCTAAGTTAAAATGAATGAGACATCAGGAGAAGAAGAAAATAAAGTATGCCCCCTCTCAACCAAAATTCACAAACTGGTTCTCCCTCCTACAGAGAAAACGTGGTTTTATTTTGTGTTTTCGCTTTGGTCCCATCCCCCTCATTCCCACCTCAAGTTCATGCATCTACATCCTTTAAAATAAGGTGCTTGGCACCAGATTTAATATTTAAAGATTTGATTGACCAGCTAGCACTATGCAGTACCATTTTACAAGGAACACAGTGAATTTTGTTTTTTGGTTTTTGGTTTTTTGTTTTAAGCCGAGCAGAGCTTCTCAAAAGGCAGGAGCGATGCCACTGTTCATTTCTCTTCTCTGTGCCATAGAAACACAAAGCATGTAGATGCTCACTGTAATGCCACACAGTTCCCGCTTTTGGAGCATGCTCTCAGCAAGAGGCTGCTGGTGGCACAAAGAGCATGCGCCATTAAACTTGATCCATTTTCTTATCAGACGTCCAACATTCCTACACTGAAACAGCACCATTCCAAGAGTGGTAACTAGAGAAACCGGTCTACAGTAAGGGAAAGTGGGCAAAGGACAGAGCTTGTCTATCAGTGTCCTGAACACAAGGTTTCCATACTTTGAACAGCACATTCTCTCCCTGCACCACCAACATTAGCTTCCAGCACACGCACAAGAGCGCGCGCGCGAACAAACACACACACACACACATTCCCCCTGTCTTTCTCTCTCTCTCTCTTTCACACACACACACACACACACACACACACACACACACACACACACACTTTCATTTTTAAATAGTTTTTAAAGTTGAAAACAAAATGACATGATGTTCTTGCCACCACTTTCCTACCATCTCTGAAGCCCCACAGAGTCAGTTAATTTGTTCACCGATCACATGAGTATGGCAATTATTCAAACCCCTTAAAAATCAATCGGAGGTTGAACAATGAAAAAATGGCAACTTGGCACCAACTTTCCACTCTTTGTTTCTCGGCATGCTGTGGCACGGTGACACCAGGAGTGCACGCTGGTCGTTTACTGCTTTTGTGGAATCTCTACAATTCATATGCCACACAGATGGAGCATGGGACGGGACTAGGGCACACACATGCATGTGCCTGGGAGCCCACCAGTGCTTCAGTCATACAGTTCCCAACTGCCCTGGGAATTAAGTGGTTTACCTTGAAGGCCTGCATTTTTTTTCCTGCCTATTTTAAAGGGAGGGGGCCATCAGGCATTGCAGATCATCCCTACCTACAAATCTTTCCGGTGACTTCCAAGTGGAGTCAGTGTTTCACTACTTCCTGACTTAGGTAAAGCTGGCCATATAAGCTCAGGCCTACCACTGTTCAGAGAAAAAGAACAGCACCCCACGCATGCACGCTCTATGAATGCAATAAGCCATGCACTGACGCAAAGAAGAACTCCACCACGACCATTTTTCTGGTCACTCTGACTGTTCTGTCATCCTAACCACAAAAGAAGTTTCTCTAATAGGTTACATCCCAAGCCAGAATGTACTCATTCATGTTAGTTACTC
The DNA here is from genome assembly GCF_007827085.1 of Peromyscus californicus insignis. Classification (NCBI taxonomy): domain Eukaryota; kingdom Metazoa; phylum Chordata; class Mammalia; order Rodentia; family Cricetidae; genus Peromyscus; species Peromyscus californicus. The sequence goes on along the minus strand of NW_026294573.1, from coordinate 68,795,002 downwards.
TGAAGTACATGGAGTAGTAAACAGTCCAGCAGAGTGACTAATTTCATAAGATAAAGGTGACCAAAGTAAACTAATGACACTACAACAAAGAAGCTGCTCCCAAATTCCATATCTCCGAGGAAGCCTTTTTAAGATGAAATTCAAAGGTGGAGTGCAGAAGACTGCGACATGCTCACTGTCTGCAGCTCAGACCCAGAACAGGTATATGACTCCCCTGATCAATAGCATGGTTATCAAGTGTTCTGACATATCGCCGACGAAGAATGAATCTGAATTTTATAATGCAGAATGCAGCTGATTACATCGCAGCATGAAGCAGAGCCAAATGCCATGGAGGAAATTAAACCGATCAGTACTTTCCAGCAGAGATTTGAACAATTCAGTTACTATGTGAGCACATTAAAGGAGCCCATGGAAAGAGTTAAACCACAATCTGTTCTTTGTGTGGGAAGGCAGCCCTGCTCACAGCAACCACAGCCCATGATAAGACCTCCCTATCTCCATACACTGTCTGATGCCATGCTTTCAGCTCCCCCTGTAACTGTAAAAACTTTGTTTATCCCCTCCCCTCAAAATACATGCAAAAGGAAAGTCTGCCTGCTCAAGGAAATGCGAACTTCAATGTGCTTTATGAACTCACTTCCTAGGATATGACTTTTACTGTGATTTACTGATATGATTTTTTAAATGCATCTACGCTTCTGTAAAAGAAAACCCTGAGGATGCAGAGGAAGGGTGAGTGTTCTCTGTCCCATTCCTTTGACCCTTACCACACTTTTAAAAATGCACCACTATTTAATGGCTAGTAAGCAACCCAGGAACACTGAAGTACTTCGATACTTAAATACTATGTTCAGTGACATTTCATTTTCTTATAAGGATATCAAATATAACTTTTGATTAAATAATTTTAAGATTTAATACTTGACAATAAACATCATCTATCATATAACAATTTTTAAATTTTAGATAATTGCATCACACCACCAAGATGCTAATTTGAAAGTTGAATTTGGAAACTCTTGGCCAGTTCACCAATAAAGAAAAAGAAAAAAGAAAAAAAAAACATTGTCCTGAGTTTGCTGTCACTGACAGCAAATATTGTTTTAAAACATAACTTTTCTTTATTGAGAAACAGAAATGGCAAACTTTCTCAGCCCACCAATTTGCCTTAATATCTTTTGGAGAATCCATATTATGCATATTCAACTTTAAGTAGAACATAAGAAGACATAGAGTCCCAAAATGATAAGTGGAGACAAGCAATATGTCACATATACTTTTGCATTCCATGATTAAATGTCATCTTCCATGTGTGACTGCTTCCTAAAGCTGCACTGTAATATATTCTTAATAATTTTAAATGACATGAACGTGGAATGTAGCTGTCCTCACATGGAAAAAATAAATAGGATTAAGGCATTCAAATATCCAACTAATAGACTGCCACAATTACACTAAGCAATTATCAAAATTATTTTTTAAATCAAAGCATGGAGGTGATTTAAAGTCTCTATACTAAGATATATAGGCAAGCTCACTCTCAAGAATTTTCCTTAAAATACACTGACGTGTAGTGAAATGCTTTTCCTTATAAAACTTTCTGGAGTTGAACTAAATTGATAAAATAAATAGACAAGTTAAATTTTCAAATATAAACATAAAAATCTAATTTGACTAGATTTATTTATTTTTCTTCACAGAAACAATGATTTCATGAAAGGGTTAGAAATTGGTCCAACATATCCATGGAAGAGTAAATACTGCCTGCTCTTAGAGCCCCATCACCTCATAACAATAAACCCTGAAAAAAATATTGAAAGAACTTGAACGACAATGAAAGAAAAACATCATCATGCCAACCAAAGTTTACATTAAAGGCTTATATGCAAATTAACAAAATATTAAAGCATATAGATGTTTCTTTATTTTCCTTTTACTCATACTGGCCGACAAATGATGACTTGTGGTGATACTACACCAAATCAGGTAGCTAAATATCAAGTTTAATGGTAGAGTCACTTAAATTAAGATTTTTTTGAAAAACCTAAATGCGTTAATGTAACAACTGAGATACTTCTTAAAGTTTCTAACAAATTAACAATGTAGTTTACTTTGTATCTGTATGTCTCAAAACAGGTTGTAGGGCAGCTATCCGGCTCCTGTAACATAAAACTAAACTATTCATCTGATACAAAAGTAACACTTTTGTGCACTCTCACTTTTGCAATACCTTAAATTACCTACAAAGTCATAAAGTGATTAGTAGTTGAGAAGTCTAAAACCCTAACTCCTTCTCTGGAACAGGCCTTAACTTCCCAAAAAACCGTGCTAACACATCAACCCAGATTTACATTGCTAAAATAACAAAGAATATATAGTCATCATCCTGAATTAATGTTGGTAAGTATGTGGCCTTGAATAGCAATGTGATAGTTGGATGAGTGCGCAGTCTATGCCCCTAACATTCCGTGTGTCAGGATTCTGCAACAGTAGTTTTAACATACACGAATTAAGATGGAGTTGGTGACTTTTCCGTGCTTATTTAGCGGAGATTAAAAATGCAATGCAATTGCTAACAGTTTCCCAAAAAACAATACAAATACAGAGACACACATGATTACCCAGTCCTTCCCAGGTGAGTACAAGCCAGGCCATACTTTGTGAAAGGAAAGCTTGCTTTAATCTGCTTCCTTTGATCACGATGTAGAAATAATAGAAATGGTCAGGGTTTATCAGAAAGAGAGGGGAAAAAAGCCTCCTCATGAATAAATAAAAGTAACTTCTACAACTACAGGCAATTTGGTATACCTGAGACAATTCCATCATATTCATGAGTTATTATCATTCATAGCTTTTAAAATACAAATAACTCAACACTCCATTTTTCCAGTTTTGTTAAATTAAAGTGCACGTTTACTTGCTTAAAATAGCCATATCTAAGTTAATCATACTCAGATGCCAAACAAAATATAAACAATAAAAAATGTGTCAGCCAAAAAGCTACAGGGCTGTGTCCAATCACTGAATGCCCCTTATCATTGTTTTCATCTTCATTCACAATTTATGAATGCCGCAGTCCTTCTGAATCACAATGGTTTCTAATTGTCATACAATTGAAATCTTAATTATTTGTTAATTATAAAAATGCATCATAATATTAGATTTTAAAAAAACTATCATAACCAAAACTAAACATTTCTATTTCGTTTCTATGACAATGTCAATGAAAATTTTCGATTACCAATCCAGATTCATACTCTTGAAAGTTTCAGTAAACTGTCCCATAAGTTTAAGGGTTTAATTAACTGCTGCAAATAACAGTTCTGGATTAGGCTATTTAATTCATCAGTTGGTAAGTTCCTTGGCTATCCATGAAAGGATGAAAGCGCGCCCAGGTAAGTCGCTCAATCTAACCACTTTTTCATTTGAACATCTGATTGGAAGCGATAGAAACTGGTTTTGGTTTTTAAGTATAAAGCCAGTGTTTTACCTCCTAACATTGTTCCTTAGACTTTAAGGCAATTTTTGAAATTAAAAAAAAAATGACCTCACTTTTCTGATATTACTTTATGCCTTTCGAGTTATGTCCAAGTATCATCAAATGAACAAGTCTCACCATAAAACAAACATGCCCTAAAAGTCCTAGACATTAACTACAACCAACTAAACTCTTGTCAGCTTAAAAATCGCCTCCGAAGTGCGGTCTCTGAAACCCCCAAGTGCGGGTAACTACAGACCCGGACTTTAGGTCCCCAAATACGCAAAGAAATGGGTCGCCGGGACCACCACCTTGGACTGGCGGCGTCACCAGCCCACTGTGGGCAGCAGAGTCCAGAGGCGCTCAGCCTGGCTCTCAGCCCTTTGCCCAAGCCGGAGTCGCTCCACGCATACCGGCCAAAGAGTGGGGGTGCCGCCGCCGCTGCCACCAGCTCCCGGGGGCCGCAGAGGGGCTCCGGGCCGCTGGTCTCGGCCCTGCCCACCCCAGCAGCCTCGCCCGCCCAGTGCCGGCTCTCCCGGGCTCTCCCAGCCTGGGCGCCGGGCTGGGTGCGCGCGGCAACCGTGGTCCCACGCAGCCCGCACAGCCCACCGCAACTCCTTGCCACTTCACGAGGGAGACCAGGGTGTGCCGAGGTTAGGCAAAGCAGTTGAGGGTCTGCAGCACAAGAGCAAGAAGACACAACAAAGGCGTCTGGGGCCAGAGAGAAAGCTCGAGAAAGCGACCAAGACAAGTACCTGAGTGAGACAGATGGGAGAATACATCATGACTTCGCCTTAAAACGCACTTTCCCGGAGATGCCCAAGAAAATCTTCGAGAAGCAAGGATTTCATCTATTCATTTTACAGTCATCTGAGCCCAGCGATGCGATCAATCAGGACGGGGCTCTGCGCCGGATCACCGCAACTTCGCAACAAACCCAGTCCTCCTTAAATAGCCAAAGATTCAAGTTCACTCGGCGTGCTAGATTTCCCGGGGTGAAATCCAATCTACAGTTTTAACCCTCTTGCGGTCCGCGCGCGCCGGCCGAGCTCTCCGAGGCCGCCGCCGGTGCAGGCTGCTGGTCGCCCGGTTTGGGGGATTTGTTTTCTGTTTTGCAGTTGTTGTTGTTGTTGTTGTTGTTGTTGTTGTTGTTGGGGGCTTGGGGTGCTCTGCTCGAGGGTTCGGTATGGGTTGGATTGGGGTGGTAGTGGATGATGAAATGCTTTTTTTAAAAAAAGGCGGGGAGGGGGGCGCAGGAGGCCGGGCGGTGGGGAAAGCGAGGAGAATGTGTCACCGCGCTGGGAAAGTTCAAGGTTACCGCCTCGAACACTGCAGCAGGATCCGGGAGTGGCGATCGCAGGCGAAACTTTGCCGCGAGCCGACCATGTGTGTGCGCGAGGGGGAGCGCAAGCGAGTGCGCGCGGGTGGCGGGGCGCGCGCCGGAGAGGGCCGGGTGGGGGTGGGGAGGGGGGGGAGCAGGGAGAGGCCGGGGTGAGGGAGGGGGCGCGAGCGCGGAGCTCCCGGGCGGAAAAGACTTTGCTGCGCTCGGGCCCCGCTGCACAGCCGCCCGCCCGCCCGCCGCGCCCCACGTCTGACCCGCCGAGCGTGGACGCCGCTGCCGGTGCCGCTGCCCACAGCCCACGGAAAGAATCAGAAGGACCTCCTGAAAAATTCCCAAACGATCGATCCCGCTCAGCTGCAAACTCCTCTTTTCTGTTCTGGGCGCTTTTCCCCCTCCCTCTCTCGCTTTCTTTTCTTGAAAAACTTGCAAGTTGAAAGATTCACCGGTTCCACCCTCTGGACCCCGCTCGAGCTCTCTCCAAATCAGACTTAAGGATTGTTTTATTATTTAATTACACAATCACCGCTTTACTCCTCCTCCTGCAAACGCGCGTTCCTTTTGCACCAGCCTCTCCACACCCCCCGCCCCCCACCTTCCTCCTCCCGCGCGCCTCCCCCAGCCCTCGCGTCTCTCCCCCTCATTTGTTAAAGGTATCGGACCGGTGCCACAGTACTGGGACTTTTTTTTTTTTCTCAAAAATAGCTCTGCCACCCTTCATGCACCCCCGAAAACCCGCCCAGAGAGAGGTATTTCAGTGCTCGCTGCAGACGCTCAAGCCACGAGAACATCCTAATGGGAGAAGCCCTGCGCCGGTCTGGGCCCGAGAAAGAAACGAATGGAAAATTCCCTCACACCCAGGCTGCCCTGAGCTGGGGCTAGGGCGCCGACTCTAGCACCCCAGGCGGCTGCAGGGAGAGGGCGGAGGCGGGGGCCCCCCCGGAGTGAACTTGGCCTCCTGGAGTTGGGGCGCACCGGCACTGAGACAGGGGCGCGGCGGGAAGCCCAGCTCGGAGCCCGCGCGGGTGAGCGGGGAGGGGCGGCGGGGTCCCTCCGGGTCCCCCCGAGCCTCGCCGCGGCCGCCCGCCCTCCCCCCGGCGCTCGGTGCACGTGGCCGCGCTCGGAGCGGGAAGGCCGCGCAGCCGCCACCTCTCGCCCCTCCTCTGCGCGCCCGGCCCCTCTCCTCCTCCTCCTCCTCCTCCTCCTCCTGCCGCGCTGGCCGCGTCCCAATCCCCACCCCCAGGGCCCGGGGCGCCGGCGGAAAGCGGCTCCCTTCCCGCGGGGGTGCGGGCAGGGCGGGGCCGAGGCGCGCCCGGGGCTGCGGGGCGGGAGCGCGCCGGGTGCGTGTGTGCGGCTGCGGCCCTCCGAGGCTGCTCCCGCCGGCGCCCCGCCCCCCGCCGAGTGAATGAACTTGATTCCTGGGACCCAGGCGGCGGCCGAGCCCGCACCCCCCATTCGCGCGGGCTCTCTCTCTCCCACACACACCGCCCCCCAAATTCCGGGTTTCCGCTAGGGGTGGGTGGGGAAGTGGAGGAATCAAAGGCTGCCCAGACAATGGAGAAAGAAAAGTGAGCGCCCGGGGCTCCGCGTCGACCTAGCTTGGGGCCGCCGAGCGTTTCCAGGCCCCCCCGTGGCCTCCCGCTCCCACCCTGTGCCCTGGACTTTCCCCCTCAACTTTCTCCGGTCCTCGAGCTCCTGACCACCGTGCCCTCCCCCAGAGGACCTGAAAGAACCAGTGACTTTTTCCTTCCCCAAGTGGAAGTTACCCACATCAAGCATTTCACAACGACACATCAAGAAAAGTAGGCAGGTTCAAGTCAACCATGAAATGGTCACTTTTTAACCCCGTCCTGTCCTCATTAGGGAAATGCTCAAACACAGTCCGTTTTCAAAAAGCGCTCTTAATGAGGCGAGCTTGCCAAGTCTACCAGCTGCAGCCCCTGTAAACCAAGAGCCCGGTGAAGAAAGGCGCAGGGGGTGGGGAGGCCAGGAGGCGGGGAGGGCCGTGGGTCTAGGAGGACAGGTAAAGTCGGGGAAACTGTGAGAACACGGGCGAGTTAACCCTTTAGGGCACGCGCCGCGGGGAGTGGCCTCCCTGCCTCCGCTAGGCAAATCCTCTAGTTAGCGTTCTGACAACGTTAATTTCCTTTGTACCGGTCATCTCTTCTTCTTGAAAAGCTGGGATAAAGTTGACAGTCTTTATAGATGAAAGGAGGTGGAAATCGGGGTTAATCCAAATAAATACTCACTTCTCTCTCATAAATTTTAGGCAACCTCATCTTAACTTTTAAAAGAAAGGAAGAGGGGGAAAGAAAAGAAAAGGAAAAAAAAACAACAACAACAACAAACGAACAATCCCAAAGCATCAGTTTGTACTGAACTGCATCCCTTTTCTCACCCTCACCAGATTCTGCGGGAGGGGGCGGGGATGCTCCACTGATAATACCAGCTTTAACTACTGGAGTTTCCCTTTGAACAAATATTCAATTTAACTGGAGTTAATTTACCATAAAAGACATTCCCCTTGGCACGAATGCACTCATGTCCTTGAACACACCTCTTTGAATGCCTGGACTCTTACAGAAGCCATTATTCCGGGGTCTCTTTAAAAATCCAGTGCCCATCTCTCTGCTTCCCTCCCTTCCTCCCTCCCTCCCTCCTCACTACACCACCCCCAGCGAAATCCTGGCACCCAGAGAGCACTCTTTTCAGCCAGAGCCCAGAACCAGCCGTTGTCCCCTGGCAAAAGAGGCCCAGTGCTGGGTCCTGGGCAAGTGTCTCCAAGACATCTCTACATTTCTTTATTAGTCTTCTGTCCCAACAGAACCTATTTCCTTTTGCCACTGAAACTAGGTTGCATCTAAAAGTTTCTCACAAGCTTAAAAAAAAAGACAAATGAGAAATTGACACCATTATACAGAAGAATTCAGAAAAGCCGAGCACCAGGGCAGAGAAGCAGCGTCAGACACAGGTAAGAACCCACAGAGCCCAAGGTTCCAGGCCTCCCAGGCCCATCCCTGAGAGGCTCAGCACTTTCAGGTGTTCCACGTCTGTGTTTGTACAGGGCTGATGGCCCGGGGTACATGCTGATGGCCATAGGGGATGCTTTGTAGTTAGGGGTTTGGATTTGTTTCCAAGAAAAGGAAAATGGAAGCAGCATGAACAGTGAGGTGAGGAAAACCAAGAGTGAAGAATGAACAATAGATATCCGGGAAAGAAAGGCTTAGGGATGCTGGGTGTGGAAGGCTTTGATTTTCAGACCTCGGAGTCAGGAGGGCTGACACCTCCTGACCCCAAGCTCTGCTGCCTGCCCAATGCTCAGGTCACTGCAGGCCTTCCCAGGAGGAATCCTAGGAGAATGCTCTTGGGAAATCTGGGCTCCTGGGGCCTCTGCTTTCTGGGCTCTCTGAGCACTTGTCAGACCCCTTTGCTTTGAGAAACAGCGCCCTTTTCAAATCCAAGAGGGAGGATAGAAAGAATGGATTGTAAAGTATCTGTCTTATACAAAGTAGGGTTCAAGTTGTTCTGAAAAGTTTCTGATTTTGTCCAAATGGGCCAAACACCCCGACTGTGGCCCTTGCCTTTTGTCAACCTTCTGTTCCCCCTCTCTCACTGGGGGCTGTGACAGGCCACCTACACTAATCTCAAATCCTGCCCTCTCAGCTGCAGGGAGGTCCGTTGTCATATTCCTAATGATCTCCTTCTTGGACTATTTATTCTCTGCGGCCACATTAGGGGAAGGTGTTCTTTTCCGACAGAAAAGTTTATTTGTCTAGAAGAAAAGTCAGGACTTCTAGTGGCTGGGTTCTCAAAGCCCAATGGTATATTACAAAATACGCGTTGCCACCCAGTTTGAGTCTCTCCCTGACCTCCAGGGAGGAATTTGACATCTCAAGTATCTCCTGATACTGATTTTTGTTTTGTTCCTTCAATCTATCTTCTTTTTAAAGAAGCGGCAGAGACAGGTTGCAAAGCCTGGGCTATTTCATGCCAGGTTTCTCCGACCTCAGCAAAGCTGTCATTTGCAGTCTACACCACTACCTTCTATCTTTTTGGCTCTTGCATGTGATTTGTGGGGAGGTTCAACAATCCCATACACCCAAGCTGCATGGCCAGTATCAATGTTTAAAAACTAAACACAAAAGAGACATGTGACCTTCTGACCTCAGGAAGCAGGCTTGCAGAACGGCAGGTGTCCACTGTGTCAAACCCAGGGACCTTTCTTTCCTCCTAATGTAGCCTGGAAAACATAGATTTATATCCACCAGCAACACCACCAAAACCCTCCCCCGTCTCCCCCCCCCCAAAAAAAATGCATATATAAGCAGCCAGCAGCAAGTGCTAAGAGTGTCTGTGCGTGACAGGAACTGCAGAATCATGCCCAGCTCTCTGAGCCTTCAACTCCTACTCTCAAATGAGGGGAGCAATTTTCCCCACTGGAGAATTCACAACTGGTTAGTCTCCCCACCTATTGCCAGTCCTCTGCTTTTCAACTGAAATGAGTAAATAACCTTGGACTTTTCTTCCCTCCTCTGGGAGCTGTTTGGTCTCCCCTGAGGACAGAACTAAATGAGAAAAAATGACGCTGTTAATAATGCCGCTGCTGAAATGCCTGTATGTAACTATTAAAAAGAAATCCCACCAAGCACGTCTGCTTGAGGAGCACAGTTGCAGGCTACAACTCTGAATGTGAGGGAGGACCAGTCCAAAGGCCTTCACGAAGGTTCACTAGTTACCATTTCTCTACAGAGACGAATCTAGTTCAGCAAGAGATTCCCAACCTGAAAACATTTGCTCCTGGGCTATAGAGACAGCAGCTGGCCTGCAGCTTTTGTCCGATTTATTCTGAACTTTCAAAATTTCTGTCACAGTTGCCTGACTTGGTGCACAGCATTTCAGAGGTTACAGACACGGTGGTGTCTTATCTGCTGATGCTGAAGCCTTGGCCTTTTCAAAATACTTTATCTTTACATCATTTTATCTGGAAGAGTAGATTTGCAGCTCATCTACATATGCTGTGACTTGTGAGGATGGGCATTCAGGTATGTCTAAAACACCCAAGTAGTCTTTACACTGTCATGCTAGAGGTGGCCGCAGGCTGTCTTAAACGTCGGGGGCCCTTTCTCTGGAGCTCTTTTAAAAAGCTGCTACTCGATTTCAAAATCAAAATAATGCACAATAGGGGGATTTTTTTTTCCATTTAAGTTTCAAATGAAAATGTAAGAAGCGAAAAGAGAACACAAACAACTGGGCCTAAACAAAATAGATATTCAGAAAAATTATCTCTGACCATTTAAAGAACACAACAAGCTAGTCAATTTCAAAGCAATGAATACTGTCAAATTATGTGATGCCACAGGAGTCCAAAAAACAAAGTTACAGATGTGCATGACATCACATCCACTCGAAATTATGCTGCTGCTCAGTCTGACCATATTAAAACTAAATGGATGCCTATGTCGTCTAAAGAATAAAAGGAATTAATTCTGGACATCAAACAATGAATCTGTCACCATTTATTGTATGAAACACTCAGCTAATCAATTTCCTGTTAAAATAGCTTTCAACAATACTCGGCTTTAAAATTCATCAGGGCCAGTAAAAACCTTTGCCCAGTGCACAAGAATGCAGCCCTGACCATGGACGATAATTACCATTCTAATACTTTTATTGCCCAAGTGCTTTTGCCTGGGCTCCCCATCACTAGGCAGGAATCTGCAGTATATTGTATCAGTGAGTTGGAGTGTTTGACCTTTGACCAGATATGATTTAATAGGGACTTTTCAGCGCTGGAGCTCTCTCCATCCCTCATACCATTAAATAAAAACATTAAACCTCAAATGTAAAACTGGAAACCACAACATTTTGCATTTCACAGCCCTTTGCAGTTTTTACTTAAGCTGCTCAGAGGTCAGCTTCTTGACCTCACAACACACATCCCAGTACAGTAAATGGGAAGTCACTAGGAAGTCACTCATTCTGATTTTGATTAAATCCCCAGCCCCTCCTCACATGCACACATGCACCCTGCTTATTTACACGTGCATTCTTTTTAACCGCAGAAGCATGCGTGTATGACTTTCTGGACTTACTCCACTTTAGGGCTGATTTAAATGTCTGTTCAAATATGGGTTCAAAAGTTAACGCCCCCCCCCACTCCTTTTGGAAGTTATAGTTACAAAGGAGGGTGCTATAAGACCCGTTCAAAGAAAGTCAGTCAGTTAATCTTGTGTATTTTGGCGCCTTTTCCCTGCCAGCTACTGTACTTGAGGGAGTAAGGAAAACCTGGAGATCTTGTCTGTCCTGTCTCAAGTTCAATGGCAGTTCTTCCAACCAGGAGGGGAAGATGGCCATGTTCACAGCCCTAATAATAATTCAGATCACGCCACCTCGGCATCTTGTGTCAAAGTCGAAACTGGCTTCCCCGCCCCCTTAAACCTGAAAGCTGCCAAGTCCTCACACATTCCGCATTCAACCACAACTTAATGGATGGGATACTGTGCATTAAAATGTGTCCCAGACTCACTGTCGGAGAGGACAAGGGAGAAGGCAGGCCCACAGACAACACACATGGATTTAGGCAGAGGGGGATCTTAGGCTAGGGCAGAAAACAGTGGGGTGGGAAAAAGACGCATTAAACGGAGCAGGAAGAAATCCATCATAATCCTTTTTTTTTTTTAAGAGTTGGGGGTGCTGGAGAGAGAAGAAATTGTTAAATTCCTTGCCGAAACGGGGTGTGAATGAGTGAACTAAACTTTAGAATGACACCAATTTTAAAAGCTCTTAACACAGCAATGGGAGCTAAATAAAGTTTTCTGCATTTGAAAACGCACTTGGAACAAAGTGGTATCTTGTGAAGAGTGCTTAAAACAAAAGGAATGGGCTATATGGGCAACTAAGTATTATTTGTTTTTGTTTTTGTTTTTGTTTTCCAGTATCGTAGAGAGATAGGGAGAGTGTAGACCAAAATAGGAAGGAAAAAATCCGGATTCCGCACTGTTTCGCGTTAGTGTAATTCACTGATTCCCGCCATAAGTGTGTTAAAGTTGCCAACGCTTAGAAAATACTTATTTGCATTAATTCTGAAAATTCAACACTATCGTTCAACCTTTAAAGCAAAATATGACACTTAGAAAGGGAATAAAACAGTAGCTTTACACAGAGAGACAGGAAATAGTGTGCGCGGGGGTTAGGGGGGGAGGGTGCAAAGGACGAACACGAAACGCAAACAAGACCGGTCGTTTGAAAGCCACATACCATCGCACTGCACTAAACAAAACAGATCTTGAGTCTGTCCAGAAGCCTGGGCCGCAGACTTCACGTTTCCCAGTTAGAAATTTGTAGTTGTGTTTGTGTCTCTTTTGTGTTTAGGAGTTTTTTTTCGGGGGATCCTGGGGGTACTGTTTTGGTTTTTGTTTGTTTTAAAGCAATCCCGGCATAGTCTGATATATATATTTTTTTAATGTTTTCTGCACTGCCACACTTCTTGGCCCAAGAAGAAAAGCAGGTCGAGGTGAAGTCTGGAAACAGGCTGCCCTCAGCGTAGAAACCCAGCTCCGGTTGGTCGCCCGGCGGAAGACTCTCAGCCAAGTCCCACGCGGTGTGCAGGGTGTGTGTGGGTGTGCGTGTATGTGGGTCTGTGTGTGTGTGTGTGTGGGTCTGTGTGTGCGTGCGTGCCTACGTGCGTGCGTGCTCCAGGGCGAACGGTCTCGCGCGGGCCTTGCCGCGCTGGGATTGGCCTGGCCTCGCCGCCCGGGCCTCCCGCCCCGCAGCCCCGCCCCGCCCCGCCGGCCCGGGCGCGGGAAACCGCTCTTCGCTTCCGCCTGGCGGCGGGAAGGCGCGGGGAGGAGGAGCTGCGGGTGGGCGGGGCCTCGTCGCGGGGGGCGTGGCGCCGCTGGGTGGTGGAACCGTGAGTGCGCCCCAGCCTGGCGCTGGGTGCTGCGGTTCCCTGCGGATTCCCCTCCACGTGGCTGGCGCTGCTCCCCGGGCCTGGCTGGTTTCGGTGCAGACGGAGTCCTAGAGGCCCCTTTCTCCGCGGCCTTAGCTTTCAAGAGCTCCGAGTTGGGTGTGTGTCGCTTAGATGGTGCGAGAAATTGGCAGAGATGAGCGGTAGTAAGTGGGAAAGAAAGCAGAGAACCCTGACTCCTGGTCTCCAAAGGGGATTGGATAGTGCGTTAACGTTCACAAATAAACCTGTTTTAATGAATAGTTTTGAAAGTTAAATATATGGGACGGGGGGGGGGGGGGATGCCTGGATTTAAAGTAATCCAATTATTTTCGTCTTGAGTACACTTTTGTACTTGTGTGGTCAACATTTAAGGATCAAGCAAAGTCGATATAAATTGTGCTTGAACAACATGCAAGGTTTTAAAGATAAAAATATAACATTAGCCATGCATGCACTTAGTTACTAACCCACATGTGTTTGGAGATTTTATTACAAGGATCCTAATTATGTAATCGCTCAACAGGCAACAATAGCTTCAAATAGCCTCTAAAAACCCTGTTCAATTATATGATTACCAGTGAGACCAAAATCACCCCCAATGAATTGTCCTTATCTCTACTAAATGTGAACATGTCTATATTTCAATTCCAATTATGTTTACCCTCAAAGTTCTGACGACCTTAAACATTACTGTTAAGGTTCATAGTCCCTCCAATATACACTGTAAATAAAGAAGACATTTGGCCTGGTTACAAGAAAGCATCCCCTTCCCATACACACATAGGCATATATAGATGGTGTTTGGCTGTTCATGCACGATGACATAGAAATTTTCAGTGCTATTATTGATCCAAAAAACAAACCAAAAGGATGGGTTACCCAATTAACTTTTATAAAATGCACCATTTTTAAAAATGGACTGTTTGCTGCATGTTTAACAGTTCCCAATGCCCCCTCCTCAAACACCAACAGGGTTATGTATGTGTCTACATAGCTACATAGTTCTTAGGAAGGGAGATGAACTACTAGCAAAGAGGATAGAACACACATGCATCACCGACACACTCAGCTCTAACTTCTAACTTCTGAGGGAAATTTTTCCTTTCAAGGTCTGCCTTGCTCCATGTTAAGTGATTTTAACAACTTAACCAGTGTGGCCATAATTCACTTGCCAATTCAAGTGACGTACAAACAAATTGCTTTGCATTCTAGGATTTACTGATGATAGTTTTGTGGTCAAATGTATCTGTGAAGCATTCCAGACCAAATATCCAATGTGAAAAATTCGATGAGCTAAACGCAAAAGGATATAAAGCAGGGGAGGGAGTGTTTCAGACAGACAGTGTTACCAGGGCTCTTCCAGTGTGCCACAGGAGGCATCTCCTGTTACTGTTTGAAATCCATAGCAAACTCCCAACCTTCTCAACCTCTATCTCATGCAAAGAAGAAATGGCATTGTAGTAAGAATCTAATTTTGTTTAGGAAATGTCTTAAGCAAAAAGCAAAAGAAAAAAGTGATGGGGGAAGAGGAATGTTCCCCACTCTTTTATTATGACATGGAAAGATACAGTGCTCGCTCATATCACCTGTCAGGAGATTTCTTCCTAAGCATATTCTTTAGTGATAAAATGTACCCTTGCATGTCACCTTCAGGCTTCTGTAGACTGTCTTTTTCTGTCGGCACATCATTCCTTTCTTTCAACATGTGACGGTTATGAGAATACTTGTTCCTATGCCGATCACTCTTCTGCCTGTCAAATATGCGTACAGCATCATTAGGTGATGCTCCGAATTTGCAAAATAAGGAGATAGATTTTCAAGTGTGTCGCACGGAAATCTCTCACAGATTTGTGTTCACCTCAGTGCGTTGTCAATTCTTCCACTGGCAAGTGATTATCATCTTTTGATCTACATTGCTCATTTTCTGGGTTTTATATTTGGAAACATAGAAGTGCGAATTAGGAATGTCTTAGTGGAGGTGTCTCTTTTTAAGTGATGTTCCTGGAAAACCTTTCCAAGAATATAATTAAGATTTAATATCTTCTTATATTCATTTTTTAAAGAAATTACAACAAATTACTAATTTTTTTAAAAAAAAATCACTGTCCAATGACCAATGCTGTTTGATCATTTTTTAATCTAGGGACCATCTCGCTAAAATTGCAGACAATTCATTCCATAGTACTTACTGGGAGCTTCTAGCAAGTTCTCACTTTAGATAAAATCACTGTCCAATGACCAATGCTGCTTGATCATTTTTGAATCTAGGGACCATCTCACTAAAATTGCAGACAATTCATTCCATAGTACTTACTGGGAGCTTCTAGCAAGTTCCTCACTTTAGATTTTTCTGGTTCTTCCTAAAGCCAATTAAGTGATAATGCAGTTTCTGTATGTGTTCTTCAAACTAAGAAGTTTTTAATATGCTAACAACATCTGTGTGTTTATCCCTGAGAATAATTGCTAATTATTTCCCAAAGCCATGTATTATTACAATGCTTTATGTCATAATTGAAGTAATTCCTCTGCCCCATCTAAACCAATAATTTTCAGTCATTGCTCCAAAGGTGTTTGTCTTCTCTATTTCCCAAAAATATAGGAAGCATATTTTTATTACTTTATATTAGTAAAGGGAATATACTAATTTATTAGATTATATTTAGTCTTTTGTTTCACCAGATAATATTTGAGTTTAATGCACATAATAAAGTAAGTGGAATATTTAATACTCAATGCTAAATCAAACATAAATCATTCTACAAATAACTAGATAGTTATTTGGAATTTATATAATATCTTATAAATATACAATGTATTCCTTATTGCCTACAGGCAATAGTTTTGACTATTTCTTTGTTATTTCAAAGTATTTAGAAAGACTGAAACCTGGGCATTTACAAAGTGCCAAATTTGAGCATTTTGTTTGAGTTAATAGACAGGAGCTGTCTGTCCAGGTCTTATCAAGGGGAAGAGAATGCATATTACACGTAGTACCCTGCAAGAGGAAAAACCAAGTCTAAGTCACAGTTTCCGGTAACTTTTTATTTTTCATTGTTTATAGCAACCTTTAACTATAACCTGTTAGGCCTCTTCTGTAGACACTGGTTGTAAAAACAGTGTCTTTCCTACAAGAAGTAGTTACTCATCCTTCAGAATTATATCTGCAGAGAACTTCAAGGGATTTCTATCGAGGCTCTTTCAGTGAAGCTGAAACTCCACACTGCACAGGACACACGGAGTCATTGTGCAGCCGCAGAGAGTGTGGGTACAAAAATAAAGATCCACATGCAGTGTTCTTCCACTCACTGCACGCTGCACCTGTGCACACTTCGATCTGATGACATCTGCTAACACGATAAATCTCAAGGGGTTGGTGGTGCCATCAAAAACCTGAGACAGTGGTATGGCTCACAGCCTTACTTTCCAACCCCAGGCTATAGCCTTGTTAAATCTCACAGGCTAAACAGAGACCAACAGAGACCAACTAGGACTCATTCCACACACTCCAAGAGCAGGTTAAAGTGGTTAAAAAATAAAAGCCTGTAAATTATGACTCAATATGTGAAAAATCTGCTTTCAGATTCAACAGTGGTAAATCAATGTCTTCTGGCTTCAAAAAAAAAATGTATGGCAATTGTTAAGAATTCTCTATTTAAAGTATCAATCATTTCTTAGCCTACTTGTGTTTTTAAGATTTTCTTCAAAAAAATGAAGCATGTGCAATTAAATTTTCATATCTTGCTTATACTCTCATATAACTAGAATTTTAACTATCAAAATGCCTATAAAAATAGGGAATAGATTTGAATTGGTTTCACTGTAATGATGATCAAATTGAGCAAAGAAAAAACAAAAACTTTCTTGAAATTTTTTTTTCAGACTATCTTATGCCATATGTAGGGTTTCTGAGACAACTAAATTACTAAGGTATTTTGGGGCTTTTTTTTTCTTTTTTTCTTTTTTTTTTTTATTTGCCATTTCCAAAAAATCAGAGTTGTCTGGCAATCTAAATACTAGTAAGACAACAGGATAGGAGGAAACAGTAGGCATTCTATTATCCTTCAGCATCAGCCTGCAAAAGGACCATCCTGATTTTTTTTTTTGCATAGTGGGCCACTTGTAGGAAAATCAGCATCAAATTCTACGAGTCTAAATACTGTAGTCAGTTATCTCCAGTGTCACACATTCCAACTGTCGTTTCACATTGCCCATTGCTTAATAAGATCAATAATCACACTCTGTGTCTTTTATTCCCTAGCTCAGAAAGTGTAAGTGCAGGCTGGGAGTAAGCATAGGAAACATGGCCTGCACACTAGTGTGGGCCCATTCCTTGCTGAGCACTGCTGTACGTGGAGGGCAGGGCTTTGGAGGGACTCTGCGTTTATGATACAAAGGGCTTTGTGGGAATATTCTCTTCCAAATTTATTTAGAAAAGAGTCAAGTTCACATGGTGTCTTCTGAAAACCTCCGCATAGACTCCTGAAAGAATAACCCATGGTTTTCTGCTCACTTTACAGGCAGTTGGTGTGGGTTTGTAGAATGAAAACAGTCTTAATAGAAACCAAAGACAATTTTAATTAGGGACAATAAGTCAGCTGCTCTTCCCTCCCCCGACTCTCTCCCCTGGCCACTGAAACAAAACCAAATCCTCTTCTAATATATTCAGAAGCCAAACCAATAACATTGGGAAATGTTTGATACCACTAGACTACATATTAGGGAATTTTTTTTTCAGACAACAGGAAGAGAAGGAGCAGAGAGAGGAGCAGTGGGAAGCGGGAAATTTACTTCAGCATACAGGCTAACCAAGTGTGTGACTAGTGGCGACTGCTTCTCCCAACTAAGGGTTCAATGATGATCCACAAGCGATACAGAGTTGGGAAGAAATACAAGCTTCCAAAACACCTAGTTTGCTCCTTGTCTATTTCTCCTTCGGTCTTTCTAGTCCCACCCTGCATTACTCTTCCCATTTCTTTTACCATTGTGTTAAAAAATAGCATTATAAAAACAAGAATAATGGCACTTTGCATGAATAATCAACAAGATGAAAAAAGGCATCCAATTATAATCCTAGAACATAAAAACTGTTTCATTTGGGCAAATTTCCAACAGGTACTTTTATGTATAGTATTTGTCTATTTACAAACCTAAAGTGAACAGCATTTTGTAACTTTTCCATTCGGCCTTCTTTTGCATTGTTGAGAATCGAGTATGCTTACAAAGGAATAACACACAGGAGCTAGAGGGTAGTTTTGAGAGTTCTAGATAAGACTAAGAAACCAAACCAGCACCCCCCAGGGGTTGTTATTGTCAAAATTAATTGTTAAAGTTTAAAATAAAGCCTGGAGACTTTACATAAAAGTGTAAACATACTGATACCCTTGAAAGGGGGATGGTGGGTATCTGTCTGGGCCAGTACTGCCCAGCCAAGAGGCTGCAGCCAAGTGTCCACTGGCTCTGTGATGAGCCTTGGTCTCCTTAGTCCCCATTGGTCCTGGTTCAATTACAGTGTCCCACTTTCCTCCTCTGGCTGACAATCCGAGAGCTACCTGGCTAGCTTATGATTGCTAAGCTGGTTAGTAACAGTGCCAGCCAGCATCACAGAAGAGAGCTCCTAACCCTGAACAACTGCTCAGGCTGTCAGGATGTAATTCAGAGTAGGTGGGCATGTGGGTCCCAAGTACCAATGTGCGCAGCCTCACCGGAACGACCATGGTCACAAGCTCCTTCACAGACAAAATGTCCGAGGGTGTCACCACCTTTCTAGCTCCTGGTCATACTTAATGGTAAAAATGTTCATAGACCTATGACCCCATGAACCATGGGCTTGCACACAGTGGGGCCTTTCCTTTCTCTTATTAAAACCCCAAGAGCAGAAGGTGAGCAGCGAGGGTAGTCACTTAATGGGAGTGGCGCTACATCTTCTCTAAGTCGTACAGGAAACACCTAATGAAAAAATTATACTTTGTAACAATCCTGTCAACCTAATGGAAAAAAGATACTTTGTAACAATCCTGTCACAGAGCTGTCTTACAGATAATCCCCGTCCCAGAAAATGTGAAAACCCGCATTCCTCTAAAGAGGGATTTTCTGAGCTTTAAAACAGGACACATGGTATAACCAAGAACTTTTTTTTTAGTGGACTTAAGATTTGAACAATTTTACATAGAGTTTTTTTTTTTTAATCAGTCAGCAATGGTTTTAGTAAGTGGATAAAAACCAGCTTTGGTGACAATCACTGCCACCTTGTAGTTACTACTAAAACATCCCCTACAGTCCACATTTGCTTGTGGAGTTATTCTTCAGAAGAGAGACCCAATTTCTGGGTATTGGTCCCCAGTGGACCTGAGGATACACATCCAACATGGGGAGCCAACTATAAATAAATGAGAAGCTCATACATTATGTATGCCCTAGGGCTATGGTTACCTTCTTGGAGGGTGCAGGGCAGTTCCGTGTCCCACCAAGCTCCAGGCTTGTTGGCAGAGCAGTCTCAATGGCCTTTGCTGCTGCAGTCTGGACACTGTACCAGAACCAAGAGATCAGACCCTCTGCACCCTTTCCCTAAGGTCTGAATAGACAGGCTTACTGGGGAGCATTTTAAGTAACACCTACAAACTGATCTTTTCCTCTAGTGTGGTCCCTTTAGTCTAACAGCAGCACCTTCATTAAGCAAGGTCTCCCTAAGGCAATGGTTTTCCCAATCTTGGGTTGAAAGGAGTGTTGTGACAAGTGATAAAAATGATCATTTTTCTCAGGTGTAACCCCACCTCTGCTCTGTGCTGGGTATGTTTCACTGATTGTCTCAATTCCTTCAGAAGTGAGGAGCCTGAGGCTTGGAAAAGAAAAGTAAGCTAGCCCACCAAAGGTCACTTTTATTAGGCAGGACTGAAAAAATGAAACAACCCCCATGACAGGGGCAGTCTGCAAGCTGGTTACTACCGAGGCTGGTGGCCTAGATCAGAGGTGCCTTGGGAAGCTATGCACATGCCTTGGAGAGACTTTATCACTCTTCTTTTGAAATTATCTTTAGGACCCCAGGCACATTCTTTAAAACATTATCAATGAGGTAGATCTTCCTTCTTTGAATGTGGATTTGGGTTTGGGATATAGACATGATTCATTCATTATCCCGTGGTGTTTAAGGAACTTATCCAGCTGGGTAAACCAGTTTGGCTCTAAAACAAACGTGATACAATGTAACAAGATTAGTATCCCATTCTCCAGGATGCTCTGAAGTGAGAGAATAAGGCTTTCTAGTTAGACTCAGAGGCCCTGGCAATTGGGGGTTCAGATCCTGACTTAGCAACCAAAGCCCTGTGACTCTGGGCAAGGTATGTCACAGTTGTTAGCCATGTTCTCTGATCCTCAAACAGAACATAACAAAAGAATGTTTTCCTTAGTGTGGTGGTTTGGCAATCAAGTCTTTTCATTTGTCCGGAAGATCTTTTTTTCTGAAGAAAATTTCATATTTTATTATTGCAGTAAAAATATTCACTGAACCCATCTGCCCTCACCCTTCCTTGGTGGGAGAGATAAGTAAGAGTTGATAAGATCTATGACAGTAACCAGACTGTAGACTGCAAGATAGGAGCCTGGGGGCCCCCTGGGTCTAGCAAAGAGCTTCCATCTGCAATAACAGTAAGAGGGGGCTCACTAGTGCCCAGTCCACACAGGCATGGGTTTGAAGGAGGCTGTGCTGTAGTCAGAAGTCAGTTGCTGCGAGCAGGCTTTGTTTCCCATCACTCCCAGGTCATCTTTGGGAAGGGAGGAAGTTGGACAGCATCTGGAGGGAGTACCTTTTGTAAAGCCTGCGTCAGGCTTTGTGATCAGGGACAAAATGGTGCACGGCGAACAAGAACAGCATCCAAACGCTAAGGTTAGTAATGACATAAAACGGTGGAGCCACACGATAAAAACTGTGACTGTACTGACACAATGCTGGTGATCACCTGAAGAGCAAGTTCCTTGGGGACAAAGGACTACCTACTACATCTGGGAGACATTCTATGGACAAAAAACCCCTGATACTCTTGCCTAGAGTAAAGAGGCCTGACTGCGATTGGGAGGACACAGGGTAGGGGAACGAAGCTGTAGTCAACGGGAGATGTGTGTGCCCTTGTTCGGGCAGCACTGACTTCCCAGGTTGTTTCGCTGGGTCAGGAACATGACCTCAGAATTCTGGAAAACTGGCAGAAAGGCATTTAGACAAGGAAAATGGGGCTGTGCAGCAGTTCCCTAGACAGAGGGAGTGGGTCAAAGGTCACAAGGAGGACGGGGAGAAGTAGGCTGTGGGGAGAGCTTGAGCAGTGATGTAGAAGAGTCCACCCTTCCGGTCACATTGCTTTCAAAGACAGCCTGTGCTCCCTCTCACCTGTAACTGACTAAGTGCCTTCTGCATTTAACCCTCCCGGAAATGCGGTTCACAGGCCGGGTGGTGTCTCCATTGTGCATGTGAGAAAAGCGGTATAAAGGAAGACTAAATTCCTCAGCCAACAGCTTTTGTTGGTGGCAAGAGCTGAACCTGGGCTGTACAGTCCTAGATTCTTGGTTCTTATTGCAATGCAACCTTTCCTCACCACCACATAATCTGCCCCCATCTATCCACCCACCACCCATCAGAGCAGCTTTGTCAGGCTTTGAAATCTCCCCTTCCTGTAGACCCCACACATCCTTGACTGGGAAGTAGAGTTGTGAGCAGCCTTGGTATAATCTGACCAAACCGATGGCTAGCTGGTCAGGATTTATCTGTACACACACACACACACACACACACACACACACACACACACACATGTGCGCGCACATGCACGCACAGGCACATATGTGTGTGTAGGCTAAGCCAAGGTCTTCTCAGACACCTAAAGAGTAAGTAAGACCTGGGTGACTGCCCTTGTCTCCCATTGTGTTCTTCAAGATCAAGATACTGGGGCTGAGGAAACAGCTTGGTTCATGAAGTGATTGCCTGGTAACCATGAGGACCAGAGCTCGATTCACACACACACATACACACACACACACACACACACACACACACACACACACACACATACACACACACACACACACACACACACACACACACACACACACTCACATTACAATTTCAAAAGCTGGGTACTGTGGCTGGTGCTTGTAATTCAAGTTCTGGGGAGGTGGAGTTAGGCTCGTGCCTGTCAGACACCCTAACCAACTTGGTGAGTTTCAGGCCAATATGAGAGAGTTTCCCCACTCAAAAAGGGGGGTCAGGTAAATGGTGCCTAGGAATGACATCCAGGGTTGCCCTCTGGGACACACACATGCACATGAACACACGTACGCACTTGACCATGTACACACATGACCACATGCACTCCTCCCCCTTCCCCCCCCTACACATGGTGGGGGGTGGGATTAGACCTGTAGCAGGCCTGAAATCCCAGCTATTGAGGGGGTTGAGGCTGAGAATTGCAAACTCATGGCCTGCCTGTATTGCAGAATGAGTTCAAAGTCAAAGCCAGCATGAACAACATCAGTCCTATTTCAAAATGAAGGTTCAAGGTGGTGTGAGGATGTAACCAGGACTAGAGTCCTTGCCTAGCATATACTCAGCCCTAGGTTCAATTGCCAACACCATAATAAACAAATGAATGAACTGAATATGTTAGTGGATAAATACTGAATTGTTATACAGTCGTGCAAGAGAACATTTTGTAGCAAGGAAGAGCCATCTTCTGTGTTAACGCGCACAGTGTGTCTTGCGAGAGTGTTGCACAGAGTATTATCCTGTTACCATTACTCATGCTAAAAGAAAAAACCCTAAGGAGGCTGGATTAGGAGGACAGTGTTGGAAGCCAGCCTGGGCTACATAAGCAGACCCCTTCCTTCAGGAAGCAGAGAAGAAGAAGAAGAAGAAGAAGAAGAAGAAGAAGAAGAAGAAGAAGAAGAAGAAGAAGAAGAAGAAGAAGAAGAAGAAGAAGAAGAAGAAGAAGGGGAAAATGGCAGATTGCTCATGATCCAGAAACCACTTCCTGCTCTCTGACAATTGTTACACTCAACTTTCTCCCCAACGATAACTACTCCCCTCATTCCTAATAATGCAAACTTACATCGCCTGCTTTCCAACTTACATATAAGGGGAAGCATGCAATGGCTCCCTTTTATGTCTGAATTACTGCGTTCAGCATTTTCTGCGAGACTCCCTCCTGCCATTGCTGATAACAGACCCCCCCCCCATAACACTGTATGTGAAATTCTATTGTATGTGTATACACAATTTGTTCTCCACTTGACAGCCCTGGATCATTTCCAATTTGGGGAAATATCAATAACAATGATGTGAACCTTGTCCCGCATGTTTTCTAGTGTACGAGCATGTGTTCTCTTAGGGCACAAACCTATGTACAGAATTTCTGGAGTTGGCCTGTAAGCTTTTTCAGATAACGTTGAAGAAATTTGCAAACTGCCTGGACTCACTTTTACTCCCAGCAGCAGCCTATGAGTTCTTGCTGTTTCACATCTTCCCCAAGACTTTTTTTTTAAACTGATGTACAGTAAGATGGCAGTGTATTGTGAATTTTCATTTTTCAAATGACTAAAAGAGGTTAAGTTCATAGTTTTTTTTCTGTTTCTTGGCCATTTGGAATTTATCTTTATCAATATCTACTCAAATATTTTGCCCGGTTTAGTTGGCTCTCCTGTCCTTTTCTTATTGACTTGTAGCTGTTCTTTGTATATTGTAGGTAAGAGTCCTTTGCTAGTTGAATCTCTTGTAGGTTTATTGCTCTTCCCTCTCAGAGGTGTGGAATTTCACTCTTTTAATGTCACCTTTTGTGTTTTCTTAGAAAAAGTTTATTGAAATGAAATGGGTAAGGGCCGTACAATAAGCTGCAGATATTTAAATGATACAGTTTGATAAATTCTCACTCAGGCATGCACTGTGCCTCCTCCTCCTCATTCCTCCCTCTGAGCCTCTGTCCCTGCATTGTCTGCTGCTGCTGTTGTTGTTGTTGTTGTTGTTGTTGTTGAAATCAGAATAGGGTGGTGGTTTTAGATCAGTGGACCACACCAGCGTACACGCTTGAGTTTTTTGTTTGTCTATTGTTTGCTTTCCCTGCTCTTGCACCTTTTATTGAACACAGTAATGTTGATACTCATCAACATTATTGTGTGATCAGCAATTCTTTTTACTCTGCAGCTCTGCACTTTCCCATAGAAAATATTACCTGGTGGATGGTCACCAGATTGTGTCCTCTTTTTGAATATCATAAAAAGGCAATCCAGGTCTCCATGTGGGCACACACTCTCAGCTCTCTTGGGAATGCCTGGGCATAGATAGGGCTGGTCTCTTTTTGCCTGAAATGACATGGTATTTTCTAATAGGTAGTGGCTGTGCTGTTACAATTCCACCAATAGTGGGTGTGAGTTCCAGTTTCTGTATACATGCTCACCAACAATTACTATGATCAAATCCCCCCTCCAACACCACTCCTTTTTTTTTCTTTTTCTGATTGCTATTCCAGTAAGTATGCAGTGTGTCCTATTATCTGCCTGGCATTTATTTCCCTAAAGGCTAACAGTGTGGACATGGTGTTGTGTGAGTATTTGTGTGTCTATAGCATCCCAGGCTGAGGCATCCGTCTGTGGGTTTTTGTGTTCTTATTGTTGCATTTTAGAGTTTTCTATATTGTGCCTGCAAAGCCTCTGCCACATGACTGATTTGCAATATTTTCTGAGTCTTTGATTTTTGTTTTCAGTCTCTTAAGATTGCCTTTTGTAGAGCAGATTTTTTAAAATTTTGATGAAGTCAAAATTATGGATTGTGCTTTTGGTTTCTATCTGAGGCAATTTGCCTACTCTAACAACACAAAGAATTTTCTCCATAAATTTTCTTTTACAATTTTTAAAATTTTATCTTTTACATTGAAATCTAGATTCCATTGAGTGAAAGTTTGTATTTAGTGCAAGATATGAATTAAAATTTATAATTTTTCATATGGCTACCCAGTTTTTCCAGCATCATTCATTGAAAAGATTTTTTTTTCCACTCACAGTCTTTATATACTTGTCAAAATTCAACTGCCTGTATACATGGGCTCATCTTCTGTGTTCGTCTGAACCACTGACCTTTTTGTTCATGTTAGTGCAAATCACAGTCTTGGTTATTAGACAGCATGGATAGAAGTGTCAAGAACTAGATAATGTTAGTTCTCTAAATTTACTTTTTAAAGCTTGTTTTTAACTTTTCTACATGTATTTCTGTGTCTCTGTGTCTCTGTCTCTCTCTCTGTCTCTGTCTCTCTCTCTCTCTCTGTGTGTGTGTGTGTGTGTGTGTGTGTGTGTGTGTGTGTGTGTGTGTGTGTATACAGACATGCAGGTGAAGATCAATGGACAACTCATGGGAGTTGGTTCTCCCTGTCCACTTATGCTGGTTCCAGAGACAGAACTCAGCTTGTCAGTCCGGGGGTAAACGCTCTTACCTGCTGAGCCGTCTTTCCCTAAATTTACACTGTATAATTCTGTCTTTCGGTGAACTCTTCTGATGGGTTTTGTTGTTGTTTGCTTTTGACAAATTTCCTCCAAGAAATCTGGAGTTCATTTGGCCAGACACTCTACAACTTGGATCCAGAAAGAGCACTTGCTCATTTTAGTTCCTTTGGCCCTGAGGACTGCACAGTCTTTGTTAGTCAATGGTTTTTAAATACCTGATGCCCAAAGGGAATGTGAGTAGTGACAGTATTAGCCAAATAGTCATCAACTATTGCTGTAAACTGACAACTACTGAGAATCTGACCTCTGGGGGAAAAGAAGCTAAACTGTACTTGTGGGGGTCAGAGAATCAGAGGTGCGAGGGCAAGAAGCTGCCCATTCATAACACCAATGGAAGGTACTAGCATCGAACCTGGGGTGTGGCAGGTGTCACTATTCTCTGTTAAATTAAGATGCTTCTAAGTCCAATTCCAGGGCAAAGATCAATACATCTTTACTGTGAAGGGCCAGTATTTTAGGCAGGATCATCTTCATGAGAATGTGCAATGTCCTTGTAGAGACCCCTGTTTGGGTCTCTGCTGCTTGGCTGTGGAAAACCTTGCTTAGATGGTCCCATGTTGCTTGACTGAGTAGACATGCTGGGACAGTCTGTTCGGTGAATGTGTCTAAAGGTTTCATGCTGGTTGACTCTTCCACTCTCATTCTGAAACTCTTAAGAGTTTTTAGCTTTTGTGGGGTTTTTTTTTGGGGGGGGGTTGTTTGCTTGCTTGCTTTTGTTTTTGTTTTGTTAAGTAAGGGGCCCTGAGTTTTCATGTTAAAGTATACATGGTGTAGGCTTTGCAGGCCATGATTTCTGAGACAAGCCCACGATTCTGCAAATGCTGGGCGAAGGAAGCCAAGGACAGTGTGACTATGTCTCAATGCAGTTTTATTTCTGGACGTGGAAAACTGAACTTTGTATAATGTTAGCATATCATATAATATTACTAACCTTTTATTTTTCTTTTGTTCCCAAACATTTAACACTAAATAAAATTTAGAAAGCTTTTTAGCTTTCAAGCCCACTAGCCAGTAGGTTCTGTTAAGACGGTAGATGAGGCTGGGCGGTGGTGGTGCACGCCTTTAATCCCAGCACTCAGGAGGCAGAGCCAGGCGGATCTCTGTGAGTTTGAGGCCAGCCTGGGCTACCAAGTGAGCTCCAGGACAGGCACAAAGCTACACAGAGAAACCCTGTCTCGAAAAACCAAAAAAAAAAAAAAAAAAAGACGGTAGATGAAAGTTTTCTCTCTCTACCCCAGGGACACCATGTGCAGCAGGTAACATATGCAAGAAGTTTACAACAGAATTTTTCATAAATGTTCCATAGGAGAAACCCCAAATTCCCTCAATGGTACAATGGATAAATATGGCAGAGTTTACTTACACACAACATATGGTTGGAAGAAGAAGCGAGCCATGAAAGAAAACAGGCGGCATGCTTTTATTCATCTACAGTTCAAAAAGAGATAGAAATGTTGAAACTGCAAACAAAAAAGAAAAGCCAGGAAGTGACCATAAGGGGATCCCTCGTGCAAGGCTCCAAGAGAAGGAGGGGACAGGGAGAGCCTTCCCAGGCAATGCTGTCCCTTTCACGACTTTGGTGCATTCTCTGAATTGATTCTTTGAATTATACATTTTATATTCATGGTCAGAAATGCTCATCCCTTTTAAATTTCAATTTCCAGTTTCTAAACCTATGTTGGCTTATGGAGCTTCACTGGAGTAGGGAGACCCATGACAAGACATATGTTTCTGATGTCCTAAGACTCCTCTGATGAGACTGTGAAGACCTTTGGCATCCACCCGGCCCTGGGCTTTGCATTTCTCAAGAAAGGTCTTGGCTTTTCTACATTCAACTGGATTTCTTTTCATTTTACTTTTGTCTCAGACACTAATACTCTCTGCCAAATTCCCTCAAGGTCAAATTCACATTATTTTAGGTTCCATTGTACTGAGGCCTTTCTTGTTTGGAAAGTCTATTTTTCCTAATTTCAAAATGTAATTATAAATAATTCAATCACATTGGGCCGGGTGAAGGATGTCTATGTTGGCCATGTTCCCTTTGTCCTCTGCTCTCCAGGGTCCTTTCTCTTCCTTACACTTTTACCTTCTGGCTCTCTACCTGTGTTTGTATGTTGCCGCTGTTCTAGGTAGGGGGGAGTTGAAAGAAAAGGAAACAGATTTGTGATTCAAAGGGACGTGAGTGGAAAAATGAAACAACTGGCATTTGAACCTCCACCCAACCTATGGCCTTCCTGTGTGTTCACAGCCACTGGTCCAACCTCTCTGGCTCTCCCGATTTCATTAAGAGATATGGGAGTAACTGCTAGGGAGCGTCACTGAGAATTAGATACGTAAGGACAATGTGGGACACATCCAAGCTCAGCACCCATCTTACTGTTGGACCTGTGGAAACACAAGCAATATGAATTTCCCTTTCTCTTCCCTTTCTTCCTCTCCATCCTCCTCCTTTCTCCCTCCCTCCTCTCCTCTGTCTTTCATTCTTTTCATTCTGAGCGTCTGCAATGGTTTTCTCTCTATCCTCATGATTACATCAATTCTTCCAGCAATTGCCTAAAGACAGAAAAAAGAGAGTTAAGTAGGTTGGAGATGGGAAAAATCATTGGTGGAAGGATTCTGTCCATGAGATGAGGACTTATCGTTTCCTCATGAACATGGGTCTGTTCACATCTAGAATCCCAAGAGTACAAGTCTATGTCATAAACTACAGAGACCCGGGCTGCGTAGAACCTTCAGAGCTAAGACTGAGACCACTTTGAATCCTATCTAGCATGTAAACACTATAAACATTGGGTTTCTGTTTTGTTTATTTGTTTGTTTGGGAGTTAAGTCAGGTTCTTCCATAGCTCCAAAGGATGGTCTCAGACTCACCATGCAGCAAGGCTGCCCTTGAGCTTCTGATACTTCTGCCTCCATCTCCTGGGTCCTGAAATTTCAGGCTTGCACTACCACACCCAGCTTCAAATGTTGGATGCTGTTACTGCTATTGTTCTTGTGGTTATTACTGTTTTTCAGGACTGTGCCAGCACGTGCAACAGAAGTTCTAAGACTATTAACTGCCTCATTTGCCAAATTCACACCAAGTTACAAATGGTAGAGATGGTTGTTTCTTCTGGCGTTTCTTAGTGTCCCCTGCCATTTTCCCTTCTAAACATTTCACTCCGCTTTTTCCAGAATAAACATCATTATAATTGCTTCTTGTTCACATCTCTGATATCCCCATGGCTCTTGCCACTCTCCCTGGTAGATGCAACACCTCTGAATTTACTACCATCTGCAAATATCATTAGCTATTGTTTATTCCCTCTCCCACACTATTAATGAAGATGTTAATTAAGACCAGAACGAACACTGACCCCAGCAGCAATCCACTAGACACTTATCCAACTGGATAAACTTCTGTTAGTCATTACCCACTGCTCGTAGACATTACACCCCTCCATTCTCTTCATCTGCTCATTTGCAAGACTGGGAGAGAGAATTAAGGGAGCCCAGAATTATTTAAAAATCACCACTCTGATCCTTAGGGTCTGGGAAAGGGATTCAGTGGAGCATCCGAAGATTGACTGTCAGGACTATGCATGATTAACTGAATCAGCCTCCAAAAGTACTTGGGAGGTGCCTTGCTAAGCTTCAGGGTTCCTGAGACTTTAGCAAATCCAGGTAAGGCCAGAGCACAGCAGGACAGATCACAGAACCCTCGCCGGAGCCGGCTCTTTTTACACTGGAAAAAAAAAATCTGAGGCCAAGAGGTCAAGTGACTTGTCTAAGGTCACAACCTGAGTTAGGGATGGTACCAGCTTTCTAACCCCTGCCCATCATACGTCACAGAGGTTGTTTTTTTACATTTGCAGGTTAGCCTTCTCCTCTAAGTTTCCTATGTGAACAGCACATGTGGTGATATATTGTGTGCCCGAATAAATGTGTTTCAGACACAGAATCTACCAGCTTCATGCTCTGTCTCCAGAGAACCATGTCCTGCGGTAGGAGTGAATTCATCACGTACTTCATAAAAGAGGGAACATCATGCATTATAATTTATTGGTCTCCTGGCCTAAATATCAGTGTGTCTAACCCTCACAAAGTATTAGGGCCACTCTGGTGGGGAAAAAAAAAATACTGATACCCACACCACATTCCTAGAAATTCTGATTTAATTGCATTGAGGGGAAGCCTAGGCATTGTTAATGTTTTGTTTTGTTTCTAAGGTTTATTTAATTTTTTATATGTATTAGTGTTTTAGTTGCTTATATGTATGTGCACTGTGTGTGAGCAGTGCTCCTGGAGACCAGAGGAGGGTGTCAGGTTCCCTGGAACCAGAGTTACAGATGGTTGTGAGTCACCATGTGAGTGCTGGGAACTGAATTCCAGTCTTCTGCAAGTGTTCTTAACAATGAGCCTCCAGGCACTGGTATTTTTTTTAAAGCTCCCCAGTGATTCTTTTGCAGTCAGGGTTGAGAGATACCAGAGGGGGAAAGTGTTCTACAGACCCTTCAATGGAGAGGTTTCCATTCTATAGGAAAGGTCAGCAAAGAACCCATCTAACAGCCATGAGAAACAGCCACTGTTCTGGGCAGGAACTGCTCCTAGAACCTGGAGGTAACCTTTGTGTCTAGCATGTTTGCAAGCTTGCCTTTAACTCTGTAAGCAGTAGTTCTCAGCTTTAAAATAGTGCTTCCTCTCAGGTTATCTAGAAAAGCGTTGCTGACTTTGCGTAAGTCTGGACTACTAGAAGCAAAGGAACAGAAGGCTTACCAGTGTTGGGGAGTGGGCTTCCTAATTTAACCTGCTGGACCCACTGAAGTAACAAATGCCTTCCTTCCACCATATGACAGTGGAACCATACAGTAGATGAAGTCAATGGGAAAATAAGAAAACATAATCTCAAGCTTCTTCTTAGACAGGGGCCCAAAAGAATACAGTACAAGGTTTTGGAAGGCTTCAGAAGCTCTTAGCATCCTGAAGTCACACTCTGTGGTCTTTTCCATTTCAGGCAAACATCTTAAAGGACTAAGTGACCACCAGCATTCACGTCTGTCAGAACTGGGGAGCTAAAAGCACATGCTTGGTTGTGCAGGTTGTTCATAGCTTAGGGACACTTGGGGCATGGCAGCTGAAGTCTGCATGTGGAAGTTCTTCCAGGAGGAATGGACAACCATATTTGTAGTTTACAGAAAAGTGGCGCGTGGCTGTCAGAATGCCCAAACGGAGAAACACGGCAGATTCCCACAGCCACACCCTAAGGACAGAGAAGCAAGAGCACTGGATAATACGGGACAATACACCTTACCAGCATCCCTGTCATCTGTGCCTCCTCGTGCCTGCCGAGGCTGAGATAAAACAGGAAACCCACACAGGAAGCCAGGAAGTGTGGACATGGGGGAATCAGCAGAGCACACAATAAGACCATGGAAAAGGGAAGTCGGAGGTGGGAACTCTTTCAATGTGATCCTTCTCCCATCCCCCAAGTTAGAAGCTCCACCGTGGCTCCCAAGCTTGAGGAGCACTCCTTGCCACAGTCAGCCAGAAGGCCTCTGCCAGTGAGTGCTTCCAGATGCACTGATGTGTGGCCCAGAACAGCTCCAGAAACATTGCTGGCTAGAAAGTGACTTCCCGGGAGGGGGAAGAATCAGTCATTTTGACACAAGGTCAAAATACCAAGAAAACAGTATTCCCAATTGGGACTGTTCTGGGCCAGCACAAGAGTTCACTAGAACACACCCCTCTCTGTGGCTCTCTCCTTAGGGTTTCTGGCCAAAGGGCTCTGTTTAGCACGCTGCCAAGAGCAGACCCCTAGAGATGGGTAGAATCATGTACATATAGGTTAGGTGCTGCATAAGGGTCTCCCCCTTAACTTTGGAAAAGAAAGAATCTAGAGAGGAGACTAGGTAACACAGCCTAAGGACCCCAGCTGAGAACAAATGACTGCAGGTGGCGGCATTTGGGGCGCAGAAGGAGTAGACTGCTGCATGGCCTACAAGGTTCACACAATGACTCAGATAGCAATGCGGTTTCCCTTAGGACACGAAAATCTGGGAAATTTGGTAGATTTCCCCTTTGATTACATAGCTTGGGGAGGAAGCCAGTAAAGGGAGAAGAGACAAAGGAAGAAATGGAGGGAAAGAGGAAAGGAAGACCCCTTCATGGGGCTGAAGCATTCGGCCAGGCCTGGGCTTGGCTTTGTCATGTGTGAAAAGCTGCTCATCTTTAGAAAACCGCTCCGAGGAAGGGCCAGCAGCCTTCCTACAGGTGCCTGACCAAGAAGTGGCCAGCTACTTTCAAATGCCTCCCTTCTCTTCCGACAAGAGGCTACCCCCAATCAGTACATGCATTTACATAACTGTATTTGCATAAACATGTATCCATTTTAAACAATTGTTTTAGGTGCCAGGGCCTTACACAGGCTGTGTGAATGCTCTGTCACTGAGCTAGAGCCCCAGCCCTACGTATGTTCTTGATAACATCAGTGTTTCTTCACACTGTCCTCATCACCAGGCAACCAAACAGCAAGAGGCTGCAATTTGCGGCTTCTGGTTTTAATAGTCGTCTAAGGCTCAATGACTTTCTCCCCTCAGGACTGCCCCATATATGTTTTTGTCTGTGTATTACTGAAGAGAAGAGGAAAGGAGGGGGTGAGGCCGGGAGGGTAATTTGTCCTGGTTTTGCGGCCTGAGCGCACAGTGTATGTGTGGCATGGCGGGGGCAGCAGGATGAGCACTTTCCTGGCCATGGCCTTCCTGACTGTGGGAGCTCTTAGTTCCGCTTCCAACAGTCAAATCCTTACTCTCC
The DNA here is from genome assembly GCF_007827085.1 of Peromyscus californicus insignis. Classification (NCBI taxonomy): domain Eukaryota; kingdom Metazoa; phylum Chordata; class Mammalia; order Rodentia; family Cricetidae; genus Peromyscus; species Peromyscus californicus. The sequence continues at coordinate 68,762,917 of NW_026294573.1, read as the reverse complement.
ACAAGACCAGTACTCACTGGAACTTGTTCTTTTCTAGTCCTTGGAGAAGTATTCTTTTACTGTCACTATTCTAAACTGCTCTCAAAAAGAAGCAGAAGCCCTTGCTGACATTGCCTGGGAACCCCCTACCTCCTATGCGGGGTTGGGGGTGACAGGCCCCTGACCAAATCAACAGCAACTCTCCCCATGGGTGTGGGTGCCTGGGTTCACCCCTACTGCCCCTTGAAAAGAGGATCCGGGCCTGGGCCAGGCCTTCCTGAGCAGACACAGATGCCTCAGGAGGGATGCTGGCACAAAAGGGGTTATTTGAAAGACAGTGTGAAAGGGAGCAAGGCTATTGGCTGGGAGCTGGTTCCGTGCCACAGCCTCTGCTGACTGCAGTTTCCACGTGTCCTCTCCTTTCCTTTCTCCGTTTCTCACTTTCCAAAGCTTTCTATTCACTCCACAAAGAAAAGCAATCCCCAGGCAAGGTTGTTTACAGTATTTTATGAAAGTTTGAAGGGGAGGGGAAAAGCGAAAGAAAAGGGCTGGATTGGGGGGCAAAGGGGAGGGGGCCTGCTGCAGAGGAGAGGGGAAGAGAGAGGGAGCGAGAGAAAGAGAAGGCAGGCATGCATAGAGTCCCGGGCGAGCGGTGCCAAGCCGTGAAGAAAGGGCTGCTTGGGGATGGGGAGGGAGGATGCCAGAGCCGCAGAGAAAAGGAGCAAAGAGCCGAACAGGAGAAATGGGTGAAATTGAAGTGCAAATGGACTCGGGCACTCCTGGCAAAGACTGCTGCGGAGAAAACACAAAAGGGTTGCCGGGGGAAGGCACAGGTTCTGAGGAGCTGGGCAGTTAAAAGAGAGCCCCTGAGGTGGTCTAAGAAATCGCCAGATAGTAAATAAATGCCGGGGAGTGTTAATGTTGGGGGGGGGGGTGCACAAAGGTTTCTGAGACAGAATGAAATAAAGTGAAATTAAAAACAGGACACACACACACACACACACACACACACACACACACACACACAGCCAGACCCCAGGAGAGACAGAGAGTCACACAGAGAAAGACAGAAAAGGCTTTGGGAGGGAGGGGGTGAGAGAGAAGGTCTCTAGCTGAGTGGGGAGACTTGGCAGGTGGACAGGAGCAGCCGGCCAGGCCGTCACTGCGCTTGCTGTGTCTAGGCTATTGTTGTCTCCGTGGGGGCAGGGGGAGTTGTTTGTTTGTTTTGTTGTTTGGCCTCTTTGTCTCTTTTGTTCCAAGCAGTTAGTTTGCTTCTTTCCCAGACACTGGGCTGATAGAAAAACCTTTATGGATTTTTCTTAAAGAGACAGGATCAGCAAGTGCACCCATATTACCCATTTCTCAGTTCCAACTAGTTCCTACCCAAATAACTTTTAGTTTTCTTTCCTTTTCTCCCCCCCCCCTTTTCTTTAAATCCAATTTTCAATGGAGAGTCAGTGTTTGTGCTGTTCTGTAGCTGACTAACAGGAATAAACTCATCCATTTCTTGGTACCCATTAAGCCTCCCCCTCCCTGGTTGCCAAGACTTAAGGGGGAAGGAAGAGAAGACAAAAATGGGAGAGCCCTCTACACAAGCACAGCGTGAAAACGGCAAACACAGACACTCCTTGCTCGCTCTTCCTCTGAATCTAGACCTGAGGATCAGAAGTACAAATGTGAAGCCCTCATTGAACAGAATGGGGCTTGGAAGGGAGAGCTTGGTGGGTTCCTCCTCCGGCCCAGCTCCCTCTTCCCAGGCTCCCAGATGTCAAGCTGACCTCTGAGGGTTCGGAAGTCTGCCTTGAGACCCTCTCTGGCTGTACTCACCATCAACACACAGGCAGAGGCGACCTGTTAAAAGGCAAGGTGCTGAACTTCATGGAGAGCTATCTTTAATAGAGATGTAGAAGAAACAGACATCCCTCATGTCTGTCTTTCGCCTAGGAAGAACTCCAGCCTCCTGTCCTGCCTGGCAATAATTCAAATAATAGGTTCAGGTGTAAAGGAGATAGTTTCCAAAAGAGATTAAAAAAAAAAAAAACCCTCCCAGTCTGTGCCCCTCCCCATTCCTGTTGCCTCCATCTTCCAATCCACTGGAGTCCTTCCTTGAGAAGCCCAGCCAGCTTTTTCATAAGTACTATTTTAATACCTAAGGCAGATGTTACTTACCTGCCTTAACACCTCCCTGAGAAATCTGAAGTTCTGGAGACTCAACATAAATGCAGCCAAGTGTCCAAAGCTTTAGCAGGCTACAACAGGGGCAGAGAGAGAGAAGGGGCTGGACTTGCTCTCCTCTGTGAGTGAGATGCTTTACAGTCGCAGCAGATACAAACCAGAGTGGAGCTTCTGCCCTAGAAATACTGGCTTATGCCATGGTGGGTGGATCGGGGCAGGCAGCAGAGGATGGTTCTTCGGGGTTAGGTGCTCCCCTCCAACCCATCTCCAAAGAGTTAGGGACTAGAAAGACCATTCTGTGGAAACTTCAAAGTTGAGGGTAGCACAGGTACCTCAATTTTTCTCTTCTCATGCCCTCCCCAGGAAAGGCTTATTTCAAAGCCAGAGCAGGAGTTCCCTGTTTTGCTTTGAGGGTCCAGAAACCTACTTTTTTTTTCTTTCGGGTAACCCTTAAGGAAGCTTTCTTTAACAGGGTTTTTGCTAGAACACTGGCCAGTCCATCAGGGCCTGGCTTGGGCTTGGTGATGGAGGTCTTGTGGGCTTGTGGAGGGGGTGGGAGCTTGGTTCCTGGCAGTCAGGGTTTGGGTCAGGTTTGTGCGAAGTGCCTAGTAGGGAACCCAGCTGGAGACTCTGAGCTCCTGGCTTAGGTGCTTGACAGGTGTAGTAGAAAGAGACCCTGCAAATGGAGGTGGGAATAAGATCGGGGGATGCTCCTGCCAGTGTATATAGTTTCAAATTCAGTATGGCACGGTTGCCACCTAACCCTGAGCAAAAAGACAAAACTAATTCTGATCCCACAGACAGACATTGGTTCATCCAGGAACCCTCTTGCCCTTAGGATGTGATTCTGGCCAGGTGTCGCTTGCCATGGGGGAAGAATCAAGGTGAAGTGGGGGCCATAATGAAGTTTCACACCTCAAGTGGTGGTGTTTAGAAAAGCTCAGACCCAGGATTTCATTCTGTTCCCTACAGGCTTCCCAGAAGCGCAGGAGGATCTAGTTTCTCTGGAACTTTCCTCTGGGTTTCCTGGCTTGGAAGTTGAAGCCTCAGGCTAGTAAATTTGGAGCCCCCAAATCTCAAACTTCACTAATCCTAAACAAAATAACAGATTAAGCCACAAATCAAGCAAGTTGAGGTCCTGTCTGTGTTAGAAGTCTCCTATTTAGGTTCAGGGCAATGAGTTGGGCATCCCCAAGGGAGTGAACTTGGTCACCTCCAGTTCAGCCTGTGTGCCAAGAGCTCAGGACAGTCATAGAACAGGGTGTCTTCTCCAGTGTTTCCTACTCCTGTCTCCTAAATAGCCAACCATATCTGCCTTACGTACAGCTATGGGGTGTGTGACGGAGACAGAGGGGCACCGCAGGACGACAGAACTAGACCGTGGGAAATAGGGAGCCCCTGGGCCTCCACGGAGGGACAACCCACCCTGCTCAAAGGGTCCATCATCCAAGCTCCTGACTGGAAAACGGGAGAGCAATGCTCCAGGCTCCGGCAGGGTGGAACCTTTAACAAAATTAAAGCAAGGCAAAATAAATTTGAAACCCAAACTGCAAGTCCGAGAGTCCCCGCCGCTGCCGAAAGCAAGATGGGGGAGGAGAGGGCAGAACGGCAGAGGCCCTCACAGAGGAGGGATGCGAGAAGAACTCCGGCCAGCACAGTTGGTGTCCTTGGGGACTTCTGCTCTCCCCTGCCACCCCGCCGGCAGGCAAGGTTTGCACTGGGGTAGCTGGTGGGCGGAGAGGAGAATAGGTGAAGGAAGAATGGGTGGCTACTTTTCTCTCCTTGTCACAGCCTGCTGGGGGCAAACTTTGAGGTGTCAAAGCACCAGAAAACTGATCGTTGAAAGTTTAGGTAGCTTGGCCAGTGACAGATGCTTGGAACTAGCCAGCCGCCGTGCACCTTGTTGGGATGGGGAGCAGGGAGGAAGGGAGGGAGACTCTTTGGGACACCGGAGAAGGGACCAGGTCCTGATGTTAAAAATTAAGGAGTCCAGGGTCACTCTTGGGAGAGTTAGGGGGCTGGTGACAGTGGGGAGTCCGAGAGGTTCCTCGGGAGAGAGATAGGACAAGTCCAGGGGTACCGGGCTTAGATGGCAGCAGAAGGCACTGCCAGGCAAGGGCTCAGAGAAGGAACTGGGAAATCTTGTCTGCCAAGGCAGTGTTAGATCCTCCCGCCTAGGGGCCGAGTCCCCCATCTCCCCCGCCCTGTGAAAGTGATGCGCGCCAGTCATCTTTGGGCCACGACGAGAGGTTTCACGACTTTGCGTTGGGTCAACGCTCTCCACGTGCACCTATGCTCCAGGCAAAGGATTCCGGTTAGCAGCCTCTTAGGGGAAGAGGACCATTCTGGCCCCAGACTGTGCAGCTCTGCCGGGCAGAAGTGGGACACCAACTTCTGCCTGATCTGTGCTCCTGAAAGGAATCGCAGCGCGCTGGTTCCACACCACAAGCCTGGCTTGTAGCTTTCCCTTACCACGCACCACCCGAATGCAGAATTCAATTCTTAGGCTGAAAGAACAGCGCACCCCTCGTTGTCCAGGGCTAGGGCATTTTAAGGAGGGATCTTCCCATATCTCTAAAGCCAAGTAGGGTTCTTTAGGAACTTTTGCGATAGTAGTGTGTGTGTGTGTGTGTGTGTGTGTGTGTGTGTGTGTGTGTGTGTGTGTGTGGTAAATAACCAAATCGCCGGTGGGCTTACAGCTGGAAGCCAGTTATTTAGGCTTGCTGAGCCTCCTTTCTAACGGATCAGCTCTAGCTGTTTGAGGGATAAGTTGACGAATGAAGAAAAAAACATGGCTATCTCAAGTGACTCGCACATCCCGATTTTCGTTGCACAAATAAAAGTCTGTGTCTTGGGCCCAGTTGCAAACCTGCCCACGCGGGCCAGGCTTTGATATTTAAACCAGGCCGGGTGAAACTACAGGTTGGGGCACTCTGCAACTTAGGCGTCCTATCCTCCTCTCCCTAAGCAGTCTGGGGAAGAGGTTTGGCTGCTCAAACGGTGGCCAGAGACGGGACACTGGCGGAAGGGGAGCAAGCGGTGGTGGCAGCTGAGCCTGGCGATGCCTGGGGAGCTGCACCGGCTCATCAGTCTCGTTCTCCAGAAACTAAAAACAGTCTCAAGCCGCTGCACGCTGCCGAACGTCGGCACGATTCTCTAAGTTCGGAAACCACGAAGCAGTGTGGTGGATTCGCACGACCAGAGGGTATCGTTCTCTCAAAAACAAAGAGCTGGGGGCAGCTTGCTAGACTCCTGCCCCCACTGTGCGCTCCAAACAGCGCGTTTCTCCCCATGCGGAAATTCGCTCAACTTCTCCAAGTACGAGCTGGAGCAGGCGGTGGAAGCCCGCCGCCGTTCACAAGAGCTGCTCCGAGCTCCCACTTTGCTGGAAGGACGTCACTGCACCAGCGCCTTCTTAACTCAGCTGCAGAAGAACGCTCGGCTAAAAAGGACACAGTGAGCCTGTGGAGAACATTTTTAGAAGCTGGGGGGCTGGAAGGGCTCGTGTATCCCACAAACTTGTGGGGAAGACTGTTGGGGCTGAAGTTCCACTCGGAAAGGGCAGTCCTGCTCTGGTGCACGTTCCCCAGGCTTCGGGCAGCCAACCGGGTGTGACGCTGCTAGAGGCTTGGGAACGCAGGCTCTCCATCAAGTGTCTCTGATGTGGGTTCCTATTTTTTGACAGCGAACCCCACTGAGTTTGGAGAGCATCGATATTTGGAAGAGCGCCTCGGGGGTCTGCTTGGAACATCAGAGGAGATAGAGCAACTTTCCGTGGGGCTGGGGAACTGCCGCATTTAGTTTACTAAGGCCATGCCTCCCTATCCCTCATAGCCACCTACTATTCGGCTCCAAACGAAATAGGAACAGATATTAGGAAACTAGGGGGAAGGAAGCGGGTAAACCTCAAGATGTTGAGGACACTCCTTTTAATAGTGGAGCTACGCGGAACGGAGAGACATTAGACTTCATCACACAGGAATGGTGGAGGAGGCTGTGACTGGAAACTAAAAGATGTCTCAGGTCTCTTTGCGCACCGCGAGTTCCCACCCATACTTAATCATCCTAGCAATATTCGCCTGATCAGCCCGCACTGTCTCCGGTCCTTCCTGACATATCTCTTCCCTGTTTACCTCCTTTCTGCTTCTGGTCACCCCCAGGTTTGGGCTGCCCTGGACCTCTCTGCGTTTGCGTTTGCTAAGACTCATGCGAACTTTCCGGTGCACATCAGGGTAGGCTCTCCCCAGGCAGGTCTCGGGGCTGGGGCTGGCTAGAGACCCTCTCCAGCCGAGAAGCACCGCAGAATTTTTGGCGTTCAGCTCCGGAGACCCTGCTTTATTTTAGTTCAATTATGGAGGGGGGACACGGACCCAAGGATAATAAACAATGCTGCATACTAGAGATTCAAACTGGGTACAGAAAAAAAAAAACACATAGAAAAGCAAGCGTTTTAACAAGTGGTCAGACTTTCGGGGATGCCTTTGAAAGTGACTTGTAAAGCACAATCGTTGGCGTTCCTCTAAAAATACAGAATTACACAGACGTGCTAGTTGGAGCGGCATTTTATTTGTTGCCTCTGGAGACCAGCCGGAGCTGTTGCTACCTGCCCACCCCTTAATGCAAATCGCCTCCCCATCTCAAGGCCTCCTTTAAAAAGGAGGGTCTTCCAGGTATCAGTAAACTGTGCTACCGTTATTCCAGATGCCTTGAGAGTTGCAGGCACTACTGACAGCATGGACTTCAGGAGTTGTAATTTTAACAGGCGCTGCCACATAATTTAAAGACACGAATTCACACACACACACACACACACACACACACACACACACACACACACACACGAAGCTTTTGGGTGCTGACTGCAAGTGGGGACTAAGGATCCCTGCTGGGTGCTGGTGAAACTGATTTCTGCTCTGCCCGATGGCCTTGGGAAAGGGCTTCCCATCTGCTCTGAATGCCCCCCCTCACAATGTCAGAAAATCTGCCTACAAATATTGGCACCGAGATGCTGGGACAGGCGGTGCTGCTTTAAATAGGAAGGAGACTGCGAGGCGGCGAAAAGAAAGTCACAACCTTCCTAACGGCCAGACTACCTGCCTCTTGTCCCCCAAGCCCAAAGGCAGACAAAGGGGACAGACAGAAAATCTTTTCTTTTGAGCAGGGTGGGGAACGAATGGGCAGGATTCAGAGAGAAACTGTGTGTGTGCATATGCAGATGGGGCCCCAAGGACCAGTTGTTAGGGGTGGGAAGCAGGGTGGGCGGCTGAACCCTCACCTCCTAAGCCCCACCTATCCTCTCTGCTCTTGTTCAGATAAAGGCAACCAGGGAAGAAATTCGACAGACGTTTAGCTCAACTCTTGGGGGCAGTATGTTCTTTCTGTTTTTGTCCAAAGCTTGTGTGTGTGTGTGGGGGGGTGTCTGATTAGGGAAGGTCTGGGCTCAGCTCTGGACCCTGGACAGAATTCACCCTAGGGAATCTGAGGCGCTGGTTGTCACTTGGCCATGAATGTCCTAACCTTCAGTTATGTCCCTTCTGTCCCACCAAGGGCGTCCCTCTCCTCTGGAGACGACTGTGGTGACAAGTGTACCAGAGTAACAGCGGAAGCCTTTTCCCGCCTCCCCCCAAAGCTGATGACCTTACACGGTGCTCACACAGCATTTGTCTCCTAACTTTCTGTGCTTGTCTTGGAGCTTGCTCAGCTGTCTCTGAATGACCCTCTCTCAGCACAGCCTACATGGCAGTTTCTCCCTGGAAGCATCCTGTCTGCTAAGCCCAAGCTTGGGAGCCTCCTCCTGCAGAGCGGGACTAAATCGGAGACAGCATCTCAGACAGTTTTGGGTGTTGTGCAGGTTGTCTCAGCTTTCCCACAGCTTTCCAAATCAACTGGTCTCTGACTTGTCATTTTTGGAAGAAACTGAGGTGCAGAGAAAGGATTTGACGTAAGGATGTGGAAGGAGCCGAGAGCAGGGTCTGCAGCGGCCTCTGGATGTCTTGGGTTTGGAGTCCATTTGCTCAGTTTGAAGGAGGTACAACAGCTCACAATGAACTACTGTGCAGTGAGTATCAACTGTGTGCCAGGGGCACGTGCCATCCAGACACATTGCCTAAGTCATCTTCCCAGAAACCCCCAACAAAATGTAAAAGACATGAAGGGAAGACAGGCATAAATCAAAATCCCTCTGATAATATAAAATAGCATAAACTGAAAGTAAAAGCCTCCAACTCCACTCTCTCTCCCAAAATAACGTTTATAGTTTTCATTTCAGTGGTTGGCCGTGTCACTGGGAGATGTTATCATCATTTTATGAGGGAAGAAAGGCAGGCTCTCAAGCTAACCCAACATGGCTACCTGTCTCCAGGCTCAGCTCTTCCCGCTGCTCTACATGAACTAGTAAGAAGTGGGAGAAAGAAGTAGGTGATGCTGTTGACAGAAAAAAGGTCTATGAGATGAGAGTTAATACCAACTTTTCTTTTTCCCTTTTCTTTCCTTCTGTCCTATTCAGGAGCCAAAAATTGCTCTGTGTTTTCAGAAACTGAGACCATATAAATAATTACTTGTAATGGTTGTATTCTTCCTAGACCTTGGTGTAACTGCACAAACTGTCCTCTTCCAAGCCTCATGACAGAGACCCCAAGACTGCCTCCACCCTGTGGTAGGCCAGGACTGGGGCATGCCTATTAAGTTTTGGATTCCCCTGACTATCCCTTAGAGTTGTTGGGAAACTACAATGAGAGTCAAGAAAAGGACTATGTACATTTAAATTCTTTCTCTATAAACATAATTGCTGCTTTTCAAAGATGTCCTTAGGACCCTGTGTGCAGTTAGAACAATGGAAAATCAGGGATTTTTTCCCCCCTTGAGATAGTGGGGGCTGTCTTTCTCTTGGAACTGGCTATGTAGAACAGCCCAGCCTCAAATACACAGAGATCTGTCTCCCGAGTGCTGGGGTTAAAGGTGTGTGCCACCACACCCAGCAAATCTGGGGACTTTGCAAAAGACAATGCTTTTGGAGGTTGATGGTTACACGGAGAGAGGAGATGCTCGTTTCTCTGTGGAAATGGGAGCACTGGATCTGTGATATGGATAAGACTTAGCATGTGTGGGGTAGATTTCTTTCTACTGCTAAAGACAAGTTGGTTAGGACTTAGAGATGCAGGCACACTATTCAGAGTGGTTGGCTAAGAGGAGCAGAGGTGTGGCCTAACAGATGTTTAAACTCTGTCCCTTCAGTAAGTATCCACTACCAAAGGCTGTCCATAGATGGCTGGGGGAAACATACCTGCAAGACGTTAGCAGCTTTTCAGAAAAAATTATGTGTTACATTTTTCTGTGGGTGTGAGAGAGAGAGTGTGTGTGTGTGGAAAGGATGGATATATGCCAGCTCTCACATCATGCTCATTTTGTCTAGATTTAAAAAGCTTAACTTTGTTTTCAAACTTTCTTTAATTTGGGGGCCTGGTGAGAAGAAATGATAGGTCACTGGTAGGGTCTCCTAGACTTAGCAGAGGAACTGTCATGGGAAGGGACTGTTGGCCCTTCCTGCTAAATCTTGCCTATGGGGAGAATCTGAGGGCCTCTAGGAAGAAAGGAGAATGTGTGAAGGAGCCTGGGGAGTTGGCTGGTTCCAAGAAGAAACTGTGGAAACAGGGGGGAAAAGTAAAAATAAAAACCAACTTTCTTGAAGGCCCAGTCATGCTTCAGAGCCTGTGTTCAATTCTAGTCAGGACAAAGGATACTGCGCCCCCTGGTGTTAGACTCACATAGGATTCCAGCAAGCTGTGTGGAGACCAGCTCCTAGAGCTGCCTAAATCAACCTCAGGAAAGTTTCTTCCCTTTGCTAAGCTAGTTGGAGTAGAATTGGCCTTTCTTTCTCAATCCCGGAGACTAAGTAGAGACTCTGCTGTAGAGGAGGCAGGGTGTGTGTGCACTAGTTTGTTTTATTTGGTTTTCTTTCCATACAGTTTAGGCTAACAGGACAAAGTCTGCTTAAAAGCAATCCCTTTAGGTGGGGAGAACACGGGTCTGAAAACAACAACAACAACTGCATTATGGGTGATGTTCTCGTCTGGGGAGAGTGATCTGAAATTTCAGAACCTTTTGTTCCTTGTCTCAAAAGCAAATAGTTTTGAGTAAGATGTCTCTTTTAAGTTACAGTTACAGTGCTGAATAAGCAGTACACTGAACCATCTTTTCTCAGAGCCCTGCAAATGTGATTTGTTAATGTCAGTTCAGGTGCAGGCATGTTCCAGCATCCAAAGTTTCCTGATTCTGAGCAAAGATTTTTTAAAAGCACAAAATGTATCTCTTGTCAGCACAGATGCCCCTCATCCTCCAGTCTCATGGAAAGCTCAGCTAGAAAGCCGGAGAGTGAGCACGACTCAGTCGCTGCTATTTCTTTTAAAAATAAAGTACTAAGTGTTGTGCTGGAAGTTCTGCTCAGTGTCGAGTGTGGTAGGTGTGAATACATGCTGTAATTGTTCCAGGCACTAGACCAAAATGTCCCTAGAATTAGCAGAGTTTTCAGCTATAATCTGGCTAACATTTTTCTGCAAATAGGTATGAAGACCAGGCTGAATTTCCATTGAAATTTACAGCCGTTCCTCATCTAGTCAGGTGATCAGCTCTGAGGAAGAATTATGGCGCCACTGAGAGATTTCCACTCCTCAAACCTGTATGTCCTGTCTCTAACACAAGAAGTCGGTTATGCCTCACGGCAGCTCCTTCCTTCTGCACTGCCTTCAACTGTTATCTCCGTGTAATGGGCACAGCTTATTATTATCACTATTTATTAGGCATCTCATGATTGCCCCTGTGAAGATCATTCGAGCAGCAACCTTAGTTCTATAGCCATGAATGAAGTTTGAGCTGTTGTCCCAGATGAGAGTGTCATGGGTCCATATACTGTCTGGAAGAGCGGGTCTCTCTGTGAGAGAAGAAAGCCAGGAGGAAGAACAGCACCCAGAAGAGATGGCCTGTGGTAACCCTGCCTCAGGAAGGGGAAGACCCCGGTGAGAAGGGTATACCAGATGGCTAGTTCAGTGACTCGGAGCACTATTTCCCCGTTTAAAGGAAATAACCACGTTATGGGGTAAACTGCATACTTCCAAAATTCATGTTACAGCCCAAATCCCCAGAGCCTCAGAATGTGGCTGTATTTGGGATAGGTTTGTTTGTTTATTGATTTATCTATTTATTTATTGTGCGTATGCATTTATGGAGGTCAGAGGACAACTTTCAGGGGTTGGCTTTCCAGGTTTGGGGTTCTGAGGATCACATTCAGATCAATCTTGGCAGCAAGCACCTTTACCTGCTGAGCCATCTCACCAGCCCCAGGAGATGGGTTCTTTAGAGACATAATTATGCTTCAGTGAGATAAGCCTTAAGCTAAGGCGACTGATGGGGTCCTGATAAGATGTTGACACAGACATGACCACAGGAAGGTACAAGGACAAGGAGACCAGATGCCAGACAAGGAAACATCCTCAGAAGAAATCAACCCTGCTGATCATTGGTCTCAGATCTGAGACTCAAACTCTGAGGTGATAGATTCTCTTTGCTGAAGCCACTGGATTTTGTGACATTTGACTATGGCAGTTCCATCAAACTAACGTAAGCTACTATTCGGCATCAGTCAATTATGTGCAGCCATTTGGAGATGCAGATTCTGTGTCAACAGATTTTCCAGTGTGAGAGTCTTTTATTTTTAAATTTTGGCAGGATGACTGGCCTTTACGGGTGTGCAACATGAACAATCACAACGATCCGTTACTTAGAAATGGCTCATGTTTGTCTTGATGTTCTGCTTTCTCCATCTTCAAATTCTTAATTTCCAACAGGGGTCCTGCCTTTTCATCTTTGACTAGGCTTCCAGACATCATGGAACTAGTGTAGTTGACAAATATTATGAATTTTAAGTAATGTGTGTTAAAATTATGGGAGATCCACCCACTCCCCAAAAGAACACATTCTGGGCACTAGAGGAACCCTGGGACACTGCATTGAATTTTTTTTGTTGCTAACTGAACTAAGATTTCCATCCCTGATCTTCACCAGGAAAGGATTTATAGAACTCAGAAGTTTGCCAGGGATGAAAGGAAAGTCACAAACATCTCCAGGTACAATTCTCTGAGATGAACTAATGTGGCCCTGACCATTTTTTTCCCTTAGAGTTAAGCCCTAAGAACCTTATAACACAAGTATCTTTTTTTTAATTAAATTATTTTTTAACTCTGTGTGGGTATGCATATACACATGTGTACAGACCAGAGGCTAGGCATCTTTATTTCTCTTCATCTTATTTTTTGAGACAGTGTCTCTCACTAAACAGAGAACTCACCAGTGGTCTACACTGGCTGCCCAAAGAACTCTGGAGATCTTCCTCTCTCCACCCTTCCCCCAGCACTGAGATTACAGACACATCAGCACAGAAGACTTTCATATGGGTACTGGGGATTTGAAATCAGATTCATATGCTTGAGTGGCAGGTACTGTATCAACTGAATGGTTTTCCCAGACCCTCAGTAGAGACTTTGGGTATTAGGAGTGGAACATTATGGTTTAAAAGTGCTATGTTTGTGTGTCAAGTTGGCAAAGGGTTAAATGTGATGGTTAAAGGTTAAAGATAGTTTTAATTGTCAATTTGACATAACCCATAATCACAAGGCGAGAGTCTCAATAAGGGATTGTCTGCACTGGGTTGGACTGAATACATGTCTGTAGGGGATTGTCTTAATTAAGCTTATTGTGGAAAGACCCAGCCCACTGTGGGTCCAACCACTGAGGTTCTGAACGGTAATGAGTGGAGAAACCAAGCCGAGCATCAGCAAGCCAGTGAAAAAGTATGCATTCGCTCCTGCTCTTGACTGTGGGTTTGATGTGACCAGCTGTCTCAAGTTCCTGCCTTGACTTTCCCGCAATGATTGACAGTAACCTTGAATTACAGGCTGCATAAACCCCTTTCCTCATATGTTACTTTTTGTTAGGGTGTTTTTATCACAGCATCAGAAATAAAACTATGACAAAAACTCTTCTCTCTCTATGCTGAGCTGTTCTGCGGATCTTCATTCGGTTCCCAGTTGGGATGCCTTTGGAGGTTTGAGCTGGAGGACAAAGTAAACCTGGGGCTACCCATGCACAGGACCATGCAGCCTAAGCCACGTACTGTAGATCAACTGTAAGATAGCTTTCCATTTCCTGGAGCATGTTCTAGCAAGGGGTTATAATTTGGAAGAAAAAGTTTACAGCCCAGAGAAAGAAATGCCGTCATCATTGAGTCGAGTCATGGGGCTGCCCTGCTTCTCTGGATACACATTGATTTATAAAGCACACTGACAATAATACAGTGGAATGTTTGGTCTGGAGGTCTGCTTTGCTAGTTCTATTTCTGCCCAGCACTAACTGGAGAGTGTAAATTTTAAAAGGAGTTATTTCTTATGCAAGTTTTATGCATATTCCCTCCAGGGAGTAAGTGAAAGACTGTTTGAGACACTCTGCATTTCTTGGAAGAAGGTTACTATAAATTAATATAGAGCCCTCTTTTTTATTGCAGGCCCACAGGACACACAGGATGATACTTCCACGTTTCATGCCATGGACAGAGCGAGGCTCTCACGGGCCTGTGTCAGAGAGGCTGCTCCCCCCACCTCTTCCCTGTAAAGTTTATGAAGTCTCTAACTCTGATTCAGTTTTCATTCTTCGCTGCAGTGTGTGTTCACAGAGCCCTTGGAAGAAGACTGTGATTGCTAAAAGTTGTGAGCCTGTGGCGGGCAAGGCCTGTACTTGGTGCAGCAAAGGAAATTCCATCACACCTGCTCCTCAGTCTAGGATCCCAAGTTAGCCAGTTCCCACTTTGCCCCAAGAGACAGCCTCTCCTCTCCTATTACCAAGAAACAGTCGAATTTCAGGAAAGGGATGATCCCATATTTAAGAGGCTTGAAATTGTATGCATGACATTTCTGAGTTAAGTTCTAAAATACAGTCCCCTTAATCATAGGAAAAATAAGAAATGTAGTTAAAACTTATTTAAAAAACATTGCACTAGGAGAAATGAAAAATTATGTTGGCATAAAACATGTACAAAACTATTCACAGCATCAGCAGGGCTGGGATATAGCTCAGTCATGGAGGGCTTGCAGAGCAATGTGCATGGTCCAAGGTTCAATCCCCCAGCCCTGGGATAGAAAAGTAGGAGGGGAGGAGGTATTCACAGCAGCATTTCCAATATCTACAGAAAAGAGAAAAAATTCAAACGTCTACAAATGAAAGGAGAAATATAAAATGGTATAGCTATATGATGGGATACTAGTCAGCAGCAGAAAAGTATGAAATGATAGAGGTGACAGTATGGATGACTTTTTTTAACATCTTCCTAAGTAACAGAAGCCAATCACAAGAGAAGGCACCCACTCCATATTTCTGGAGTATATAGGCATACCTATACAGAGAGAAAGCAGAAGAGTGGTTGACTAGGACTTGGAGAGAGGGCCTAGACTTGGGGAGACAGCAGAGAGGTGCAGCATTTCTCTGGATGGAGATGAAAATATTCTTGAATTAACTGAAGTGATGGTTGGGCCACTTGATAACTACATTTTGAAACCACTGAATTTTACTTGCAAGTGGGGGAATTGCATGGTACGTTGATTATATCTCAATAAAGCCTTTAATATATTTTATTAAAATAATATAATAATATAAAAGATACTTTAAGACCTGGACTGTCTTTCTTCCTTTGAATCTAGTTGCCTTATGATTAATGTTGAGACATAACTGTTCCTTCTTGTTCTTCCCCAAGATCACACATTAATCTCAATATTACAATATGAACATTCCAAGTTTAAAGTCCCACGGTCTTCAAAAAAATCGGTCTCTTTAATACAGTGAGTCTCTTTAAAAATCCAAATTCTTTTAAAATTCAAAGTCCCTCGACTGTGGGCTCCTGTAAAACCTGTAAATTTAATAGTTTCTCACTTCAGGAGGGAAGAACCAGGGCACAGTCACAAACCGAACAAAGCAAAACTAAACTCCAACAGCATAAATAACATAATGACCAAGTGTCTGGGATTCACTCACGGTCTTCTGGGCTCCTCCAAAGGGTTTGGGTCACTTCTCCAGTTCTGCCCTCTGCAGCACACACAGCTTGTCTTCTAGACTCCCCCAGCTGCATTCCCCTACTGCTGCTGTTCTTGGTGGTTATCACATGGTACTGGCAGTCTTCTGCTGCAACTGGACTTCACTTTCACAAAGGCCTCTCTTGGGCTCTCTTCATGGTGCCAAACTTCAATTTTCTTCCATAACCCCTTCAATTCTGGGGTTTCAACTGCTACTGAGACTGCACCTTCACCCATGGCCTATCCTGATCTCTCACAGTGCCAAGCCTCAGCTGCTCTCCATGACCCCTTCATGACTTCAAAACCAGTACCACCTGGGTGACTCGTAGACTACCAAGTTTGACTGCTAGTGCAAGGAACAACTATGGCTGCCTCTGGAACAGCTTCTGTATGCAGACTCTGAGGAAACACGTCCCAGAAGATTTCACCTCGATGATGCTGGTCTCCTCTTAATCACCACTAATTTATTAGCACCAGTTGACCAGTTTCTACTGTCCCAGTAAAACAACGGTTTTACTTCATTGGTTCTGATCTTTTGTTTAATCACAGCCTATTCTTCAGCCCCAGCTAATCAGAACCACAAATTCTTAACTCAAAAATGCTTGGTAGAGTCTTTGCTTTCCTCTGAAACTTCACAATCCAGGCCTCCACCATCTGTACTGTTTTCAACATTCTTCTCTTCCGATCTCCTGTACAACAGCTCACTGAGCTCTCAACACTCAGTGGCTGCTCTAGCCTGAAGTCCCCAGATTTGTCCACAATCCTCCTCAAAACAACATGTTCAGGCCTGTCACAGCAATACCTCACTATTTTGATACCAACTTGCTTAGTTAGGGTTTCTATGGTTGTGATGAAACACCACGACCAAAAGCAAGTTGGGGAGGAAAGGGTTCATCTGTCCTATACTTCCACACTATGGTGCATCACTGAAGGAAGTCAGAAGAGGAACTCAAGCAGAGCTGGACCCTTGAGGCAGGAGCTGATGCAGAGGTCATGGAGAGGTGCTGCTCACTGGCTTGTTCCTCATGGCCTGCTCAGCCTGCTTTCTTATAGATCCCAGGACCACCAGCCCAGGGATGACCACACCCACAATGGGCTAGGCCTTCCCCCATCAATCACCAAACTAAGAAAATGCCCTACAGCCTTATCTTATGGAGGCATTTTCTCAATTGAGGTTCTCTCCTTTCAGAAAACTCTAGCTTGTGTCAAGTTGTCATAAAACTAGCCAGGACAGGGCCCGAGTTCAGTTCTTAGCACCCATGTTGGATGGCTCACAACCACCTGTAACTCCAGCTCCAGAGGATCCATGCCCTCTCCTGTCCTTTACAGGCACCTACACTTACATATTTGCACATACCCATACACAGGCATACACATATGCACATAATTAAATGTAAAATAAATATTTAAATGACATGCACATATTTAAATGATTCTGAAAGTGATTTATTGGGGTTCTCCTGTCCCCTTCTTTAGAGACTAACACTCCAACCTTACCTGAAAGAAGCGATGACCCCATTTTCAGTTTACATGCTGTGGTTATTGCTGACCATCTGCCCACCCTAGGCTTGCTGACTCAGGACTTCATCACTGGGCATATCCTGTCCAATGGGATGCTGACTGATGCCAGCTCACATTGACTCTTATGAATCAATCCACAAACAGAGAACTCTTAAGCCATTTGTTACACTCAATTGCCGTAGTAATTCAAAGGACAGGAACTTAAAATGAAATAAACTTAAAAGTCTTAAAAGGAGCAATTTTCATGCCTTCTTCCTTCTTTATCATTTCACTACATTTTATCACCACCTGGGGTCTTGAGGTTACTAGTATCTATTGGCTCTGTGAGTGGAAAAACTGTATTGTGGCATGTTCCTGGCATCTCAGTTCCATGGTCAGTGGCTTCCCCTCAGTAGCCTGGAGTTCCTCATGGGGGGAGTACTGACAGAATAGACCAGTGCTATTGAGCAGGGCTCCCCTTTCCTGAGGAGGATGTTGTTAAATATTTGCCAGCTCTAGTGGGTGGCCCCCTAAAGATAATTCTACATCCCATTTCCCAGAATGGGTGACTAGAGCCTCATTTGAATAAAGGTCTTTGTAGCTGTAACTGCATTAAGAATTTTGACGAGATAGCCTGCATTCTAAGACAAGAAGAAGGCAGGGTGACACACACAGAGGAAGTGAGGGGGTAGCGGGACCACAGAGACTGAAGTTAGAATGAAGTTGCCATGAACCAATAAGTTCTCAGAGCCACCGTAGGCTGGTAAAGACAGGAACAGAATCTTCCCTGAAGTAGCTAGAGGCAGCATGGCTCCACAACCTCCATGATTCTGGACCCATGCTGTCCAGAAATATGAAAGAATAGATTTCTGTTGTTCTAAGTTGCTCAGATTTGACAATTAAAAAAAACAAATACATGAGAATGCCACTGTAGTCTTGTCCTGTGGCTTAGGGATGAGCACATGGCACAGTGCAGCTGATCGGAAGTCAGCTTCCCCTGGGAAGTAAATGCTCCTTCTGTGGGGAGGAGGGGAGGGGGGTTGCTAGGTGCTTTCGCCTGCCACCATAGTGCCCAAGACAAACCAGTGCAGAAATGGGAAGTTGAGGCTCAATGGGAAGCCCCTGCCAGTGTTGGTAAGAACATGTATTAAACAATTGAGCTCATTTCTTTTTAAATCAAATTCCTAAACAACAATGCATTAATTTTTAGGGTACATTTAAGATGTTTATTCACACAGAATACTGGAAATATATAAGTTGCTATCTTTTTGTTGGTGTGATAAGCAGTATTAATTTTTTATTATGGAGTCCATGATTTCTGGACAGTCCTAAATTCATGGAATTTAATTATTTTTTCCTAAGGAGAAGTAATTTAAAATGCATTTAAATACCCAGAATTCTTCATGAGATAACCTTTACAAATCATACAAAACTATTTGGGTATAAAGTGCAACTCAGAGGCAGAGTGTGTGTGTGTGGTGATTTGAAAGAAAATGGCCTCCAAAGAGAGTGGTACTCTTAGGAGGTGTGGTCTTGTTGGAGGAAGTGTGTCACTGTGGGGGGCGGGCTTTGAGATCTGCTATGCTCAAGCTATGCCCAAAAAGTGTGACAAACAATTCAGTTCCTGCTGCCTGTGGATCAAGTTCTAGAACTCTCAGCTCCTTTTCAGCACCATGTCTGCCTGTATGCTGCCATGTCCTTCCGTCATAATAGATTAGACTAAACCTCTAAAACTGTAAGCCACCCCAATTAAATGTTTTCTTTGATAAGAGTTGCTGTGGTCATTGTGTTTCTTCACAGCAATACAAACCCTAACTAGACAGTGTGCTTAGTTTGTGAGAAATTCTGGGTTTGATCCCTGTAGCACACATACACACACATGCCTGGACATATACACAAATAAATAAAAGAAAGAGTTTTCAGAGGAGGATATTATATCATTTAGACTTTTTACTGGCTAAAATATTACTTACCAAAAATAAAATAAAATATTCTTAAGAACAAGTAAGCAAACCACATTCTGCAGAAGAAGAATTTTTCTGAGGCCATAAAACATACATTGATACAACAACAGTATTAATTCAGTTTTGCCCGGCCATGATGTTCCAGGAGATTAGGACTATTTATTATGAAGCTAAAGGAAATTGGTAGAAAATAGAAACTTAGCTTTAGAACTTCCCATACCACCCTACTCCCTGTGTTTACACAGAGTCTCACTATGTAGCCCTGGCTGGCCTGGATCTTGCTGGATCCTGCTGGCCTTGAGCTGGCAGAGATCCACCTGCCTTTGCCTACCAAGTGCTGGAGTTACAGGCGTGTACCACCAAGGCCCAAGATTCCTCATAAGATAGCCCCATTGAAGCCTAGAAAACTGCAAACACATCAGGTCTATCAAAGACAAAGGTAGACAGACTCAAATGAGGTTTACAGAAAAGACGAGAATATAATTTTCTTGCCACCTGACAAAAAACACTTTTAAGTGTTTCTCATTCTCAATAACTCTGGTTGAGAGCAACCCTGTAAGTTTGCTTTTTTCCCCCTACAGCTAAAAAAAAAAAAACAAAAAAACTCACCACCAAAGTTGAAATATAAGAAACTGGAAAAAATCAGTGATTTGTTCCTTGATGGTAACTTTACAGCAAAGATATACGTGTTTCTTTACACTAAATTGTTTTCTTCATGTGGAAACGGCTGATAGGAATCTAGGAATGGATATAATTAAGTACTGTGTGGCTCCTACTCCAAAATGCCCCTTTTCTTTTCTTTGAAGTCACGCAATTCAACATTTGCCCAGGAACTGAAGTCGAGGACCAGAGTTAGGCCCTAGAGACATTTCAAAGCTGCCCAGACAAAGGCTCGGAATGACTGCACAAGGGAACCGTCCTGCCTTGGATTCAAATCGAAATTGATGACCTAATATATCTTTTCCAGCACTGACGGCCATAGTTTTATGAGCATCAAGAACTGGGTGTCTGCCATTGTCAACAAACAGAGCTTCTCTCGAGCTTTTCCATGCATGACATGGAGCACCCCAAAGGCATGCTGCAGTCTCTCCAGGACTAGAGTGTGGCCTCCAGCTTTTGCCACATGTGGGATAAATCTCTGTTTTGAAGGATGGACCTTCAAGGAGGGGAGTTGTCGCTGTTGCTCTCCCATCTTTCTTTGTTACAGAACTCTGAGCCACAGCAGTGAGGTTTCCCTGAGACACCTACAGTGAAGATAATGAACCTTTGGTTAACGGCTCTTCCTTCTCAGGGTCCCTCCCAATGCCTGGGACCTGATTGTGTGTTTGGGATTTTGAATCCCCTTTATTGAGTTCTCTTAATTGTTTAAGCTATAGAGCCCCCTGAATGGTGACCTTTTGGAGAAAACACACCACATTTATCTTGATGAAAGCATAAAATTAAACACAGGGCTGAAGAGATGGTCCAGTGGTTAAGAGTGTTTGCTGCTCTTCGAAGACTTCAGTTCCTAGTACCCATATGGGGAGGTTCACTGTTGCCTGTGCTCCCAGCTCCGGAGGATCTAACTTCCTCTTCTGGTCTGGCTGACACCCCCACAGATGTGCTCTATGCACACAGGAACACACACATAAACATGATTAAATATAAATACCTCTGTCTTTTATGGACATGCCTTTACCTCCAGCACGTCCCCATCAGCCTAAGTCTCCTTAGTTTGTCTCTGGTTATTAGTTGTACTTTCTTAATGACAACACCAAGTCCCAAGCTAGCCAAAGTTCAAGTTTATCCACATCAGCTCCCCACTTAAAGAGGATTTCCTTCTGGAGTAATAGTTGCCACAATGGCTCATAAACTCGGAACACTGGAAGAACTTCATGCACGTTCTTCCTTTTAGCTCTGTGGTCTCACTGTTCCAATGTCAGCTCAGTTTGCTTGCCAGCAAAGTCAATAGATTTGGACCAGGCTTCCAGACTTTGCAACATGGGCTCTCAGAGGACCAAGCTGTAGGAACGTTGGTTGTTATTTTGATTACAGAAGCAACGCTGTATATCTATGCATACATATAGACATGCACACAAAAGTAACTCGAAACAAAAAATATGCAGCATACAAAATGGAAATCTATAATCCTACATAGCTAAGAAAAGCAGATTTTTTTTCAAGGCACACATTAACATTTTACAAAACAAAGAATTCTCAACAGCGTGTCTTGGATGTTTTCTCATGTCAGTCTGTAGCAAATGCCTTTTTCACCTTTTAGCGGTTCCATTGAACGGCACGGTGTAGCCGAACCGTCTTTTCCTTAACCATTTAGTTTCCTGTGAGTGCATTTGGGTCATTCCGGACTCCCTGTAACACATATTCTTGCAAGCACCACGTACCACTTGAGCACTTTTGAACAGCTGACAGCGTATTTCTCCACCATGAATTCCCAGCAGGTGAATTATTATTAGGTCAAGGGTTTGAGCATTTCATTTTAATAGCTGTCATCAGATTGCCCATCAATAACTTTATCTCTTTACACTCCTTGGGAAAATAAAGGTGAAAATGCTTTTTTCTTCTCCAGCCTAAGTGACACTGAGGTCCAGTAGTCTGCGGGGCCTGGTGTGGGTCAGGGGAAAGAGCTTCAGCCCATGGAGCTTCTTGTCACTGTTTGTTTTGTTTGTTTTGGCCTTTGTCAGGAGCTAACAAAGACATCAAAGGCGTCCTCTTTCCTTGATGAACTCTGTTCTGGGGGAGTCAGCAAGTGGACAGAGAACTAGTCAATGTAAAAGGTAAAAAAAATGCTCCCACCTCTCACTTGTCTCTGGATGGAGTTGGCAGACAGCTCATCGGAGACTAAATAGGAAAGTGTGGTCGCACGTAGAGTACTTGGTAACAGAAGTGGTACAGACGTGCACACTGACCCTGATTTTTGGCCTGTGGTTTAGACTGTTAGGTTTGACCTAACAGCACCAGCAGGTTTACCTCAGAACAGTTCTTCAGTTTCATCCTCTATCTAATCAAAGTAGTCTGAAAAAAAAATCTATTCTTTTCAGGCACATGGAAAGAGATGTTGACCCTGTCCTTTAGTGAAAGACAGGGTTTGCCAACTTGTGACCTAAGGTTGTTTAATGGTTCCTGTGTTTACACCTCGGGCAGCAGGGACTGTGCAGACACCACGAGAGGATGGAGAGCTCATCCAGTCAGGAAACTGAGGTGCTGCTCTACAGAGCCTTGGGCTTGCTCTAGAGGGAGAGAGAGGTTGACAAAGGAGTAAGCCAGCCCGGGGCCAAGGGTCCCTGGTCTTACAGCCCTGATTCCACCAGAGCAGCCTCACGGTGACCTGCCTATTTATATAGTAGGTTTATCTACAGTTTAATCTGGAGCAGGCTGGCTTCTTGTTCTCCACAGCTGTGAAGTAGACATGGAACAATGCCCATTTCACAATAGGGTAGGCTCCTAAATAACGGTCGATGCAAACTGCTTTGCCTAACCTTGTACATGCTGAGGGCTCAGTAAATGTTTGCCACTTTATTAGACAAGATTTTGCTTTGAAAAGGGATTCTGCTACTTTAAAGAAATCCCACATTTTGAAACCACCAATTTGTTTCTTGTCATCTCTAAAATAAGGCGATTAATTCTGAATTACATTTTATTTATTTCTTGTTTCCCGGGGCAAGGGTTCTTTTCATTCTCAGACCCTGTCTTAACTTTGTGGACAGGCCTAGAGGCTCTGAGTAAATCACCCTCCCACACACCAACAGGCTCTGCTCTGCCACTGGGGGTGGCCAAACGATGGCTACTCCAGCTTCGTTACCATTGCTTTGTAGAAACAGGATGGTACAAATGTCTCCTCTGCCCTGTGGGGCAAGATTCACTCGGAGACTTGAACCAGAATCTTGTTAGGCCTTAGAAATGTTACTTAGATGCCGTCTTTTCCATAGCTCTATGAAGACTTGAAAGGACGTCAGAAACAAATTTCTACTTTCTGAGACTGGCTGAGTTTTCTAGTCTTGGCCAGACATCTTCAAATGGGAGAATTCATCCTACAGACATATGCTCTTATCAGCCCTTTGCTTAGGAAAGCTTGTCTTTGTGCAGGGGAAGTTTTCAAGTCTTACTAATGAATCACAGACACAAGGCAGGAGGGAGAGAGCGTCTAGTGTTTTCTTTTCTGACTGGTCTAATATGAGACCAAAAGCTATAGAGTGGAGTAAAACCTCCCAGCCTGTATCCTTTCTACCCAGGAACTCCTTCAGTGCCAGTCACTGCTGCAGCCTGAGAGCCAGACACGGGTTTAGGGAGGGACTTCTCTGCGTCAGGGACACTCAGGGTCTGTGGTCGACTTAGGAACAAGTAGACATAAAAACTGTAGAATTAAGGGATGAAAACATCATTTAATGAGACCCCGCCCTCCAGACGCTCTTGATCAAAGTCTGTGCTTGCACTAAGACAATCGATCTACAGTTGCATACATAAAATGTTGGCAACACTCTGTCCTCAGTGCTTTCAACAGAGGCTTTAGCCCCTGAGTCTGGGCATCGTCCCAGAACTCAGATCCAGTTGCATTACGCATACCAGAAGACACACCACCGCAGCTGAGGCCCGTGCAACCACTTTCTTTTAACCTCGCGTCTGTGAGAAATTACTTTCCAAAAACATAAGTGAAACCCGATGTTTTCTCTGGGTGGTTATTTTTGCGCCTATGAAGTCAATAAAACTCTCCAGATTTATTAGACAGCCCTGCTGCGGAAGACAAGACCACTTCCTATTCCCTAGCGGAAATGTGGGCCTTTCCTTTCTCTAACTTTCTTACCACACATTTTTAATTTTATTCATTTCTCTTATTTTTTCCCCCAGAAAACTTGTCAGAACTCTCAAAGATAAGTGACTCGGCCTGTACTACATTTCCAGTCTTTTGCATCCAAGAATGATACAGCAACTCACTATAAGATTCTTAGGCCTCTCTTCTTTGCCTCCCATTTTAGAGGGACACCTCTTTGTGCTAGAATCAGCAAGGAGCTTGGCTGTCTCCCCTTCTATCCTGTTAGACAGCCAAAGCAGCACCTACCAATAAGGTATCCTCCTGTGAGAGTTAACTAGCCATGGGCCAGTGGCCATGGCAGTGACAGTCGCCTTCAATTCTCTTAGGGGCAGCAGTTTTTACTGAGCCCATTTCCTTTGTCACTGCATTGAGAGGGAGGGATGCAGGATGGAGAGGCAAGGGAAGAGACACAAATGCTAATGAGTAAAATTCATTTGGGGTGACAGGCTCCATAACAAACAGTCTAGTTGGGGACACAGACTCGGACGGGAAAGGCTGTGAAAGGCTTCTCGGATATTCTGATATATGTATTTAAAGATGAGTAGGCATTCATTGACTGGACTGGGGAGGGCACAAAGGAGGAGGGGGCCATGCATGCTGGCAAGAGACCAGGGCCGTGAAACCGCTTGGCACAATTTGGGGGTCTCAGAAGCTGTGAATACGGAATGAATACCGAACGATTGTGAGCAACCTGTGTTCGCACGCGAAGTGGGGAATTGTTTTAGACGATGGGGAACTATCCATGCCATTTAGCTTTGGAGTGACTGGGGCGTCATAAGCAACTGAGAGAGGGCTAGCAGCTAAGTGCTGAAGGACTGAGGCTCAGCCAGCAAGGGAGGAGGGGAGAGGAAGACTTTAAGAAAAGATCATGGGGCAGTTATGGGCGAGCAGTGGAGTGGTAAAATATTCCTGCCCCAGAACGGCTTGAAGGATTGCATTTTGAGTGGAAATTACTTCCCTAAACCTTTTAATTTTAAGATGCTGAGTCAATAGATTTTTTTTTCTCCATCTTCTTCCCAAACTGGCTTGAATTGGGACGACATTTCTTGGTTAAATCTCAGACCACCAGCTCTGGCTGTGCTGTGCATCAGGGAGGGAATGGCAGGGTTGCCACTGTGTCAACATATGCAACAGCTCTTCTTCCCTGGCCTCGTCATGGTCGCTCACATGTAGAGAGCTTTGTGTCAGAACTACTCTGACCAGCCTGAGTCTTCATGATCCTTGTGCTATTGTGCCGTCGGATCTCTGTTTATCAGAGTCATGTTTGGGTGATGACCTCTCTTCCCCTCAGCCTACCTTGAGGCTGTGAAAGAAAGGGGGCCTTGTTTGTATCACTCATCTGATTTTGACAAAGCAGAGTAATTAAAGTATGTCCTCAGATGACCGTAAGCTTCTCCCTAAGAACTTCGGCAAGGCACCTGTACTGTTTCCTCGGCCATATCATGGAACAGCACTGACAGCTGTCTCAGAGGTTTGGCATGAAGAAGGAATAAGAGTAAAACAAACTGATGAGAACTAAATGAAGCCAAATTACAAAGTGCCTTACACAAGTAAGCTGTAGCAACGTCTCAATGCTCTCAAGTCATGCATGGCGTCTCTACTTAAGTAGCTTCTGATGAATACGACGTGATCCTCACCTCCTTTGCGGCCTGCATAGTCTCTGCACCAAAACCGGCTCTCACACCCTTCTCCCTTCATCTAACCCTTTCCTTCCTACTTCCATCTGACCCAAGGACAATTGAGTGTGTGCGTCATATATTTCTAACTCTTCTTATTGAAATTGCTTGTGTATATTAATAGTCTATAGAACATTTAGGTCAAGACTACTTTACTCATTAATGGAACTCCAATCCCAACACACATAGATGGTTAGCCTTTCTCTACTTTAGAGAAAAGAGCACATTCATTTTTTAAAAAATCAAATAAACAATGTCGGTGGTAAGAAGTCAAGTCATATGGAAAGGTAAGAAGTTTGGGGATGCTGATCCATAGTACAATGTGAGTTAAATACTTAACTTTAGGCACAACCCTGCTTAACAACAAAGGTAAGGAATAACTATGACAAGGGTAGATTAGTCTTAGGACCAAATAAACCAAGGAATCCAGGAATAGCCAGATCACTCCTAACAGTGTTCTTTCTTTAGACTTGGAGAGGATCTGGTAATGCAGTGAGTCACCTTCACCGCAGGACATTTTAAACTCCTCTATCTCTGGGAATTCTATTCCTTTCTTTACTTAGGAAGTAGGTTCCAACCCTCATAGGATCCCCCTTTTCCTACGGTTGTACAATGACCTAATTATCTTTTGAACTTCCTTGTCTTTTCTTCAACGTCAGCTTTGGATGTAAAGTTTCACTTTTCTGTTGTAGGAGAAAAAAAATACTGTAAAGAACTATTATTACAGTGTAACTGTTATTGCTGGGGAGGTGGATGAGCCCGTGCAGTGCCTGCTGACAAGCATGAGGACCCAAGTCTAGATCCCCAGCAACCACATAAAAAGCTGGACATGGTCACATGGGTCTATAGTCCCAGAGATGTGGGAAAGGGCACAGAGTCAGGCAGAGTTCTGCAACTCATTGGCTAGTAGTCTGTCAGATCAATGAGAGCAAATGAGGAAAACTGGCCTAATACACACACACACACACACACACACACACACACACACACACACACACACGTATAGATTCACTGGGAGACTCTCTCTCAGAAAATATGGTAGGGGCCTGGAGAGATGGCTCAGCAGTAAAGAGCATTTGCTGCTCTTGCAGAGGACCTGTTCTGTTCTCAATATCCACATGGTGACTCACAACCATGCATAGCTCCAGATCCAGGGAATTCTATGCCTTCATCTGACTTGTGTGGATACCTACACACACAGGGTGCACATATGTACATGCAGGCAAAACACTCATACACATAACATAAAATAAACATAAAAAACAGAAAGAGCAATTGAGGAAAACAGGATATTAACGTTTGGCCTACACATACACTTGTATACATGAATATACCTATAGAACAATAATATAAAACAATTCCTATCCCTGCTTCTGTGATGTCTTCATATCCTTCTTCAGGGGTTTTCCATGGTATGGTGGGACCTGTTTTTAAAAAGTCATATTTCCCTGGGTGGGAAATGGGGCTCTAGGTTCTAACTCTGGCTCTGAGACCAATCATTTGAATGACCTTTGGACAAATGACTGCTGCTTGACTATTATTCTCTGTCTCAGAAATGGAAATGTCCACAGACTTGGAATACCTAGGGAATGTTTGTTCCTCCCAACAGCATTTAAATGAGGCAGCATTGGGAAACTTTATGTAAGAAGTCAGAAGATCTGGCCATGTAAGTGCCACAGCCACCCTTCATTCAAGCAGCGGTCTCCTCTAATAAGGCTCAGATGCTCCTGGATCCAGCGGGCTTATAACTTTCTATTAACCTTTTGTCTGCTTTATTCAGACAAAAAAGATCAGTGGCTATTTATCAACGGAACCTGTGCTGGGAAAAATTAAACATACTTAACCAGTAAAATATGGGTAGTGTCCTCTGTAAGAGAGTATGCAGGAAGTGCTCTGGTCTGCCCCAGGTGGTTGTGAGGGGCCCTGGAGCTGCTGGAGGAGAGCAGGGGGTGGGCATCGCTGGACAGGCTTAGAGTGGCATCTGTACACCATGATGCAAGCAACATATGGACCACCCGCCATCTGAGAGCCAGCCTGGCCAGGGCTGCTGGCTCCTCAGAGTCCAGAGTCTCTTTATCTTTAGGTCTCTTTTTGAAAGTAATAAAATGAAGGAAAACTAGGACAAAATAATCCTTCTTGCCACGACTGCTTTGTTCATTTACCAACTGGCCTTTGCATTTCTGAGTCTGATTTCCTGGAACTGACCAATCTTTAACTCCTTTCCAGCCTAAAGATCAAGTGCTAACTAGTTTTAGCCACTTTATAAACAGAGTAAAAATTGTTCAAATAATGTTGAAGAAAAGGCACCATACAGAATTTATACACTAATAGAAATAACACACCATCAATAAATAATCTGTTTTCTTGTTAGGCTTTTCAATTTGAGGAACATTCTGATCTTCTTCTTCTTTTCATTTTTAATTTAGCCATGGCTATTTTTCAAATGGAATTAATGACCAAAAGCTAGCCTCATTCTCTAATTACAGTAAAAGACACTAGACCAGAGGATGCAGACACTGCCCCATCTTGGCTCAGATGGCTCTGGGCAGTTTTACTGTGTGCTGGCTTAGTACCTGGGGCCAGGAAACATCTGTTGTAACATGCGGTCCAGCGGGTGCTCTGCTTAATTATAAGATGGCATTGCAGTGTCCCTTTGAGCTGGCTGGCTGTGGCTCCTCACGCCTCTCCATTAAGTAGAGCATAATTTTTGATGTTCTGTGAACTGAAGAAAATCTCCAACTCAAGGGTGGAATCACTTTGAGAGTGAAAAAGTTAAAACTTCACCCCTAGGAAATGGTTAAGGACAGCCAAAACAAAGACACCCTTCTGATGGCCATTGAGAAGCTGGGGGAGCTCTGGGCTTTATCTGAGCAGTGGGGGCCAATTCAAAAATGACTCACACTTCTAGAAGCGTGAGCTTTGGGCTCCCTCCTCTTTTGGGGATCCTGTTTGGAAGGACAAGTACAATGAGAATCACAGGGCTCCACCAGGCACCTTGAGTAACAAGACCAGCTTCTGTAAAGAGGGTCCTGGGCTCAGAATTGATTTTGTGGGGGGCATTTCCCATGCGAACTGCAGAAGCACAAACCTCTCCAGCAGCAGTGGACCCTCACCTTCCCAAATCCCCTGCACGGAGGGAAGCAGCGAGGCCCCTCTTGGCAAAGTCTGCTTAGGAATATTTTGTCCCATAGCCTGTAATCACTTCCAGACCATTTGTGTATTTTTGATTTACATCATGTTACAAAGGAAGAAGTCCTAAGAGTATTTTTCTCTAAATTTTCTTCAATTGTTTAGATTCATTGCCAGGTTTTTGTTTGGTTGGTTGTTTTTGGTTAAGGGGGACGTTGACGAACTTTTAAACATATCATTTCGTGCTCTGAAATAGCAATTCTTTGTTCTTTCATTTTCTCATAGGAAATAAAAAGGGCTGTATATATGTGTGGAGTGTATATGGTGTGTATGTGTGTGTGTGTTGTGTATGTGTGTGTTGCATATGTGTGTGTGATGTGTATAAGTGTGTGATGTGTGTGCATGTGTGTGGTGTGTGTGTATGTGTGTGATATGTGTGTATGGTATATGTGTGTTGTGTATGGGTGTGTGGTATGTGTATGTGTGTGTAGTGTGGGTGTGTGTGTTGCATATGTGTGTGTGATGTGTATAAGTGTGTGATGTGTATAAGTGTGTGATGTGTGTGCATGTGTGTGGTGTGTGTGTATGTGTGTGATATGTGTGTATGATGTATGTGTGTGTTGTGTTTATTGTGGATGTGTGTGTGGTACGTATATGTATGTGTGGTATGGGTGTATGTGTGTGGTATATGTATGGATGTGTAATATGTGTGGTGTGGTATGTGTGGTGTGTTTGGTATATGTGGTATGTTTGTGCTGTGGTGTGTGTGTTGTGTGTGTTGTGTGTAGGGTGGTGTGTGTGTGTGTGGTGTATTATATGTTGTAAAGGAAGGCAAGAGGTAGCATGACATTTGTGTTTTGTGATTCTGTTAGGAGAGAAGTTGACAGACGCAGGGCCTCCCACCTAATGTTTGGAACAGGCTCAGGAAGGGCAGCCTTGTAGCAGGCTTTTTTGTACCACCAGCCCCCAAACCATGACACAGATGCTGTGGATATCGCTCGATATAAATAAAGCACTGATTGGCCAGTGATCAGGCAGGAAGTACAGGCGGGACAAGGAGAGAGGAGAATTGAGGAAGGAGGAAGGAAAGGGAGAGCAGTTGGAGCCACTGCCAAGACAAGGAAGATGTAAAGTACCGGTAAGCCACGAGCCATGTGGCAAAGTAAAGATTAATAGAAATGGGCTGAATATAAGAGTGAGAGCTAGACAATGATAGGCCTGAGCTAATGGCCAAGCAGTTTAAATAATGTAAGAGTCTGTGTGTTTGTTTTATAAGTGGGCTCTGGGACTGGCGGGACTTGGTGGTGGGAGCTGGAGAAAAATTCTCCAGCTACACACAGAGACTTATTGTTAATTATGAAAGCTTGGCCTTAGCTTAAGCTTGTTTCTAACTAGTTCTTATAACTTAAATTAACCCATTTCTACTAATCT
The DNA here is from genome assembly GCF_007827085.1 of Peromyscus californicus insignis. Classification (NCBI taxonomy): domain Eukaryota; kingdom Metazoa; phylum Chordata; class Mammalia; order Rodentia; family Cricetidae; genus Peromyscus; species Peromyscus californicus. Next base: position 68,733,147 of record NW_026294573.1, on the reverse strand, counting down.
ACGTGCTGTCATGTGGCTGGTGGCTTTTACCTCTCCTCCTACATGTCCTGCTTCCTCTGCATCTGGCTAGCGACTCTGCCTTTCTTCTTCCCCAAGACCTCTCTGTCCTCGGAAGTCCCACCTAACCTCTTCCTGCCTAGCTATTGGCCATCCAGCTCTTTATTAAACCAATCACAGTGACACATCTTCACACAGTGTGAAGGAATATTCTGCAACAAGCCCCCTGTTCATCTTAATCATGCCCTATAACAAGAGTAGCAACTGAAGGGTTAAGCCCCAAAGCAAGGGAATATCTCTAAATCAGAAAACAAAGGAATACTTGCATATTTGGGAAGATGATATCAGATCAGCCTGTGGATTTCAAGCAATCATGCAATATTATGATCCCCACAGGGTATGCATTTGATGGAATATTGCTCTTTGGTTATCTCTGTGTCAAAAGGCCCTGTTCAACTTTGCATGTCAGGATTTTGAAGGAAAAATTATAGTAAAATATTTTCAAACCAGTGGGGCCTTATGTGAGTGAACACAACATTTTCCAAAGCTTCAAAAAACCTTTTTTATTAAAAATGTGGTTTTTATTTTGTCCCTTTTCTTCCTTTTCTACCCCCACCCCACCCCAATTATTTGAGCCTTCTGCTCCTGTCCTTTGCAAAGGAGTGAAAGGAGGGTGTTCAAAGACTGTCATCTATGACACAGCAGCACGCGTTTAGAGTGTGGGGACTCTAAAATCACAATCACGGATCTGCTTCCAGTGGGACACCCCATGCGGAAGAGAAACAAGCAGGAAAGTTCATTTGCATCTGAACTTCAGTTCCAGCAACTGCAGGGACAGTCACATTCTCTGCACTAATGTTCCTGAGAGTTATCTTACGAGTAAACGATTACAAATTGAGGTTCCTAGGAAGTGAAAGACTGCTCGTTCACAAAAAGTGGGAACTTTGCTAGACTATAAGGAATTGAAGAGTCAGGATGTAGATTATCTGAAAAGACGTAGGGTCTTTTACAATCAGAATTAATCAAAAGTGAAAAACACAAACCAGATAGAGCGAAGGGCACAGATTGGGGCTGTGATGAATGGCCATCTGATTCCGCAAAATTTTTTTTTTTTTCTCACTCTGCAATACAATTCAGCCCTACACATCAGCCACGGATTCCCCCGCTCTCCCCCCTCCGGCCCCCCCCAGCCCACCCCCCATTCCCACCCCCTCCAGGGCAAAGCCTCCCCTGAGGACCGAGATCAACCCGGTAGACTCAGTCCAGGCAGGTCCAGTCCCCTCCTCCCAGGCCCCAGGCCGAGCCAAGCGACCCTGCATAGGCCCCAGGTTTCAAAGAGCCGACTCATGCAATGAGCACAGGACCCGGTCCCACTGCCTGGATGCCTCCCAAACAGATCAGGCCAATCAACTGTCTCACCCATTCAGAGGGCCTGATCCAGTTGGTGACCCCTCAGCCATTGGTTCACAGTTCATGTGTTTCCATTCATTTGGCTATTTGTCCCTGTGCTTCATCCAACCTTGGTCTCAACAATTCTCGCTCATATAAACCTTCCTCATTCTCGCCAACCGGACTCCCAGAGATCCACCCGGGGCCTAGTCATGGATCTCTGCATCCAGATCCCTCAGTCGCCGCAAATTTTTAAGATTTATTTTTAAGTATGTGTGTGTGTGTGTGTGTGTGTGTGTGTGTGTGTGTGTGTGTGTGTGTGCCGTGCGCGCGCGCGCGCATTCATGCATATAAATGTAGGTGTTCTTGGAGGCCAGGAAAGAGCTTCAAACCTCCTAGAGCTGGAGTTACAGGCCATTGCGGGCCTCCTGACATGGGTGTGAGACACTGGACTACGACCCTAACCACTGATCTACCTCTCCAGACCCTGCCATGGTATCTCCTTTCTCTCAAAGGAAGGAGATAACTGAGTTAGTTAGAAATTGTGTTTAATTGTCAATGGCAAGGCTTGATTAGTTACAGTAGCTTAAAGATAGGTACACGGGCAATTTCTTTCTTTCTTTCTTTTTCTGTTCTGTTCTGCTCCTTCATTTTTGTTCTTGTTTTTGAGACAGACTTGCCATGTGGCCCAGGGTGGCCTTCAACTCACTCTGTACCCCAACTAGCCATCAATCCTGGCTCTTCCTGCCTAGCCTCCCCCATGGTGGGATTATAGGCATAAGTCACCACTGCTACCCTATTAGATTACTTCTTATTCAGAAGAGGCCCTGCCTTTGCCTCCTCAGCGTCCTCAGGGACCCACATGCTTCACCTCTCTGCTTTCCCATTCTTATACCACAATGTCCCCCTAGCCGTCATGTATTGTCTCGATTTATAAAAGACAAAAAGGGGTTGCAAAAGGGTGCCTCACACAGACACGTGACAGAAGTTTGGCCAATGGACTAAGTTAAACGGTCTGACACCCTTGTGCCGAAGCTCCTTAAAGTGAGATCACCCAGCCAGGTGAGGTTCCCTTTCATAAACCAAGACAGCAATACATGATGGCTCTAGGAGGTTATGATATATATGAATGGAAAAGCAGAGAGTTGCTCGACTCTGGAAGTTCTGTGTATGTAACTATAGAGTGCAGGAATGCCCACATGCCTTGAGGCTCTGAGTTACTCAAATACATTTTCTTGCTTAAAAATGACATTTGGAAATGGTTGCATATTTTTGCAGTCTTTGTCCTACTCATGTTTTTGGAGAGTAAACATGCTTTTGAATGCCTGTTTTTAAGGAACACATGAGCTCATACACGGAAAAAAGGTAGGCATGCTGGAGTAGCCAGCTTGAGAGACCATTTCTGGCAGGAATGAACGTCTTGACCTCAGAGGTCTCCACTGCTTGAGTGTGGGTTTTTGGTTTGTTTTTTTTTCTCACTTTTTATTGTCTTGCTCAGATCCCACCAGTTAAAGATACTCCTCTAAAATGTCAATCACTCTTCAGAGATGAAGTATTGTCACTGTAACAGTGTTAGTTATCCTCATTATTCTCTTCACAGCCATCACAGCACTCTCCCTGACTACAGTGAAGCCCCGCCAAGTCCAAAGTGCTTGTTTTGCTTGTTTGTTTGTTTGTTTAGTTTTCTCCCTGCTCAAGAAATAAAACATATTCATAGCAAAACATTTTGGTCTGGAAAAAAGAGACATCCTGTGTCTCCCATTCATTCTTAATTTTGAGATGCTTTCCTTCCTTGAAGCAATAGTGAGAAACAGATTTTGTGTGAATAAGCACTCACAAATAACACACATATTAACACACATATACACACTCTGGAAATATGTAAAAATTCCTCTTAGCCCTAATTGACATATTCTTCATGCACTATTCTGTGTCACATTACAAAAAAAAGCTAAGAGTTGGTGGGATGCTTCAGTGGCTAGGGGAGCTTGCTGCCAAGGCTGGCCACCTGAGTTGGACCCAGAGTTCCACATAGTGGATGGAAGGTGAGAACTGAAGATGCCCTCTCACCCCCATAACCATGCCATAGTGTGCATGTGTGTGTGCAAACACACGTAAATGTATAAAAGTAATAAAAGATAAAGTTAAAACTTCATTGAAAGATTTCTTTTAGCATTATGTATAACCGCTATATTAAAAGCAAAATAGAGCCTGCCTGTTAAAATTGGAGTTTTTGGACAGTGTGGGGCATGTTGCTTTTTTGGAGTATAGAACGTTTTGTCTTACTGTTTTATTGTGAAGACAACAATGTTTCTATATGTGTTTCTTTGTTTATGTGTTTGTTTGTTTTGTCCTCTTCTGGTTTGTTTATTTTTATTTTATCTTATTTCATTATAATTATTATTATTACTATTATTTTTAGATGTTTGTTTTTTTTCTAACGAAAGAGAGGGTGTGGATTTGGGTGAGTCAGGAGGTGGGGGGGAGGATCTGGGAGGAGTTTTGGGAGAGGAAATCGTAATCAGAATCTATTTTCAAAAAAGAAGTTTAAAAAAACAGAACAGTGGCCTGGGCTTATCTGGGAAAACCTAAAACAAAATGCAATGTGTGGCTTGCTGGGGACTATGATACCCCGTGGGGCAGCACTTCAACAACAAATACTGTGTTAGGTTCCTAGTAACGACTTAACATCAATCTATGTTTCCCCCAAATAGTCCCCATTCATGCCAGTCATCCTGGCATATTTTTTTATAAAATATAAAAAAAGTTCCACTTCCATTTTCAAAGTGTTCCTAGTTTGGAAGACAAATCTGTAATCACTTAGCAATAACTGACTGGTGAATTATCATTAGGATCAGCTGGGATGACTCAAAAGTCCATCTCTACCACCTGACTGTGGGCTTGTCTGAAACAGTGGACCTAGCCCTTATTCTTATGAGCTGCATGATTTGGGGTGGGTATTTGCTATTATCTTCAGTTTCTTCAGCTTTCTGTAATGATTAGTAATCACCTCATGATTGTAGCATAAGCACAATAATCCACATGAAGGGCTTATTTTAGCTACTTACATTGTTGATTATTTGTATGCCCTTCCAACAACCTCACTGTCACATGGCATCAGATGTCATCATTTGAGATTCATTAGGTGAGCGGACACCATCTTCGATCATGGTGCAGACATTGATATTGAAAAGAAAAATTTAGACAACATGAACACTGACTGTTACCCCAAGGAACTCTTAGCATCCTGAATCCTTCCAAGCTCTACAGAGCAGGAAAATCAGACAGCAGTGCTAACCAAAGCATGACTTTTCACTTCTGGTTTGATTCTGTTTTGACTCTGGTGTTAGGATTTTTTTTTTTAATGTGATAGTTTAATTGATTCTTCGGAATTTCAAGTAATGGATCTTGTCTTATTCACTCCACTCTTCCCCGCCTCCCATGTGAAGATGTTTGAAAGTTCCATAACATTAACAGATGCAAACGTCCCGTGTGCAGCAGCAGGAGCAGGTATCAAGGTAAGGGAAAGGCCAGGATTATTCCCAGAGTGTTCATACAGCAAGCATCAGAAAGACGGAGCTCGTGTGCACGCACCCTCTCAGCCATACAGCTTACCAGGAACTGTAACTTTCCATACATTTATTAGACCCTCAATCACCCCCAAAATGCTCGCTCGCGCTCTCTCTCTCTCTCTCTCGCTCTCTCTCTCTCTCTCTCTCTCTCTCTCTCTCTCTCTCTCTCTCAGAAGCTGCCAACCAAACAATAAGGGACAATTGTTTGTTGAGACAACCTGGAAACTCCTGAGGCTTTCTAGGGAAGGATAAAGGAAGTTTGACTCAGAGTGGGAGAGAGAGGAGGAGGAGGACAGAGCTATTGAAAGAACAGGAACAGGTATTTTCCATCGTGTTCATTTTCTTAAAATTGAATTAGGTTTCTGTGAAAAGCCGTTTTGTAGAATAACAACCTCTTTATGATTTCACCAACTGAGACATAAAAGACTACTTGTGGCATGTTATGATTGCTGAATGCACATAAAAATCCCCTACTTGCTGGTTATGTTAATGATGATAAGAATAAGGCTTTGTGAATAACCTGACCTCTTTACTTGGTCTTAAGTCCTTCCGTGCCTTGGTATTATGTCATCTCTCTGGTTGGGTAAAAGGGTCACAGGAAACTGGATTTGTTTTCACACTGCCAATTTCCTTCCACTTCTTCTTCAGTTGTTAGATTTTTTTTTCAATTGTTACAATTTTTTTAAAAAAGGATTTACTATTTATTTTTATTTTATGTGTATGGACGTGAACCTGAATGTCTATGTGCACCGCATGTGTGCAAGTACCCACAGTGGCCTGAAGAGGGCATCAGAGAACCTGGAACTGAAGTTACAGGTTGTTGTGCTCTGTCTGGTATGGGTGCTGGGAGCTGAACTTAAGACCTCTGTAAGAGCAGCAAGTGTTCTTAATGTAGATGCACCTTTCCAGCCCTAAACTTTTTTTTTTTTAATTAAGAAAGCAAAAACAGTATCATTTGACCTGTTGGGAATAATGCTAAGCATTTCAAATACTAGAGTCAACTCAATAACGAGACCCATTCTGTGCTAAGCTAATGGAAAACTTTAAATGGCCCACAGCACATAGAAAGCTCTTGACCAGGTCTACAGTGCCCTGGTCCTCACCGTGAGAAGGCAGCCAAAGCCTGCCAAAACTAGTTCCAGCACACTCACTGAGAGAAAGGCCAGGTCCACGAAGGGATGAACCTGAGAGCCTGGAGGCTAAAACAGCTTTGTAAAAAGAAGCCAGGGACCAATGGTGGCCCAATAAGTTGTAATATATATATAGAAAATGTATCAGAGAAGTTAGGAGCAAAGAGCAACTGACTCACTCAGTGGATTCTGAGTTTAGCTATATGGAAAATAAGGAGGCGGGGGTAATCTCCCTGGAGTCTGGCCACTGAGGCACAAGCAGGAGATAGTTAGCCAGAGCAAGTCATGTATGACAACAAGGAACGGGAAGTGCCTAATAAACACCCCAAACTGATCGTCTTGTCTTTCCTGAACACCATTGTTGTGTCAAACATTTAGTCACTCTGGGGAGTGCCAGTTACAGGGGACACACAGTCGGGGTCTGTTCTCTGTAGATTTCGCATCTGTGGATTCAACCAACCTTGAGTCAAAAGAATCCCATCTGTGCTCGACATATACTCAAGCCCACCCATCTTAGTCCTGAACACCACAGTATAACCACAAGTTACACAGAACTGACATTATATTGGTATTATGAGTAACCCAGAGATTAAGTATAGGAGAGGATATGGGTAGCACACATGCAAATGCCATAACATTTTACAGGAGGCACTTGAGTGTGGCTATGACAGATAATCTTCACTGTCTACCTGAGTGTAGTGAGAGTTATCCAGCTTGGGAAAGCACAGTTTTAGGGGTCTCCAGAGATGATTAACAACAGTGAGTGGGACGGGGCAGGGGGGCAGGCACCTTGAATGTGGGCAGCACCTTCCAATAAGCTGTGTGGTGGACTGAAGTGGAAGGTAAAGAAAGCCAGAGAGAGCACAGGCTAGCTCTTCTCACTGTTTTTCGGCTGCCGTGAAGTGAGCACCGTCGGACACTGTAGCCACAGTGATGTGTTGTTTCACCTTGGGGCCCGCGGAGTAGAGCTAGGCATGTGGACTCAGACCTTCGCAACTATTTTCCCTAGAGAAATCTTCCTTCTGAAAACATTTTTTTTTCTCTTAAGTATTTGTCATAGCAGGGGGAAAAAAAAAAGATAGCCACTTTGGGTCTCTATAGGGAGTCCTAGACCCAGGCCTTCACATGGACTGAGAAATGACTTTGCTCTGTGCTGGTCACACTCCTTTTTATACTTTAATCCCCATGACACATGGCAGAAGAGGCATCATCGGCCTTCACGTTTCTTAGAGGAGAGAGCTGAGTAACTGCACAAAGCCACCGAGCCAAGACAGGGCCGTGGAGTATTCAACCACAGATTGGATGTGCCTTTGGGACCACCCTCTGTGCAACTGGCCCACAAGTCCAGTTTATACCACCTTCCCCCCCCCCCCACCCCCCGCACCTGACCTTTGCACGTTAGTCGACTATTGCGTCTTAATTTGTGCTGGCTACCATAAGAGAACTATTACTAAACAATAAACACTTACTTCTTATGGCTCTAGCTGGGAAATCCGAAGCCGAGCCAACAACACTGTCTTTTTCTTGGCGAGGGCTCTCTTTCTGGTTTACAGATACCGCATTCTCATTGAATCCGCCTTATAAGGGCAACAATTCCATTTGAAGGCGCTCCACCCTTAATCACCTTAAGTCACAACTTAATCACCGCCCTAACACTTGACCTTTGACACCAACACTCAGGAGATTGGGGTTTCAGAGTATGAGCTTGGAGGGGAACAGGCATAGACATCCATCTTCCCCTTCTCTTTTATCCCAGTCACATATCTTCTACCTGTTTTACTGTTTTATCTTGCTTTTAGACTCACAACCCCAGTGCATATCCTTCAATTCAAACATGCATATGTATAAAGCCCAGTTATAGCCCCAAGACTGCCATGCTGACACTGTCCACTGGATCATTCTGCCTTGATAGAAATTATCTGGAATACCCTCTCATACAGTAGCCACTTGGGATTTGATTAGCGTGGCTGAGGAACTGAACTTCAAGTTTGGATTATCTTCATTTTACTTATTTTTTGAAAGTTTTATTTTTAATGTTCGTTGTAGCATGAATCTTAAAGAGTTCTTATTAATAAAATCAAACCTGAGGCCAGTTATTGGGGTGAACTGGAAGATCAGAGAAGTAGAACAAGCCACAGCTACCTCACCTCGCCGGATCCTCAGCTGGTCTTGTTTCCTCAGACTGGAGGCCTCTGAGTCCTCATACCCGAATGGCTCTCAGCTGAACTGTGCTGCTAGAAAGCCTGAAAGCTTAACCAGCCAAATGCTTAACCAGGCCAAAATGCTTAACCAGCCAAATGCTTAACCAATCAAATGCCTCCAGTTTCTGCTCCTCACGCCTTATAAACCTTTCTGCTTTTTTTTTTTTTTTTTCCATTTTTCGAGACAGGGTTTCTCTGTGTAGCTTTGCGCCTTTCCTGGGACTCGCTTGGTAGCCCAGGCTGGCCTCGAACTCACAGAGATCCACCTGGCTCTGCCTCCCGAGTGCTGGGATTAAAGGCGTGCGCCACCACCGCCCGGCCCTTTCTGCTTTCTACCACCACTCCCTGGGATTAAAGGCTGCTTTCTGGGATTAAAGGCGTGAGTCACCATGCCTGGCTATTTCCAATGTGGCCTTGAACTCACAGAGATCCAGAGGGATTTCTGTCTCTGGAATGCTAGGATTAAAGGCGTGTGCTAACATTTTCTAGTGTAAGTATCTTGTGGCTTTTCTGTTCTCTGACCCCAGATAAGTTTATTAAGGTACACAATATTTTGGGGAACACAATACCACCACAGTTCGTGTGTGTGTGTGTGTGTGTGTGTGTGTGTGTGTGTGTGTGTGTGTGTGTATGTGTGTGAGACTATTCATGTGTGAGTGCAGGTGCCTGCAGAGTTCAGAAGAGGGTGGTGGACACCCTGGAAGTAGAGCTACTGTGGTTGTGAGATACCCAACCCAGGGGCCAGGAACCGAACATGGACCCTCTGCCAGAACAGTAGGTGTTCACCAAGCCATCTCGCCAGTTCCTAGTGAGATTAATTTAAATGTAACAAGCCACAACTCACTAGTGGCTACAAGACTGGATCATGTAGGACAGGCTCCAAGAAGGTTCACAAGATGGCTGTACTACTTACTCGATGTCTCAGGATACCAGCAAAGCTGTAAAAGCTGGGCCATGCCTCGGTCACACCTTCCTATTCAGAAGCCTAAGTGAGGGATAGTTTACTGAGAGAGGGTCCATAGGATGTAGATGCACATTTAGGAATAAAGATTTGGGCCGGGTAACGGTGGCGGCACATGCCTTTAATCCCAGCACTCTGGAGGCAGAGTCAGGCGGATGTCTGTGAATTCGAGGCCAGCCTGGAACAAGATCTACAGAGCAAGATCCAGGACAGCCACCAAAACTATACAGAGAAACCCCTGTCTCAGGGAAAAAAAAAAAGAATAAAGTTTTGGGCAGATGTAAAGCTGGTGGGACATAGTAACAGAGGCAATAGTCTATGGGTTAGAAGATGGGTCAAACTATCGAGAAAAACATGAAGGACATAACCTTGGCCAAATAATTTACTAGCTGAGTGATCTTGGGCAAGTTGCCTACACTGTCTGAGCCTTGAACTTCACAAGTATAAAATGAATACTACTGTATTAAGGTAATAATAATGTACCTTAATATCTGATTTGATATAAGTGTAAATATGAAATCTGTCAGGCATGCTAGCACTTTATTTAATCCCAGAACTCAGGAAACAGAAGCGGTGTGTTTCTGTGAGTTTGAGGCTAACCTGGTTTATACAGCAAGTTCTGAAAAGGAGACACTGTCTCAAGAAATGAAAAAAACCCCAACCCCAAATGAATATGAAATCTGTCTTCTACACTGTACCACTCTAAGAATTATTCCAATTTTTTAACCTCTGTGTAGGAGATTTTAAGAAGTCAAAATATAAACCGTGGAAGCACACCCAGGTATAATCACATGGAAATACTTGATAGAAATGCCACATAGTGGTAGGAAAGTTGTTATCTAAGGCAGTGGAATGAGCAGACTGCTCTGTCTGCTGCCTGTCACGGCTTGGGGCTATAGGCAAGAACAGTGTCTATCAGAACAATGGACAACCCAGTGGAAATGCAAGTCCGGTAGAATACTGGCTCCAAAGGGCCAATGGACCAGGACAGTGCCTTGTGCAGAGCAGCCATTTACCTGATAATTGAATAAATTAGCCAAAACGTATTGGGTGCTCCTAATTAAGTTTACCTACAGAGGACAGTGGAATAGTGGCGCCCAGACGTTTTGCATAAGACACCAGCAGTTCATGCCTACATAAGCTGGAGAAAATTGTAAAGATTTGAGACTCTCAGAAGGGAGAGATTTCTCAGTGGTAACAGCATTTGTTGCTCTTGCAGAAGACCCAGATTGGTTCCCAGCACTCACATGATGGTTTATTCTGACCTACATGGGCATCAGGCATGTACAGGATGCACATTCAGTCAAATACCCGAGGGCACAGAGAAACTGGTTCTTGATAATAACAGTCCTTACTTGCACGTGATTGGTTCATCTTCCTAGAAAAGGTAGATCCTTGGAGATGTTTTCCAGAAGACAACCCTTGCCCAAGCAGAGAACAGACTTCTAGAGGAGGGAACAGATGCCCCCACATGTTCAAGAATGTAATAGGAATTGGGCAGCTTCCGTGGAGCCATTGACAGAACCATGGAGGCAGGAAGCAAAGAGAGCCAGACAGAGGGTAAGAGGGAGGAGACTAGAGTGTGAGGGAGGAGAGAAAGTGAACATTTGTCTTGTTCATTCGTTAAGGTGCTTTACTCTTAAGCAAATCTTTACCGATCCAATCTTCCCACTAGAATTTCAGTAGGCTGTGCTTGGGAGGACTGTGAATGCACCTTATCGGCTATGGGGCAGGCTTATACACCCTGGATCAATAGACATTATTTGGGGTAGCCATTTTGAAAAGCAGTTTTGTGTTATCTATTTAGACAGGCACTCCTCTTGAAAGATAGCATTTCTACTTCTAAATATTAATCCTCAGAAACTCTTGCATGAGTGAACTAGGTTACATGTGCAAGAGAGCTGATACCAGCACTATAAGAGCTTCCAGATGGAAACAAATGAGTATCTAGCAACAGGATTATGAAAAAGATAGTGACCTGGTCACCCAATGGAATATCAAAAGCCACAAAGATGCCGGGAAGCATCCAGTACCGCACTGGAGAAGTGCTGTGGGCAGGACAAACGACATTCTACAGTGTAAGTCCTCAGAAGAAAAGGGACGGGAGAGACTCAAGCCAGTCAGGAGCCTGCGTAGGAAGGGCAGCCCTGGGGATGGTATACGTCATGGATTCTGAGCTTCTTGGGCTTTGATCTGAAAACCTCCCAGCACTGTCCAAAACATCTGTGAGAGAAGTGACCATGTCAGCTCCAGCCCAGCAGGCTGTGTAGGACTCTGAAGAACAGAATGGGGGGACAAAATTTGGAAGCGAAAGGTAGTTGGGTCCTTCTGTCTTTGAAGCTCTTCAGTTTAATGAAGAAAGTGTGTGGCGTTTGTTTAGAAATATCCGCGACTCACTACATAAGCTAAGGGTAACCGCTTAGTGAGTCCACGTTCAGTTTTACCCATAGGAGGGATATTCAGCAACTCTAAAGTAATGCTCCTGTAATTGATGCCAAAATAGTATTCATAGCATGCATTCCTAGGAAAGTGCTGGTTACTTTTTGGTGCTCAGATTGGGTGGTTATGTCTGCCTCCTAAGTTGAGAGGAAGGGGGTGTTCTAGAATTAATAATTCAAATAGGGCTGTTATGCCAGGAGGGGGAGAGAAGAGTGTCAAGGCAGTGTTAAGAATCTGGGAAGACTGCCAGCATGGTTTGCATGATAAGGGTGGGTAAAAACATAAAAAGAAATATGGCCCGGCGCTGGATCTATTTCCGTTTCATTCGTAAGGGTGGTTTACTCTTAAGCAAAATTGTGTGGCTTTCAAGTTCCTGTAAGATCATGGGTGATAACAGATCTCTTTTGAAACCAGAATTTCTGCCAGCTACATGGATGACTGGGAGAGGATTTGACCATCTTGCTTCTGCGGCAGAGAGTATACATTGAAGATTTCCACAGGAGCGCCTCTGGCCACCTCAAGGAGGGCTACCACTGCTGCCATATCTAAAGGGGAGCCCATTAGAATTTACAAATTAAAAGCCAGTGGGGAAGAGCATACTCTTGGCAACTGCCTCTTGGGAAATCTTACAACTGCAAGAGCGCCATGGAAGAGTGCTTTAAATAGCAGCGTGGTTCATCCAATCTCCTCACAATTGTACGGGAGGGCATGTGGCCAAGGCCTTGCAGGGAAGGGGCCAGGGTGCCTGGGCTTGTGATTGGCTGGGAGGGGGCGCGGTGTTAAGCGAGCCACTCAGCCTGCTTCTGCTTCATGAGGAGCATGCCACATGCTTCTTTGCACATTCTTTTAAATCCTTGTGTGGCTGGCATTTGGAAAAATATCGACTGCAACCAGACGTCGCAATCCCGATGACAGCTCCTGAAATCCCATCTTTCTCGCAGCAACATCTACTGTCAGCTCCCCACCCCTGTTACCAGAGAGACGTCCCCACCCAAGTTGTGCTCCAAATAGCACGAACTGCAGATGTACATGTTTGGCTGCCTCCTCCAGAGGCCCTGACAAATATTCAGGTAGTAAATAGCCCGAGAGAAATGCTGCTGATAAAATTAGTTCAAATATTTCCCAGAAAACAAATCTGACACCACCATGATACCGGAGAGCTCAGACTCAGCACTTGGGAGCCTTGGGAACCCCCTTGGTCTTCAAAGCCCCAGTGTCTTGCTTCCAACTGCCTACTCTCTCTCCTTTCCAAAGCTTTCCCTTTTAAGCAAAAAAAAAAAAAAAAACCAAACAAACAAAAACCTAAAGCATAACTAAAGCCCATATGTTTTAGGGTAGATTGTCCAACCGGGAATTTTATATTGTAAATGACTACCCTGAAGGTTAACAGCCAAGGTTGAACGTTATTAATAGATATTTGTGCTGCTGATTGTTATCTGCTTAGCCGCCTCTTGGACGGCTCTTGGCTTAGTCAGATCGGTGGCTTTGCTCTCGTCCCTTGCTGTTTGGTCGCTTCCCCACAAGTGATAGGGTGGTAACTCCTAGGAGAGATTTAGTGGATTTTCACACTGTCCCCCTTAATTTCTTAACTCTTATCACAGTGGAAAGCTTAAATTCTTCTCTTGAAAAGTGTCTCTGGGTACCCCTGTGCTCAAAGCCAGTTCTCCTCCTTTCTGTGAGGAGTTTCTGCATAATCTGAGGCTTGTGAGGAGTCTGGATTCAGCGGAAGCGTTTGCTCCCGTTTGGCTAGAGTTCTTGGGGGATCTAACCTCCAGTGGAGGTAGTAATCTTCGGGATTTAGTTGCTATACGCTAGTTTCTATGCCCAGAGGTTCAAGGGGTTCTCAGGTCATCATTACCAAAAGCTTTCAAGAGTAACTGTCACTCTTTTTCACTCACTAAGTGGAGGAGACTGGGGTTCGGAAACGTTGCCCAAGGTCGGATGATGGACTTTGGCCAATGTAGGACCTAAACCCAGGTCTACCTGTTTCTCTAGCTGCTCTTCCTTAGTCATGATGTGGACAAGGGCTGACCAGTTACTACACACAAGCAAATCATAGGCTTGTGCAGGGGACATATTAATTATAATTTATACCCACATCTTCTACACTTTAATAAAACTATTTTTGAACATCTAAGAATAAAATAACTTAAAATAATTCAAAAATTGAGGGAGGTGGGGTTGTGGAAGGTGAAAGTGATACAAAGTGTATACATGAGGAATTACAAAAATGAAAATTAAAAAATATATACTAACATTATTAGTAAAATAGAAAATTCTTAAATGTAAGGAAGTTAAAACAAATCTACCAATATTCCTAATAATTTAAATAACAGTGTAGGTGACATTTCCATTTGTATTTATTGCCATTTTTTCTACGCACAATTTAGGTACCTGTAATATTTTGAATGTATAACTTGTAATCTTGTGTCCCCCTCAGTATTAGGAAGGGTACTTCCACACATAAATTTCCCACTCCTTCCGCTGTCATAGTTTTGAATCAGAGACTCAATGCGATCTGTGCTGATTCACGGGGTAAAGTCTAAGCAGCCATTCTCAAAGTTCCGGTTGAAGATTTTGAGTAGATAACACATGCATTTGCTCAAAATTTAAATGTATAAAAGGATGTATTTTTTTTTAAAAAAATGTCTCTTACTTCTGACTCACAAGGATGCCCTCCTCTGCAGTTTGGAGGTCCAGGCTCTCAACCTTTCTAGTATCTTCCTTTCATGATTGCATGCTTTGTAACTCAGCTTTCTATATCCTGGATTCAGATCCAGAGAAAGAAAATGTTGATCCTAGCAAAAGTTCAAAATCTGAGTTCCTGTCTTTAAGATTCTGGATCCTTCACTGAGTGACAGACCCTTGCAAACAGCCATTTCTTATTCCCTGCCCCACAGGATGAAAAACCCAGTTACAACTTCTGTACCACAGTAGCATCCAGCTTTTCAGCAGCTGCCCAAATATAGAAAGGGGGAATATGGCAACTTTTGGGATCCCATCAAGGCACAAGTTTGCTGATTATTTCTGCTCTGTCCTGGTTAATTTTTTATTTTTATTTTTCGACACAACCTAGAGTTGCCTGGAAAGACAGAACCTCAGTTGAGTAGTTGCCCAAATCAGGATGGCCCGTGGGGTTGTCTGTGGGATTATCTTGACTGCTAAGTAACAGAGGGCCTAGTCTCACCAGCCCTAAGTCACAAGGCTTACAACAGAACCTTTAATTTCAAGCTGTAACATCTGAAATCTTATGAAAAGAAAAAAAGAAAGAAAAATGAAATTGCCACCAGCTACATTTTGGGCATTAAACAAACAAAACAAACAAACAAACAAACAAAAACACGTTTTTAATTGAAATTGTGCTACATCACTTTCCTTTCTCCTTGGACTGTGGTTCCACAGAGCACAATTTCCAGAGATGCTGTGAGATTTTGGAATAGGACTTGGAGTTAGGTGATTAAGTGTACATCAATAAGCGCCTTGACCTACTCAGGGTAACCACTTAACTGACACGGGAAAATCACTTTAATATTAACTGTTTCCAGTAGCTAGTAGGCAGGACTAGATGATGTGACTTTGGACTCAGATCAACAGTCTTTGCAACATAGTTTATCCAGCCACAAAGTAGCATTTAGTGCCCCAAAGTCATCACTGTGTAACACCAAGCCTCAGGTATCTTCACTTGGAGTGTGAACTAAAACACAAAAATCTTTTATGAATAATGGGATGTTGTAGGGTTTCTATCACTGTGAAAAAGATCACTAACCAAAACAACTTGGGGAAGAAAGGGTTTATTTCAGCTTACAGCTTGTAGTCCAGCATCCAGGGAAGTTAAGGCTGGAACTCAAGGCAGGAATGTGGAGGCAGGAACTGATACAGAAACCATGGAGGAGTGCAACTTACTGGCTTGCTTCCCATGGCTAGCTCAGCCTGCTTTCTCATATACCCCAGGATCACCTGCCCAGGAATGGCACCACCCACAGAGAGCTGAGCCCTCCCACATCATCATCAATCAAGAAAACACCCTACAGACTTGACTACAGGCCAATGTGATGTGTGGTGATATTTTATTTGTGAACCCCAATAAAGTTTATCTGGGGATCAGAGGAAAAAGCCAGCCACTATATTAAATATAAAGGTCAGGCAGTGGTAGTAAATGCCTTTAATCCTAGCATTTGGGAGGCAGAGATTCATTGGGATCTCGGTGAGTTCAAGGCCACACTGGGAACAAAGTCAGGCATGGTGATACACACATTTAATCCCAGCACTAGTTAGCCATAGAGGTCTGTAGGTCTGTACAGATAGACAGGAAGTGATAGAGCTGGGCGGAGAGAGGAAGTAAGATGGCAGAGCACAGAAAGGTTTATAGGCATGGGTATACAAGAAGTGGCTCTCTCTTGGGCTGAGGATTTCCTAGAGGTAAGACATGGCTGGTTTGCTCTCTGATCTTTCAGCTTTCTCCCCAATACCTGGCTCTGGGTTTTTATTATTATTATTATTATTATTAATAATAAGACCTTTTAAGATTCGTGTTACAGTGATGGAGGCATTCTCTTAGTTGAGGTTCTTCTTTCCAGGTAACTCTAGATTTGTGACAAATTGACAAAAATCAATCAGCACACACACACAAAATAAGGTCAAAAACAAAGGGTAAAAGACAACTTGAAGATCGGGGCAAAAGATATTTACAAGATGGACAACATCACACAATGATATATAAAGTCGGCATGCATAAAGTGTTAATACAACCAATCAGACAGTTAGCACAAATTTGCAAGAGGAAGGAGAACACCAACAATCCAATAGAAAAATGAGCAAGGGCTAGAAATAGAAGACTGACATGTTATAAGCACATCAACAAACACATGGAAAGGCTTTCTGACTTCACAGAAAAATGCAAATTAAAACAAAATATCAGTTCACATCTATCAGTCTGACAAAATGGGCATATGATTGGCACATTTATTTAGAGAACAATTTTGCAATAATTATAAACATGTGCTTGCTCTACAGTGTAGGTACACATGCTGGCTAGTTCTATATAAAGTCAACTTGACACAGCTAGAGTCATTTGGGAAGTCATCAGGACCCCCAGCTGAGAAAATGCCCCCACCAGATTGGCCTGTGGCTAGCATGCGGTGCATTTTATTGATTGATGATTGGTGTCAGAGGGCCCAACTCACTGTGGGTGGTACAACCACCAGGCTAGTGGTCTTGGGTGCAATAAGAAAGCAGGCTGAGCAAGCCATGAGGAGTGAGCTACTAAGCAATATCCCTCCATGGCCTCTGCATCAATTCCTGCCTCCAGGTTCCTGCCTTGAGTTCCTCCTCTGGCTTCCCCGGATGATGGACTATATACTATAAGATGAAATAAACCTTTTCTTCCCAAGTTGCTTTTTGGCATGGTGTTTTTAACCACAGCAATAGAAACCCTCATTTTCCAAATTCTTCCCTGTTAGGTCACATGGAGAAAATGATGATATCTATACAGCACACTGGGTAACCCAGAGGGTTGCTGACAGGAGGGGATAACCCATAGAATGGGCTGTGGTTATGAGACCCCCTTGTTTCTCTGTAGAGGAAAAGGCTCCACAGTGGCTACTCTACTAGTCGGGAGGCTTGGCCCTAGAAAAGCCACTTCTCTGTATTTACTACAAAACTGCGTAGCCTTTTAACCCTTCCCCTCTCTCTCCCTCCCTCCTTCCCTCCTCCCCCCTTTTTCTCTCATGCACTGGCGCTTCTTACCATGGTGCCTATGTGGAGGTCAGAGAACAACATTGTGAAGTCAAGTCAGGCTTGCCTTTCACCATGTGGGTTCTAGGGATCACAGTCAGGTTATCTAGCTTAGTGGCAAGCTCCTTTACACACCTTGCCATCTTTCTAGCCCCACCATAGCATTTTTATAATATCACAAAACAAAGAAAAAAAATGGAAGCAATGACTCAAATGCTCATCGGTAAAGGAATGAAAAAAAAAATAGATTCAAAGATGTTAGTATAATGAAATAGGATCTATCAGTTGAAATCGATGAACTTGAATTATGCTAGCTTTTCTGAAATATGTACTACATTATTATGATTTTTAGTCATTTTGCTGTGAGTAGAACATTAGAACTTGGGTCTCCTATTTAACTGCAGTATTGTGATCTCACCACAGTGATAAATCTAATAAATATACAAGCATTTACCAATATAAACACATATCAAAATATCATAAATATGAACATTTATATGTGTTGGCCCAAACCAAAATATTAGTGAACTTGAATTTCAGGGATGACTCGCCAAGCTGGAATTAGAAAAGCAAACTACAAATCAACACAGGTGCCATGATTCTATGGGTGTTAGTCCATTTCCATCATTGTAACGAAATGCCCAAAGAAACTTTGGAAGATGAAAATCTAGTGTGAGGTGGCCCTGTTGGTTTACTTCTGGTGAGGGACTAATGGTGTACGACATTAGAATGGCAGGAGCCTGTGAAGAAACAAGTTATCACACACCAAACAGAAAGTCAGGGGAGGCTGGTTCCACAGTCCTGCCTGACAGCATGCCCCAAACCCAGCTGAAGACCTCTCACTGGGCTCTGCTTCTTACTGGTCCCACGCTGTCTCCCAGTGTGCTACTTCAAAGGCCCCAACACGTGAACAAGCTGTGGGAAGAAACTCAAATAACATCCAAACCCAAATGCAAATGTAAACCAAGCAAAACTGCACATGCTCACTTAGAAAAGCTACATGGAGATATGTGGATGAAGAGAATATCTACGACTTCAGGACAGCAATGGCCTCTGGACAAGGAGTAAAGGCAATTAGATTTGATGGCTGGTGAAGATCTCGGGACATCTATGATGCGAGATTCTTAAAAATAAAACCGAATGAAGCAAAAGTAGCATATGTTAAATCTAGACAGCAAATACTTAGATTTCGAATGTATTTTCACTATGCATTTTCTGTCTTTAAAATGTTTCATAATTCCGAATACCAAGCCAGGGGGTCAATGATTTCAGGTCTGAATGCACATCAGTATTAGACACATATAGAAATAGACATCTATAGAATTCCAAAACTGCCTCTGTTGGCTGGTGCCATGGCTCAGTGAGTAAGATTGCCTGCCACCAAGCCTGACGAACTGGGTTCAATCCCCGGGACCCCCAAGGTGGAAGGCAAGAATGAACGCCTGCAACCCTGACTCCTCGGACCTCCACAAGCATGCCATGGTGTGCTGCCACATGTGCACATGAGATTAATGTAACCCTGAGAAGAATCTTCCCATGAGTCCAGTGTGCACCTCCGGGTTCAAACTGCTGACTTAGCTCATCCTGAAAGTTACTCTCAGGATTTTATGTCTCTAAACATTTTAATTACAATTTCTTCTTCCTGTGACCTAATGTGAATGAACACAGTGAGCGGCCAGGCCCTGTTAACACTCAAAAGGCTGCCCCCTCTCTCAGATGCCTTCGTTCTCTGCTCATGCTCTTTTGTTTTCTAAAAACATGTTTCTCTTCTCCCGTCTAAGTTGTCAGTCCCTCCCTCTTTCCTACCTTTCTGAGTCCATCCCAACATGCAATTTAGCCAAGCACCACAAATTTAAGCTCTGACTCATTCGCATGCATCGCTTTTGAACATATTAAATAGATCCATATGCTTATCTACACTAAGATAGAGAATTTTTCCATAAGAAAATAGAATACAGAAAAAAAAATGTGTATACTTCCAGTATTTTAAACAGGCATCTAAAATGAAGCAGAAATTAAAAGTAATTTGGATCAGGATTTTGAACATTAAAACATTACAGTAAATTGGTAAAACATAAAGCAAATATATAGATGTCTACTTTATATCCAAAAAAGTTACTCTTTCCCTGCCATACACACAGAGACACAATGGCTCCATTTCAGTCAGAGTTGGATCGCAAGTAGAATAGTAATGAATGTGGCCTTTCTCAACATTATTACCCCCAAAGACACTTTATTATCCTTCCCAACTTTGGCAATTCCTATGAAGTCATCATCAACCAATCAGAGTTTCTAACAGTTAGAATAACCAGTGTAGCCAGCCACATTGAGTTGATAGAGAATCAAAGAAACATGATATTCTCCTTAGCCTGGGCAATTGTGTCAGGGGTAAACATATGATTTCCATTAGGTTTCTCAAAATACAGAACAATTGTTTTCAGGCCCTCCTCACTACCTCTAGGATACTGACTCCAGATCAGAGCCACTAGCAGAACTGCCACTGTCTTGAATAAACCCTCCCAAAATCTGATTGTGGGGACATAAAACAAGGGATCCTGAGATACAATACATGTCAACAGACCAGGGCAAGCTCCAGCACCGAGACTTAACTATAACCAGAAGACTGATGTCCCCAGAGGGGAAAAGGTAAGAAATCACAACTTATATGAAGAGGCACACTGGAGTTTCTGTCTCATTTTTGTAGTTCTCTAAAGCGTGACTGATGGGACAGATTTATTAGCCATCCCCTATGAATAAAACTGAAATAGCAACAGTTCCTATCATACCCACCATCCAGATTTTAACTTCTCATATCACCCACCAACAGAAAGAAGTAGAATTCCTTAGAGATATGGCTAAGAAAATAAGGAACTTCTTAGAAAACAGAAAAGATGAGATCAGTCAGAGGGACATAGGAGGCAACTGGAAGAGAACCCAGAGCTCAAAACCTGAGGCATTTGATCCACAGGAATCATAATGCTGCAGTATTCGAGGCCACACTGAATGTCTGTGTGTCTCCACCACAAATTCAAATGCTGGAACCTCACCCCCATGTGACAGTATTTGAAGGTAGGTCCTTTGGGATGTGGAGAGGTCCTGAGGGTGGAGCCCTCATGAACAGGATTAGTGCCCTTTGGCCAAGTTAGAAAACAGTAAGGTGACATCTGTAAACCAAGAGGCTGTCTTCAGTAGACGCAGACTCTGCTGGCATCTCAATTTTGGGCTTTGTAGCCTCTGGGATCCTGAGATAGTCTGAGAGTGGTCTGAATAGATTAGAATTTTCAGTTACAACCAAAAGTAAGAAACAAATATTTTTGAGTCTATCCTGATTATGAAGACCTTAATTGAGTTTTTTTTTTAATTAAAGAGTGTGGACAGCTTTCACATATAAAAGACTTTTGAGTCATTTATATAGAAACTGGGTCCTCTGAGGGATGGAACAGAACTCCCCCTCCTTTTTGTGGGCTGTGCATGAGGATTTCCTTCCAGAGAGTATAGTATGTCAGTCCGGGGACAGTCTTTCAGTAGGAAAACCTGACAAGCATCACCTCAGTTGTGTGTTCAAGGTTATCGTGATGAGTGATAAAGCACATTGACATATTATAGGATGGTACTTCATATCTGGGACCTCCTATGCCACACAACACAGTCACAGAAAACCCAGCTGCAGAGCAGTCTGCAAAACACCTGACCAGGACTGATTTCTCAGAACTTTCAAGGTCATCAAAAGTAAAGACAGAGAAACTGCCTCCACCAAGAGAAAACTCAGGAGACGAGACAATGATAACTAAATACAATATGGTAGGCAGGATAGATTAGAAAGGGACAGTAAGCAAAAACTAAAGAAATAGGTACAAAATACAGACTTAAGAACTGTACATCACCAGCTGGTGGTGGCACACACTTTTAATCCCAGCACTCAGAAGGCAAAGGCAGGTGGATCTCAGTGAGTTCCAGGCCAGCCTGGTCTACAGAGAGAGTTCCAGGACAGCCAAGGCTACACAGAGAAACCCTGTCTCAACCCCCGCCCCCCAAAAAGAATAGTCTATAAGTAATAAAATTGTAGCATGTCATGTAAGATGCTAATAATAGGGGAGTGGACTAGAGAGTAGTCAGGACTCACTTCACAACTTCAATAAGTCTAAAAGGATTTCAAAACAAAAAGATTATTAGGGACAACAGTAGCTCACAGAGTAGTTACAAAGATTAGCATAACTAGGAGGTGCCAAAGAGTTAGCATGTTGTCACACAGTGTATGACAATGCCTGGTAACTGTTACTATTGGTTAGTGTTATTAAGCTAAATTAATCCGTGAACTGCTTAGAGATTACTTGGAGGAACACTAAGAAAGACGTGCTGATTCACACCATAGTGGGCATTGATCCTCATGGTCAACATCAAGTGGTCTTGGGAATCCTGTCATGTTATGCTTGTTCAACAAGTCTCCTCTTCCATGTGTGTTTTCTCAGCATTCTTCTGCACTTGAGAAAGAACTCTGACTAACGAATCGAATAATACTTCTGGATGATTTAACTTTCTCATACTTCTGCAAAGAACTGGGAAATGTTTCTCTAGTAACTTTCTTCCAACTCTGTCTTTGTCTCCAACAAATTTAACACAGTCGTTTTATGGAAAACGTGCTGCACACACCTCCAGCACACTACTGGAGCATCTCTAAGATACTCCGGCCCAGATGTGGTTTAAGGGGATGCATTTCACCATCTGGGGTCTGCTCTACAATGTCTCCACATCTGCTTTCTGCTTACACTTCAACCCCCTCTGCTTTGTTCATCAAGCCTTTTTGACCCTGCTCCCGAAGTAAGTCTTTAGCACCACCCTCCTGGGAGCACAGAAGATACAGCCCTAACCTGAAGGTATCTGCAGGAATTCTGTGTGATTTCTCCTGGTTCGTCAACTCCCCCATGGCTAAAGCCAAGTCCCACCTGATAACCTTCCTCACATTTAGTACATCTAGTGGCCTGGTCCATACTGGTGAAGTGGTACTAATTTGGAAGTCATCCACAAATGATACAGATGCATTGAACCAAGCTTGTCTACCAGGAGGGCTCTTCTGGCTTAACAGAGATTCAGGATCAGTTTTACTTGTTGTCTGCAAAGGAAATTCCTAAGAACTGATAACAAATAAACATCTACAGTGAGCCCCTTCCCATCTCCCTATTAGCTTTTACCTAATTATAATTCTCCCTCTTCATTAATCAGAGTTACTTATCATTATTTTTCTTTGTTATTAATAACAATTACTGTATTTTTGGCAGGTTAAATGTAGAAACGGTTAAATTCAATATATTCTGTTTCTTGAAGGCCAAGGAAAGTTTCGAAGTTAAGCTGCTGATTTCTAAATTATACAGGTAGCTAAAAAAAAAAAAGGCTTTTGCAATCAAACCATCCATCCACCCATCCACCCATCCACCCTTCCATCCATTTGTCTATCCATCCATCCAGTTGTCTGCCTATCCATCCTATTTAAATAGATGTTACTGATGGCTACTGTTTTCCAGGTATTGTACCAGGTAGTAAAGATGCAAGAATGAATATTAAAGCCTTTGTCCTCAAGGAGCTCTCCATTCTAGTGGGAGGAAACACAGGCTAGAACAAATGCAGGACACAAGAAGGGCCCCCATAAGTGATGTGGGACTCTGTAGTTGAAGGAAGATGTGCAGAAGGCAGTAATTCTTGAGTCAAAAGCAAACAGACACAGATTACTTCCATGATTTCCTCAAATGACTTCCACAGCCTATAGAAGTCTTGGGAGGATAAGAATGGAGCCTCACTTCTGGATTCTCCTAGCACTGATCCTAGGCAAGGCC
This sequence comes from Peromyscus californicus insignis, assembly GCF_007827085.1. Taxonomy (NCBI): domain Eukaryota; kingdom Metazoa; phylum Chordata; class Mammalia; order Rodentia; family Cricetidae; genus Peromyscus; species Peromyscus californicus. The sequence continues at coordinate 68,709,897 of NW_026294573.1, read as the reverse complement.
CCAAGCTGCCTTGAGCATCTTCCTCCTCTGCAATAATAGCGTCATTGCCTGGAACTTACGGGGAAGATCACATGGCAGACCTCTGTGAGCTCCTTAGAACCTTCGATCTCTAAGAACATAATTACATCGTCAATAGCTTACTACAAGGCAAGGAAAATTGTGTTTTGTTTCTAGCCTCTGTTCCATTCAGTTACCACAAGAATTGACAATTTCAGGTAGATCTGCTCTTTCTGTGGGATGACCAAGTCAGTCTTCCCTTGAGCCACGCAAAATGAAGCAGGAACGTAAGTTCACCTGGACGGAAGGCTGCACGACCTCTCCTACCTCTCTACAGAAGGTCCTCTAACTGCCTTACCTTGTCACCCAGTTTTCCTAAAGATGCTCCCTCATCCTTCCCTTTTGATATTTTCTGCCACCCAACAGCATCCCAGAATGCCTCATTTGGTGACATCACAAATAGCCACGGGTTGCTTCTGGTGTCCCATCTGTTCCTGCAGCCCTTGCTTTCAGTACAGGCAAGATATGAAGCTCGTGTGCAGTTGAGGCTGGGCTGGGCTGGGGGAGGGGATCGGGCCTTTGAAGCTGTTTCTATCAGGGCCCTGCAGCTGTCAGTGTTGGCTGCAGAAGCCAGTGATTGTCCTTGCAGCTCCCTGATGCCGGCCGTGCACGGGGCTTGCAGATATTAATTGGGCTTTCATTATGTGAACGTACCCAGAGGCTTTTGCAGTCAATTCCTATATCTATATTGATTCATAAAAATGCCAATAAATAACAGCTCTCTCAAAGCATCTTTTAATGTTTCTGATAATTAGTTAATGTTTTTCCCCCAATTTTTCTTTCTTTCGTTTTCTTTCTTTCTTTTTTTTTCTTTTTACACATTGTAGCATAATAGATCACAGAATCTCTGGGACAATGGACAGGGCACATTGGCTAAATCACCTTATTACTGTTCCATATAGCTGAAAAGAGGCTTAATGCTAAATTATCAGATTCAGCTATTGTGGAAACCAAGAAAGAATAATGCTCCAAAATAACCGCCCTGGCGCCTGTGTCCCACCCATTGTCCTGGCAGCCATTGGCACGCCTTCCATTGAGTTCTCCATAGAGGCTCAGCCCTGAAGTGAACCGTGGGGCCCAAATTCAGCTCTAGATGCATCTCTTTGCTTTTTGGTGCATTTTAAGTTAAAATATATTTTCAGCCCCAGGCTTTCAAAAAAAATATTATATCTGTGTGTCACTGTAGGCAAAATTATGTTATTAGTTTTGGAATACCTCAAATTAGCCACTACAGACTACCTTAGCCCCCACAATTACTACATATTATGCCCCATAAAGTGAGGATGAAAGCAGAAATTGCATGTCCATTTAATTCGCTGAAATTCAAAGGGAGAAAGGATGTTCATTAAAAGTTCATAGTGACACAGCTGTGCAGAACTCTCACAGAAAATGCCATTGTCGCAGGAGTCTGACTGTGACCTGGTGTCATTCTCCATAGCAGAGTCTAAGGGGCCTCTGGTGTGTTGAGCTGTTGATGGACAAAAAAGAAGAGCGATGACCCATGGAAACAGGGGACAAGAAGATTTTGGAAGACACTTGTTCTGCTTGTCGTACTTTAACAAGAAGCGGATATAATTTTAATTCCAGCTAGGTAGGGTAAGAGGTCCTGATAAAGTACTGTCACTTGTATCTACAAAGATGGGTAGACCTGAATTCTTTATAATAAACTACTTACAGCTACCTCTCTCTCTCTCTCTCTTACTTCCTATTGAAGTCCCTTTCGCTTTCTAAATAAAGTCCACTGAGCTGAGATTGACAGTAGTAGAAATGTAAAACATAGACTTTGTCACCAAAATGTAACCTTAACAACATTACAGTTACTATGCCCAACTGGGATTGGTCCTGCTTTCTTATATGTGGTTATTTCTAATACAATCTGTGGATAAACAAGCAACAAGAGTGGCATAAGTAAATGTCCAATAGTAGCTGTATCGCACCAGCAGATAATTTACCTCGAACTGCATTGTGGAAATACTCAGCTATTCAGCAGTGGCAATGGGACTGACTTAGGGTAATAAGGATCAGTAAGTACCAACTTGGGAGAAAACAATCCAGATTTCTTACTTCCAAGAAATGTGGAGAGATTCAATATAGTACCTTTTTTTTATGAGTTCAAAAATAGACAAATAAGTAAAAATAGACTTTTTAAAAAAATCCTTAAATTTGAGAAATTCTTCATAAGCCTTTATCTGATAAAGGAAGAAGAGAGGTACAGGACCATTTAAAGAAAACTAAATTGGTATTCAAGATCATATGGAGTCGTAATCATTGGTACCTTTTAACAAGATTCTCCTTCAACTGAATAGAGGAGTAACCACCCAGGCAGCCACAGCATACAAGATGTTTACTCATGGAGGTGATTCGGCATAGGAGCTACACAAACATACTTTGGCTAGTTAAGGTATGCTAATAAGAAAGAAAATACAATTTCGTGCAGAGGGCTGCAGGGTAAGGCGGGCCCTGCCTATCAGGACACACAAGATGGAACAGGAGAGAGGCCGATGTGGAAGCGCTGATACCAGCCTGCCAGCCTTGTTTTCTCGTGCTGCCTGGATGCTTCCGTAGCAGCAAAGACTTTCTAGTAACGACTCCCACTGATTTAATGCTTCCTATATTCCAGTTCCATACACAACACGCTTACCTAACATGAATATTTCTCATGCCATTAGGAGTTACATGCCCGGAAACATCAAAGATCAGTGGCTACTACTGAGTTTTGATAAGGGATTCAGAGTGGACTATAAATAGGGAGAGGTGAAAAAAGACAACTCGTCTATCTGAGTTTTGTGGATTGTTCTCCATTTTCCAGTTTAAATTACCTCTTGATTAATGGTGCAGACATGTAGGGCCTGTAAGAGAGAAAGAAACGTCAGAATACCTAGTCTACGTTTTCCCCAGAAACATTTGCAGCTGGCTCCCCGGCTTCCTCTTCTTTCACTTACCACTTGCAAACATCCCTACACAGCTCTGCAAGCTGCCCTGAGTGGTCACTCCGGCCTGGAAACCAACAGGAAACCTTCTCTAGGGAGGCCCTGGCTCCCGAACTGCGGATCCAGACACAATGCCTAAGGAGCTGGAGGCCTAGTCCACAGAAAAACCAGATGAACTCTGTGAAAATTAGTTGCTCCCAGAAAACCTAAGCATGGAATTGACATTCCTTCTGGAATCCCAAGGTCACAGTTCAGGATTACACAGCAGACAACCCAAAAGTCCACAGGACGCCTTCTTCTCCGGTCTCGCACAGATCTCTGACAAGGTTCCTGTGGGTCCTGCCTCTCCAGGTTAGGTAGTGTCAGACTGCTCCAGGTCATGTTCTCCCATAACTCCCTTGTAACTCAGCTGCATAGTCACAGCGCGCAGTGGATCTGTACTGTGCAAGGCCAGCATTGGAGATAAACTAGAGCTTGAACAAAGAGTTTCCGTGCTTTGGAGGAGTTCGCTCCCTCAACAGTCCTGAATCTTCTCGACGGCCATAGGCTCAGCAGTGATGTTCGCTGCAGGTCTTCCGAGTGGGATTCGATCCTCTTCACCTTCACTATCCAGTGTGATGACCTTTAACCCCCACCCCCAAAGTATGGCTAGTGCGAATGGAGATTAGTGGTAAGCACAAAGTGTGTGTGTGGGGGGGTTTGTAGGCATGGATGCTCACAGAAAGAAAGGTAATCCGTCATGTGCAATTAAAAAATATTGACTGCATGATAAAATGTTTCTTTTAAAGTGTATTATTGGAATTAATTTCACTTTTTAGAGTGTGACTAATAGAAATTTAGCATGAATGCCTGACTATTATGGACAACATTTTATTATCACTAAAAAGCAGTAGTCTAGAATGCTGGAGGGTGAACCAGGCTATGATTTTGCAGACCAAGATAATAAATCTTTAGAAAATACATTTGCTTTATTCTTAATTTTGTAATTGACACTAAAAGAGAAATCCTAAATGTAAGAAAGTATTTCATTTATTTATATATTTTTGAAGTATAAATTGTTTTTGTCAGCATTGAGTCTCTTTAATAATAAAAAAGACAAAAAATTTAAGGTAATTAAAATAACTTGAAATACAAATTTTCAAATAACAATATTTAATATTACAAAAATTATAAATAATGATTTATTTTCTCTCTCTGCCTTCAAAAGAGTATTAAAATAAGTTTAGTTAGATTAGACTCTTAAATTATTTAAACTCAGATGTCACATTCAAGTGCATAAAAAGTCAGCATCATGCATTTGGTTACTAGAGAGATTACCCTGAAAAGAAATAAAATATTGCAATCTTTGGTGGGATTTTTAAAAGTTAACCTATCTATTATTACAGGTTGTGTTGTTATTCTTAATAAAATCAAGAAATTCTTGTTGGTTGAGCTAATCCTCTCAGTATAAAAACATTTACCATTTAACGTAAGTGACAAAATACTGCCAAGTGTTCTTTTGTGTCCCCTCTCTTCGAAATGTTCCAGTTCCCTTGTTGTGTGTACGAATCCTAAGACATTTGACTTTGGTGTACACAGCAGCTAATCAGCCATTACAAACAGTGCCATATCAAAAGCAACACACACACACACACACACACACACACACACACACACACACACACACACATTTTCCTTCACTTACTAATCTCCAAGTTCAAAATCGAAATCAGAAGCATGTTTGTCGCGGTAAGCAGCATCTTGCAGACAGAACGTACTATAAAGTCGCTTTATGTTCTGTGTCGTTAAAGTTGTTCCATTTGTACTGCTGATTAATGACATAATTTGTCCACATAAGATATTTTCATTCAAGGGTAAGATATTTGCTTGGGGAATGTACAGAAATACTGTTATTTCTTAATCAGAAAACTTTAAAAAAAAATGTGCACTCAGGAATGACATTTGCTGATGGGTTTGTAAACCTTAGCCTGCTCACACTAACAGGGATCTATTCAAAGCCGACAAGGACAGGGTGGCTTTACACAGTAAAAGGTATGTTTGTTCCTCATGCTGATTGTTCGTTTGTATGTCTTGACTCAGGTTTGGAGTTCCGAGGCATCAGGTAAGAGTTTGTTTAAAAACAAAAAAACCAAAAAACCCCCAAACCCAAAAAAACATCGTATGCATCCTCAGTAACAAGCAGCCCACAGCTGTAACTCAGGTTAAGCTACCAGCTAAGAATAGAAACCAACCAAGCCAAACCTAAAGCAAACAGCCTGCTTATCACATAATAACTACCGAATAACGCAAATATTAGCAAAGCAAACCCAGCCGGGGCTCCGGCTTAGGAGGAAGAAAAGCCGGTAAACATGACAGTGAGGGCAGGCAATCCAGTCCGCACTCCCCCTGATTCAAGCCTGTGAAAAAGTGGGTCAGGACTGACATCTGCTGGTCTGCTTAATGGGATGTTGCCCATTGAAACCAGATCCTTGAAGAACAAACCTCTGACGCTGCCTGGCTGCAACTTGGCAAAATCCTCCCTGGGAAGCCATCTGCAAAGTAGCCAATCCTCTACCGCGGCCTCAGTTTCTTTCTCTTCTTTGATGTTTCACCTTGGTAACCAAGAATGTTTTCATCACTCCTCAGCAAGGATAGAATGTTGTGTAGGTGGATTCTACTTAGAGAGCCAAACTTCCAAGAGAAGGAAGTCTACTGGGTGCTAAGAAATTGGACAGGGAATTCCAAGCCTTTATCAGAAGAGTCACTAGAGAAAATTACTTTAAAGGGCGAGATGCATGTCCAAATACTGGTGCTCTGTTCTTTACTCAACACCTTGCTGTACCATCAGCTTTGAGGATATTCACTTTGAGAATATTTTGAACTCATTTGATTTGGCTTCTCCCTTCCACCTGCCCCATTTCCCAACTGGAACTCATCTTGCTGCATGGACATTGGATTTGTGGCATTTTATCCTCATGGAGTCTTGTTTCCATTCTCTGGCTTTATTTATCTATTTATTTTTTTTAAGACCAGGTCTCACTATGTAGACCAGGCTGTCCTCAAACACACAGAGACCTGTCTGCCTCTGCCTCCCAAGTCCTGGTATTATAGGCATGTGCCACCACATCCAGCTTCCATTCTCTGGCATCTCAGTTTTCTATCTTTAGCAAGACCAGCTTCCTAACTGACTTAGAAGCTACATGATTCTTGGGTTGGGACGGTATCTATCTTTCTCAAGCCATCTTCTCAGTTCCTAGTCCAGTTTCCATTATATAAGGAGACACACAACAAATATCGTCTGACTCCCTTTCATAGTTCTGGATTCTATGTCCCATGTGGTACTCTTAGGAATGTGACTTCTCCCTGGTGGATCTGAACAGAACCTAGAAATGCTGATTTGAATTGACAGTAAATAATCTGGGCATCCCATCAGGGTTCAGTGCCAAACCATTTTAGTCTTCTAAGGGAGATGTCATTCTAAGGTTTGAAATAGAAGCATAAAGTCATGGGTCACAGCAAATTCTTCTCCAGAAAATTCTTTGACAGTCTTCATACCATTAAGGAGAATGAACAAGCAGACCAGAGAATTTTCCTCCCACCTTTGGCTACAAGAATTCCAAAGTGCTACCAAAACTGTACGTGGAGGCTGGAAGGATGGCTCAGTAAATTGGCACCCTTACTGCACAAGCATGACAGATTAAGTTTAGACCCTAGGGCCTACTTAAAAAGCCAGGAATTGCTGTTTCCGCCCAGAGCCCAGTGCTGGAGGACCACTGGGGTTCACTGGCCACTAGTCTAGCTCCAGGTTCAACGAAAGACCCTATATCAAGCAAATAGGGCAGAGAGCACTTGAGGAGGATACCTGAAGTCTTCCCTTGGCTTCTCAAACAGGTCACATATGCCACGTGCACACGTGTGCACTCGAGCAAACACACACACACACACACACACACACACACACACACACACACACACACACACACAGTGTATATCACTGCTGTTCCTTTCAGTTAAGTATGTGTACGTGCACATGCATGTGCTCTTGGACACAGCCTGAAAATTTTCTTTTATAAGGTATACAGAAGAAATAAAACTTGAAAACTTTGAAGTAGGGAAAGAGAAGCATAGAACGGTACACTCTCCTTAAAAACATTTACAACAACCATCAGGTCAGGAGGAAGCCGGATTTCGCTGCCTCCAGCTCCCTTTAGGGAGGCAGCAGTGACACAGTGCGGATTAATTGACCCAAGGAGACAGTCATTAGGTCTGTCAGAAAGGACCCGGCTCCTACTTTTCCTGTCACCACCCTTGACCTTCCGTCTTGTATTACCAGTTCATGTAAAATACAAGTACAGTAAAGGCCCTTTCCTCCCCCTATGATTCTGAGGAAATAATTGAGTTTTTTTTTTAATTTGCTAGTTTACAAATCAAAAATCCTCTAAACCTCAGGGTTATTTTCAGGTTCAAAAATTAAAACCATAAAGTAAAATACAGTGCTAATATTACTGAGTAGCATCGTCTCAATATTTATAACAAAATTTTATCACTTTTGTTAGAAGCTTATTAATTTGAAGAGGGAAATAAAAACACGAATCAGACCCTTTACAAAGCATTTTTCTCTTTATATACCATAGCAACCTAATAAAGACATGGTAACTTGGCAGATGGCATGGCATGTTAGCCTTGAAACAAAACATTAGATGCCAAAATGTGCTAAAAAAAAAAATCCCTCTCTTCCTTCCTTGTTTCCCTCCTTCCTTCGTTTGTCTCTTTTCCCTTCTTTCCTCTCTTCCATATTTGTCTTATCCTTTATGTCATTCTGTAACCAAAGCTATCAACTTATAGTTTTTCAGTGCCTAAACAAAAGGCACTTGCTAAGGCCAGAAAGGATTTGGGCCACTCCATCTAGATAGGAGCATTGTAAGTAATAATCTCAGTCTCACTTAAAACTGTTCTGGAAAATGTATACAGGTCGGCCATTTCTGCATTGTCTGAGCAGAATTATTTCCTTTGTCTTGTTCTTACACACACATCTGAGGTCCTCTTCTAATGGAGTGTGTAGAATCACCCAGCTGTACACTCCAGGAGTCTCAGCATCTGTGGCCATGACATAATGCAGACAGGGTACCCCTCTTCAGGGGAATGAGCCCTGTTGAAAATACAGTCTTGTTTCTTTAAGGACTAGTAAAATTTTCGGCCAGCCACTGCAGGCAATGAAAGTTACCCCTGCTCGGTGGCAGTGATCCCAGTGATGGAAGATGCAGGGTACACGTGTGTGTGTGTGTGTGTGTGTGTGTGTGTGTGTGTGTGTGTGTGTGTGTGTGTGTAGGCCCAACATCCCTACTTTGTAAAGTGCAGAGTCATTAAGAATGCAAAGAATTAATCTAAGTTGCACCAGAAGGAGAAAGCTTCTTTTCTCTCTTCTTCTCTCCCTCCCTCCTCTCTCCTGGTCCTCCTTCACAGCTCCGCCCCTTTCTGTTGCCTCTCCTTTCCTTTCCCATCCTGGTCTCCTTGAACACAGACTCTTTTACCTCATCTGTATCAGAACAAAAATGTGGGCAGGTTTCTATAGATCACACTTTTTCTTATTAGTATAAAACCACTGAAAAGGCCTGTCCTTCAGAGAGGAAAGGGTTAAACATTTGGCCTTGTAATAGCTGTCTGTCTTTTAAAACATTGTCATGTAATTTCAGTACTACCTAAAGTGTCTTATTATAAAGGCAAATCTCTCTGTCAAAAAGATGTCATTATTCAGTACCAGAAAGAAATTCTACAAAGCAATGGAATAAACACAGGTTTCCATGAGACACATTTCAGGCTATGAGCTTAAGAGAAAGGAATACCTAAAGAAGTACTTTCCAAATAGAAGGATGAAGATCATTAATCCCTTTGGATAAAAACATTTAATGTGATGTAATCATCACATTAAAATTTAGAATGTTCTTTATGAAAGATGAAGATTCAGAAAATTAAAAAAATGAGATGATGTTTCCCATCCATTTTATTTTTCTGTTGGACACAGCTATACTGTTTTTTTTTAATTTTCTACTTAGAATTAGTTATTTAGTAGGTCGAGGGCCAAAAGGAATATATTCCATTTCTGAGTTAAAGCCATGAAGACCTCTCAGCAGCCAGTTTATAATCTGTTTCCCTCCATCTATGAGCCGGCTGGTAATGCAGTATAAGCTAGAAGTCACATGGTGAGTATGGCATGGCTTTCATCAGCCTAGTTCCCCAAATGGCTGCAGGGAGCCGTGCCTCTTCACTAATCAGATTTCAGTGAATAAGAAATAAAAGTCTGTAGCATTATACTGTTGAGATTTCAGGGTTTATCTTCGTAGCAGCTAAAGTTGCTCTAACTCTGGCTGGAATATTGCCATAACATAAATGTAAAATGTATAGCATGGTTCAGTGACAAGGGCAAGAACAGCAGTGGAATGGACTTTGGAGGCTGGAAAGATGAATGTAAGTTAGGCAGTGGCAAAATCCTTTGATGATATTGCCCCTTGATACAACTCAGAAGACGGGCCAAGTGCATGCTGGTTCTTTAGCTCTAGGGAAAGGGTTAGAAAACAGAACGTTGGTAGCAATTTGCAAAAGGGTAGATGAACTCAGGCAAGAATTGGCTTGTTTTCAAGCAAAAATAAAACTGAACATCAGAAATGAGAGGTGTTGAAAAACTGGAAAAAAATTGACTGCTTCTAAAACCCCCATAGTAAGGAGTAAGATTGAATGAGACTCAGCTTTGCGTCTAAGCTCAAACAGGAGTGAAGCCTCTCTGTCTAAGCTAGATGGCCTCAGGGCAATGAAGAAATGGATCGGGATAAGGATGAAAAGATAAACATGAATCATACCCGAGAGTTGTGATGAGAAAGAAGCCGACTGAGAGAAAATAGATTAGAAGTCTATCTGGTTTGTGAAGGAATTGTACAGTCAGGGAACAAGCAAGCTCAGACTATGGCAAGCGCTTCACCATAGCAATAAGCTTTAACCCAAAATTATCAGTAAGAGGTAGGCTCTGAAGGCCATGCAATCTCCAGGAAGGGCATATTCCCCCTCCTTAAATTAGAAGTGGCTAAAATGGTAAGGACCAAGAAACTTTTAGTTGGTGGACCTGGGTGTCATGAAGAACGACATGGGAATTTCTTCCATGAGGCAGGTTCTCTTCATTCCTACAGAAGGGTTTTCTCCAAACAGTAGGATGTAACATCTTCATATACCAGTGAACGCTCTGTGTGCTTACTTAGCATTGGATATGAGTCACTCTCATGTCATAGTAAAGTTGAAGAATTATTAAGCTAAACCAGCATAAGTAGAGAACTGTCCCTGTCTACATCCATCCTTTAGCCCCATATGCTCACAGAATGTTGAGGCTAGAAGTGGTCCTGATAATCGTGTGAGAACGCTTTGCTGATGCCAGCTGACTTCCTCGATGCACACATGAAGCAAGGCCTCACGTCTTTTCCCGCCAACACCAGTTGATCTTGCATGAGAAACACTTCTTTAAGCCACTAAGATTTCTAAGTTGACCTAAGGTATCTTTTCAATTTATTAATTTTCTGTTTCACCAGAAATTGGTTTTTCTCAATTGCAACAAAAACTTTTGCCTCATGTATTAGTTGTAAAAATTAAATTGTTCCCTTAGTACAATGTCTGACACCTCAGTATTTCACAAATACGTAAGAGTTTTCTTTTGATTTGACCAGAAGGGAGAGTTCAAACCCCCATCTGAATCAGCAATAGAATCCAAATGTCGCCTCTGTGGCACGAAGTTGCTGCCTCCTGTTAAATGATTACTGAGAAGAATACTACAAAACTGATGAATTGTGATGAGAGAAGTGTGAACTCAGGACCGAATGAGCAACGAAAACAGTGGGAAGAAAATCACGTACATTTGCACAGTTTTCCCCCAAAACATCAATCATAATCAATACATAGCCATCTAAATAGAAAGAAGTGTTTAAGAGCTTTTAAGATAGAAGTGACCAGTGATCCTTTAGAAAACTTCCCATCCAGAGATGACATTAGGATGTCGAACATTCCAGAAGGTCCATGGTGTAAGCACATCTGCACAAGAAAACACTAATGTGTAGAATCTAGAGCTGTAGGTAGATTTACTTTGGGAATTGTCTTGTAAACCACATAGTTTTAGTCTTGGTCAAGGAAGAGTAGATTACATTAACACTTGTAAGGAAGGCTCATTTATAAAGATTCAGTTCATAAAAATAGGGATGGGATTTTCCATAAATCTAAAAAAAATCATAAACCACAATATCAAAGTCTCATGAATTTGGAACTAAACCATCATTTGGAGTCTATGTCTGGCTCTAAAGACCTCCAGAATCTGAATTTGAGTACCTTCCTTCTCTTTCTAAACTGCAGATATCTCAGCCATTTTTACCTTCTTGGTGTTTAATATAATTGATTATTTTTGTATTTCTTTGCTTAACATTCCATTATTCATAGACTATGGCTTTCTTCTCCATAGTTCTCCATGGGCTGCTATATACCTAGCTGTCATATCCATGTTTCAAGGACCATAATAGATAAGACTGTTTCCTGGATGTTGTTACATGATGGTTCTGTTCATGTTTCCTCGGTCAGAATTTATTAATTTTATTAATAGGAGATTGAGAAGGCCAATTTTTATTTTTGATGGCCACACATTCAACAGAAAATAGGTATTTTATTAGGAGGAAAAGTAGAGTAGAGCCCGAGAAAAGAGAACAATGGAAATAGACTGTACAGAAAGTGTCAGCAGTTCTTAGTATTTATTTCTGTAAGAAACACACAGCACTTCCAAGTTCACAGGCAACGATGCAAAGTGCTTGAATAGTTTTCACTGTTTGTCCCATGAGCCTGGACAGTGCAGGTCAAGTGCAAGGAGTAGTAGAAAGAAAAATAAAAGAAACACAGCATGCCTTTGACAGCTTTTGCTGTGGAGGAATGAAGGCCTCGTCTGCAGAAGTGGCTGATACACCATCAATGCTCCCACCAGAGGAAAACAACCTGAAAAGCCCAGGTGACTGTAAAATATACTCAGACAACCACAAACTGATCAGTTCTGAGTATTCATTAGCTTGGATTTTTTGTTTGTTTGTTTGTTTTAGTATAGTTTGTCAGCTTCTACAATTTACTTTTCAACGGTGGGTATGTCTAACAACTGGCTGACAAATGTCCTGTTGATACAACGATCCATCCTTAGAAGCTAGAGCAAGCCAGTTGCAGCCTGGAACCGGGTACCCCCTGCCTGGAGATGGGAGAAAAAACAAACAAACTGGCAATCGAGGAGTTCCACAAGAAACCAGCGAGAGCGTACTTTTACACTGGGTGTTTGCAGTGACACCAGCATCTGCTCCATCTCCTTTAACTCCAGCCTGGATTGCAACTTCAGCAATACGGGGCTCTTTCTTCTAAAGGATCAGCTCTACGGTTAGAGACAGGAAACACCACATGATGCGGCTTAAATATTGCTTACCAGCCTGCCTGCTTCAGGTAATCTGATCAAGAAAATCCCTCACAGGAGTGCCCAGCAGCTTGTGCTTTAGTTGATTCCAGATCCGATCACGTTGACAACCAAGATTAGCCATCACAGAACCTCTCTACGGTTTGCTGTGCTCTAGGGTTCTTAGTAGAATTTAAATAAAGCTCTTGCGGATGGGTTAGCCAGGGTTTAGCATATTCTCATATCATCTTCCTCCTGACTCAGAAACACGGTTGTCTCTCAGACTGGTTGAGGCCCACAGATGGACTGTTGGAAAGTGGAAGAGTCGATAGGAACTTTCATAAACTACAGGAGTACAGTTCTCTTCCTCTTTGCAGCCTTGGCATCTGCCGGGGGAGAGGTGGAGTTTTGGCTAATATTCCCAGACTGACTGTGGTGGCAAGCTTGCATGACAGTCCCTAATAAGGCCCTTTCCTGGCATTGACATTTTCGGGTGTGTAGGTACCACTTACATTGTGCTAGGACGATCTGTGACCAACAGAACGGGATAGAAGTGATAACAAGTCAATTAGGAGGTGAGGTCACAGAAACAGCTTGGCTCTCCCTTAGATTACATGCTGGGAGGAGGAGTGGGCGGTTGCCTTGCTGTGATCAGCCCAAAGGAGGGGAGGATGTGATAGAGAACTAAGGTCAGAAGTCATGTGGGTGACCTTTCTGGGGGATGATCCTCTGCCCTAGTGAAGCCTGCAGATGACTGGAGCCCAGACTGACATCTTGACAGCAAGCTCATGATTGACTGTGAGCCAGAGCTATCCAATAAGCCCTTGACCCTTGGACTCGCCATGAGATAATCAGAGTTTGTTGTTTTAAGCTGCCAAGTCTGGAACAATTTGTTATTCAGCAATAAATAACTTATACACAGCCTTAGGTTGTCTTTCTGTATACTCTCATATAACTCATTCTAGATTGCAATCACTTACTCACTGGTCTGGCTCCTCCATCAAACCGCTTATACTTTGAGGAAAGAAACCAAACTGCTGATTACATCCTCAGTACCAAGGGAAGTGCTTAGTACACAGGAAAGACTCAGTCGCTGTCATTGGGTAAATAAATGAGGTGGGATGGAATAAAGGCCTGATGTCAGGCAGGCTAGTGGGACCTGCCAGCTGAGGAGTGAGCTTGTGGAGTTGAACTTGAGCTAGTCTCTCCTAGGTTGAGAGGGTCAATATGAATGAAGTCTTTCTTCCCCCGTCCCCGCCCACCTCCAGTTTCTCCAAGTTGGCTGCAAGTAGAAGGAAAAACAGCTTCAAATTCCCAGCCACAAGAAGCACAGACTGTGGGGATGCTCCCTGGGAAGATGGTTGAGATGGGAGACAAAATTAGCGTAGACAGCCATAGGGATAACGGAACAGTGGGGATAAGGCTAAGGGTTTTTTATTTTTTTTATTTTTTTTTAATTTAAGAACTTAAAAAGAAGTTTGTTTAGAAGAGGTTAAAAGTTCAGCTGCTGCTCTAAGTGGTGTGGTGTCTGGTTACGAACATTCTGGGACAGACATCTCCCCTTCAGTACTCTCCATGTCCTCTTGGAGAGCCATACTGTGCGTTCTCAAGTCCCGCATGGGCCATCTCTAACTGGAAGAATAGAAGTCCAGTTTCAAAGAACCATGGACACCCTCTCTGTGGTCTTTCCTGCGCTCTGCATGCTCATCATCTTTTGAAAAAGTCTGAATGGATCTTAGGAAGGCCAAAAAGTCTTTAAAATAAACAACAAAACAAGTGTCCAGTGGCAGTATAATCATGGAGGGACACTTGGGCAGGTGACATCTTCCCACTGAGGTAAGGAACCCACACAAGGTGGGGCACACCGTCAGGAAATTTTAATTCAAATACTTTTGACTGCATATTTTCTGTATACCTGAGAGTAAGGAGTAGGAAAAGATGTCCCATCTTATTTTTCTCATTACAGACCTTTTAGTAGGAAAACCACAGTATTCCCTTAGTGTGGTAAACAGGGCACGTGGAACAGAGGAGTGGGTGTTCAAATCCCTCATCTGTTACTTTTAATTGTTTAACCACAGACAGTTCAGCTTTCCAGAGTCTCAGATTATTTTTTTTAATCTATAAAGTAAGGGGTATTTACCACTCCTTTCCCCAGCCCCTAGCACTCCCTGAAAACATGCCAGCTGAATCTGCCTGGGATTCCTGAGGCCAAAGGAAATTAAGAAAATATGTAAGCAGAATTTGGGAATGTTTGATTAAATTGAGGGTCTATGAATACAAGGAGTGAGTCAGAGCCCCGCCCCCCCAGCTTGGGATGTTATGTTGCTATTTCTGCAGGTAACTTAGTGTCATTCCAGGACACATGCATGCATAGACCCAACAAGCTACCCAATGAATTTTACTAACCACGATAAACTCAATTTTTATTTCTACATTTACAAAAAGGATATTTAGTAAAATTCGCCATCTGATAAATAAAAAAAAAAAAACACACTAAGGAAATTTTTGCCAACAATTTGCCGAAAGTTAATAGGTTTTCAGGAATTCCATTTGTCTCAGAGGTTTGAATTTCTGTAACCCCTGCCTTTATAAAATTACCGGTGTTCACTTACATTAACTTGGTCCTTACTGTTTCATTAGTGAAAATATATCTAGGGTGCATTTCTGTAGACTCTTTCAGAAGTCAGTGAGACTTGAGACCTACCCTTTGCCAAGTTTTCATAGTACATAGTAATAACTCGAAAAAAGGAAGATATATAGAAAAACAAAGCGGCAGCCAAAAAGCCAAAAGCTTAATTTCTTTTCTCCGTCCTGGGGGTTGAACGCAAGCGCTCTGCTATGAGGCTAGACCTCTCCCCATCCTACTCTTTTTCTTTTAACTTTTCAGTTTGAAACAGGTCTAGCTAAGTCATGGCTGAGCTTGACCTACTCTGTAGCCCAGGCAGGCAGTCAGCTTGTAATCTTCTTTCTGCCTCAGCCTCTCCAAGTAGTAGGGACCCTGTGGTCTGTACCATCGATGAAAGACCCTAACCCTTCAGGCTTACACCCCCCCCAAGCCCCAGGAGAATAAGGAACTAAAAAGAAAACTAGTTCCAAGGGCAACCTGACTCAGCCATTATTCAACCACCCCTGGTACAATGTAACAACATAAAGAGATCTCTGTTAAGAGATGTGCTCAACTGTGACTGGGATAACTGCAAGTGTTCCAAGAAGGACCACTGTGACCTTTGTGTAAACTCCACTCCCGCTCTGATACCCCCTTGAGGTTTTGGAAAGAATGTGCACACGGACGTGACTGTACCCACTCTGTGATCACCCTGTGATCAGGCCATGAAATTGTATGGGAATTGTAATCTTATGACTTTTGTGGGTTTTTCCTTTAAAAGTACCTATGTGACTATAGTGCGATGTGACTCTTGCTCTTTGGAGCAGAGTTTGCCCGACTGTACAGCCACATCAATAAACACCTCTTGCTATTGCATCAACTGGACCGGAGTCTGGGTTCTTGGGGCGCCCACTTGAGACCCAAGATTTTGGGGTCTAACATCGAGACTGGCTTGTTTCCCAGTGTACCTCTCAGTTCGTGGCCTTGAGAAAATGGCCTTCCTTCTCAACATCTTGCTCATTCATCCACAAAATAGAATTAGTGACATTGTCCACCCAACAGGATGACTAGAAGAATTAAATGATCAGTTTATATATACTAATACACATTGGGAAGTGTGACTAGTATACAGCACATTAACTATTATTGCTATTATAACAACTAATTTTAAAGAAAAATAGCTTTTATATAAATGTAATTTACTTAAACCATGACCCCCAATGTTTAAAAGTATATACCTCTGGGGGGCTCCCTCTGAGCCTGACAACCAGGCTGAACGCTTCTCCAAAGCCACAGACACTCCTGTCTTAGTCAACATTATATTTCTATGAAGAATCACCATGACCATGGCAACTCTTATAAATGAAGGTATTTATTTGGTGTTTCCTTACAATTCAGAGGTTTAGTCCTTTATCAGCATGCTGGCAAGCATGGTGGCATGCAGGCAGACATAGTGCTGAGGAAGCCGAGAGTTTTACGTCTATATCCACAGGCAGCAGGAAGAGAGAGAGCCACTGGACCCAGCTTGGGCTTTTTGAAACTTCAAAGCCACCCCCAGTGATACATTTCCTCCAACAAGGCTACATCCCCTAAGAGTGCCACTCCCTACTGACCAAGCATTCAAACCTATGAATCTATTCTTATTCAAACCACCACACTCCCCATAAATAGTACCAAGTCAGTCAAACCGAACGGCTTAGTTTTGTTTTGGTATCTGTGGTGGTTTGGGTGAAAATGTCCTCTGGAGGCCCAGATGTTTGAATACTTTGTGGTACTGTTTGAGTTGGTGTAGGGGGTATGGTGTTGCTGCAGGAAGTTTGCCACTGGCAGGTAGGCTTTTAGGTTTAAAAGCCATGCATCATTCCCAGTTCATTCTCTGTTTTGTGCTTGCAGTTCAAGATGTGAGTTGTCACCCCTCAGCTGTTCCTTTTACCTGCTGCCACAATTCCCAGCCAGGATGGACTCTTATCTCTCTGGAACCACATGCTCAAATAAATCCTTTCTTCTGTAAGTTGCCTTGGTCATGGCAACATGGCATTTTGTTTTATAACAAAAATAGAGAAGTAACTAAAGCAGAAATTGGTACCAGGGAATGAATATCAGGTATGCAGCCATTGCTGTGACAGACCTGAACATTCTGTGTTGGGGTGAACATGGAAGATGTTGAGACTTTGGACTAGAAAAGTGGTTAAACACTAGAAGCGGGGATTAATGACCCATCCTAATAGGAGCTTAGAAGACACTAGTGCTGAAATGCACATGAAATGTGGAAACCCCGATCAACAGGTTTCAGGATGCAGGGATTGGAAGAGGCTATTAGCAACTCGGTAAGAGGATATTCCTGTGACACTTTGGCAAAGAATCTAGCTGCTTTCTGCCTTTGTCCTAAGAACTTGCCTGAGGCTAAATTTAAAAGTAAAAAGTCAATTTTTTTTTCAGAAGAGGAAATTTCAAGACGGCATCATATAGAATCTATGGTGTTGTTATTAATTACGTAAATCTTCAGAGAAAAAGATCAAGTGGGGCAGAAAGAAATACAGAATATACAGTTTGAAGAGAAAAAAGTGCACCGGAAATCTTAATGCTTCATCGAAGGTTTATGCTGAAGCAGATAATGAGATAAGGAGAGGCAACATGTGGCAGGGAAGCCCTGAGGGGCTCTTGCATAAGGCTGTGAAAGTGAAGACTAGGGTGCATTAGAGAACCCAAGATGTTTAAGATGCTAGAGCCATGGGATATCTGCCAAGGAGAGGGAGTGGAACCAGCCCAAGAGAAAACAGTATGCTACAGGTAGGAAAGCTTGAAGCACAGACCTGCCTGAACCATTTGATATCAGACATGGGGATACAGGATTTGGTGTTTGTCCTGCTGAAATCCAGTCTTGCTCTGGTCCAGTATTTCCTCCCTATGCCCACGTTCTTCCCCTTTGGAATGGGACTGTATATTCTGTGCCATTGTATGTTGGAAGAATGTTTGCTCCTATAGGGTGTTACAGGATTGTGTTGAGTTTCAGAAGAGAACGTAGATTTATCTAAGCTTTTTAATAGTGTTGATCCTGAAGGACATTGAACAAATGCATCTTGCAATATGATATGGCCACGAACCTATGACAGCCAGGGAGGGAGTAGAATGTGGTGGTTTCAATGAGAATGTTTCCCATGGGCTCAGATGTTTGAATACTTGGTCCCCAGTCGGTGGAGCTATTTAGGTACATTTAGGAGATGTGACCTTACTGGAGAAAGGACACCACTGAGGCAGGCTTTGAGTTTTTAAATATCATGTCCTATTGCTTGTTGGTTCTCTCTGCTTCATGCTTATGGTTTGAGATATGGAAGCTCTGAGCTTCCAGCTTCCAGTCTCAGCCTCCATGCCTGCCACCTGTTGCCTTGCTGTCCCCACCATTATGAACCTCAAATATCTTGAACCATAAGCCCAAATAAATTCTTTCTTCTATAAGTTGCCTTGGTCACGGTGTTTTACCACAGCCGTAGAAAAGTAAACAACATTCTGGCTAATGATTTGTAGTTTAAAACAATAGCACATATTAATTATCTTGCATTTTCCATCGAGTTAGGAATACAAACAGCTTCAGGGGGTCCTTTGGATCCCTGAAGGTGGCCATGAAGTGCCCATCCAGGATGAGCTCTAATGGTTAGGCCTGCTCAAAAGAATCTGCTTCAAAATTTATAGGGATATTAAGAGATTTCTCTTCCTTGAAGTCGGGCAGGGGGCCACAGCTGGCTATTGGCAAGAAAGGGTCTTCAGCTCCTCTAACCCACCATGGTTCTTTGCTGTATGGAGTCTTCCAACACAGTCATTTCCTTTATCAGACCGCCGGGGAGAGCCTGGATGGTAACTTTTGCTGGCAGTTATATATAAAAGACTAATATATGTCATGCAACTTACTTGTTATAATCAGGTGAAAGACATTCTTTCACCTTGACTATATTTTGCTGATTATAGTCAAGTCACAAATACTACCTACACTCAAAAGGTATTGGTTTAAATATTAAGGCAACTCCACGTAGTTAAAAGGGAGATTTATTTTGTGGGGTAACTTACAAGTGAAGGGATAGGTTACAGGGTCTGGGAAAGGTGAAGCACAGTCCAGCGGTGTTCTTTGGAGAACTCTGCTCGGTCTACCTCCAGAGTCCAGGATCCAGGAGCCAAGAGAGGCAGCCCATCCGGATCTCGGGTCTTCGGGGGTCCTCTCTTGGCTCTGCCTTGTAGGCGTGACAGTTACTGAAGCCTCAAAGGGGGTGGTACTTTCAGGTCAAAGCTGGACCGGCTACCCACTACAAAAAGGAGGTGATCACAGGCGTGTAAATGGTGGTGATGGTGGGGGGTGGGCTCCTCAAAGACTGTCCATGGATGTCATCAAGAAAAAAGGCACTGCTCCTTTTGCATTTTAATTGCCCAACTCGGCTTCCGTTTATTCCCAAAGTCTGGGCAGGTTTTACAGTCTGTTCACTAGAGGCACAAAGCATAGGCAGAGTGGAAAGAACCAGGCAGAGAAGGTGAAGGGGAAATTACACATTCTACTTGAACTATGGCAGGGGTGATGTCGGTGTCCAAAACTAGCTCTTTAATTCCCAGGGCCCCACCAGTATGCTCTGGGGAAAGGGCCCTGAGGAGACGAGACCCACAGAGCAGGCCTAATTCAGCCATCCTTGGACCTACTGGTTTGGAAACTGATCCCTGAGTCACGAGCAAAGCTGTCTATTCCACAGACTAGTAGGAAACTAACTCTACCCTCCCTCCAGAAGGCACAGGATTGCTAGCAATACACCACTCAAGCATTCACCTTTCCAAAAAGGGGACAGGGGAAACAAGCTCACATTTCAGCAGGAAAGGATTTGTGTAGACCTCAGGAGGGTATAACTCAGCACCAATACAAACTATGAAATGAATCTGACATACTTGCCTCTGACTTGATTTTGAACAAGGTACAAAACTACCTAGACATTGATCCAAACTTGGAAACTCATCCTGCGTATCCAACACATGGCTCCTCCTTAAAAAGAACTATTAGCTGGACATGATGGCACACGCCTGCCATCCGCAAGCTTTGAAGGCTGAGGCAAGATTATCATGAATTTGAGACCAGCTTGGGTTAGACAGAGAGACCCTATCTCTAAAGTACAAAAACAAATGCAACAACCCTCACTTTTATTAAATACACTGAAGGTTGTTGCTACTGATAACCAGCCCGATTGAAATAGTTTTCCAACTGAGATTATTAAGTCACCTGATTCCTGGATCTTCCTGTCAGTAGAATAGATAGGAACTGAAGTATTTTAAATTGGGGTTTAGGTATAGATGGTGGTTTGTTGTTGTTTTAAACAAGCACCTCAGGAAGTGTTTATATGATTATTGAAGTGGGACAGCTACTGTAAACAAAACACCATATCAAAAGTGAAATTCTTTATCCAAATTACCTTATCTCTGCACTGCCACCCACGACCCTAAATTCCACAGACACATCTGTTGTCTCCCCTGCTGATCAGCCAAAGAGAGCATCTCATAGCCCCCACCCCCACCCCAGCTCTACTCTCTAAATGTAGACAAGCAACCATACTACATGGCCATGGACACATACACTGCCTGTGGCCGTCCTGGCTCTCCAGAGAAATGATGTAATAGGTTGCTGGCACATGCTGCTCTTCCTAGCACTACAAATGAACCCCCACTCCCATCTCTCTAGGACTCCCGTGTTTTGAGTGGAATCACAACAGACTGTGTGCTGCCATACTCTGGGGTTACAGAGTCATGCTGGAAGAAATGTGTGGCTGCTGCAGTGCAGCCAGGCCAGGCCATGCTAGCCACTGCTGGCTTCATCTGCAGACTGCACTTGAATTTTTGCAGGACCCTATTAGGGTCCCCAGGAGAGTTCTCATATGAAGTCCAAGAAATCTGAAGAAACTATGGCGCTTACATGATGGACTAATTTCATTTCAATAAAATTCCCGTATTACATTCAATGCGCCTGGCTTTATTAAGTTTTGTCATAAATGCTGGGAACACTTCCAAATTTAGGCTTGCACAATTATTTTTATTGGTGCGTTAACTAAAAATGGTATATGCATAAGTCAGAGTGTACGTTCGACTTCATCTGGGAAGCCAAAATGAGCTTTGGGTTGATTTATAGTCATTTTAGTCCTGTAAATGAGATACAGGAAATGGGAGCTAGAGTTTCTGATCACAGCATTGCTAAACCCTCCACTGGTTCCATCCACAGCTCTGCCGTGTATCTAATGAATTTAAATTCCAAATGTCTATCGGAAACCCACAAAATCACTGAACAAAGAGGCTGGCTTACTTTCAGACCCAGATCCATCCAAACAGTGCAAAAAGCCCAGAGGTTTGTTGTACGAAAGTGGGGCTGGGGAGTTCTTGGTGCTTTGAAAGATTTTAATTGCTATGGAAAAATCCTTTCAAAGATTTCCCCCCTCAACATGGGCCCCTTGGAAACTTTTCTTAGGGGAACTGTAAAATATTTATACAGCTAGCAACATTGTTTAAAAAAAAAAAAGCAAGATGGGAACTGTACTGAATGAAAAGCAGACTCTCTTGGAGCGAGCCCTGCAGATCCAGGGAGCCCCGAGCAGAGGACACTCTTGGTTCAGGCCTGAAAGACAGAATTCATCCAGACCTTACCCACAAAAAGCAGAGTTCATGGATGTGTCTGGTCCAATGCTCTGCCATCACCGTTTTAAAACTCTATTTTGAAGAACAGCCCCATGTTTTGCGGGGAGCTAGTGAGGTTTTTGGAGCGAAGCAACTGACCCTGCTTCCCGACTTTCCCCCAGGAAGTTGTTTTGGGACCTGGATGCATGAAGTCCCATCTGGAAATTTGGTGCTTTGCTTTTCAAGGCCAATCTGGATGGTAGTTCTTGAAGCAGTGCTTCCCACCAGCCCAACTGGTCCACACACATTCTACCCACAACCTGAGTGCAGGAGGCTCACAATCTGCATTCAAAACCTTAGAAAACATGACCCTGAATTTGTGAATAGGCCCGAAGTGTGCGGAATTTTAGAATTTAAAAGGACCGTGGTGATCTCATTTTGTAGGGTAAATGTATTCCCAGAGAAGAAGGAAATTTCCCAAGGCAACTTAATTAGTACTAGTTAGGGTCAGTCCCTAAGGTCCACATGCCTCTCTCATCCTGCAGCATCTGTAAAGAGGGGCTCACCTGGATAATTACAGTTCCCAGACAGAGCTGGACTCATGTGAACTGCTGCTTCGGTGTGTTCTCAATACTTCAATCAACAATGGCATTATTAAAGAAAGGGCTGAAGAGATAATCGCCCTCTCTACATCAACTCCCCAAATATTTTCATTTCCTCCCACTGCTTTATCTTTCTCTGATGAAGCTGTGTGCTAATAAAAAATCACAGATGTCAATCGCGTGGCCTCTTGGGATTCAACCTACATACTGATGCCGTCAGCCCCACAACCCTATAGAAGGGAAGAAAGAATCCAAGGCCCAACAACCCACAAAGTGGATAATTAACACCAGAGAAAACCAAATTTGGCTACATCGAGGTAGCTGAATTACTAAGGGGCAAGATGAGACAGAGCCCCAAACTTTCCTACAGGGGAGAATAGATACAACACCACCACAGTCTTCTCAATCAGAAGGGACCCTCTTGTCTCAAGGCAGATTTAATTGCCATAATTCAATTAACATGCTTTCACTAATTATATGAGCTCGGAGATGACAGTTCAACAGCAGCACCACCGAGAGTAAGCCAATTTCTTTTCATTTTTTAACTTGGTCTTAATTATAAGTGAATTGCATTGATTTCTTTTTCGCATCTGGCCTTCAGCTGTTTTGTTGTGGAATACTATCATATAATTTAAAGACTCTGGGTCTTTGGCAAAAAAAAAAAAAGTACTTATTTTGTGAACTAACTGCAGCATTCCTAAATATAAATTCCTTTTTTTCTAGATGGCAATTCTTATCATATGTTAAGTGAGACAAAGAGTATTCATATCAAGTGAAATGATCATTTATTTCTCAAATTCTGAAGTGTATGTAGAAGATTCAATTAAAGATTTATAAACTAAGTATTAATATTGTTATTAAATGAGATGGATTTAGACATGTAAAGAAATGCTAGAGAGAGCTAGCAGCTGTGGTACCTAAGTCCAAAGAATATACATACATGTTCTTTCACAAGATAAATTGTATGACCATTCATATAAGAAGCCGTTCAAAGGCTACCTGGGATTTAAGACACCAAATGCAGAGAGTATGTTGGGGAAATGATAATTGGATTAGCTCTTCCATTGAAGAAGATAAGAGGGTAGGCTTTCAATATGAGTTACCACAGTCACAGGCAAATGAGAGCCGACAGATGTGAATTACCTGCTAGAAGCCAGCGGACAGTGGCCCCACTACACTCGGAAACATTTCAACCAAGCAAAGACTATCCCAGGAGGGTTGGCCCAGAGCTCACTTGCTAATTTGCATAAGAGAATAGATCCATTTTGATAAACCTCTACATTCATTCATCAAAAGTATATGTTCTCCATACCACACACCATTACCAAAGTTTTAGTAATTCCATGAGTTTTGATTTAGTAGAAATTTATGGCTAAGTCAGAATTTTTGATACATTTAGGATTCCAAAGATATCAGAGTAGAATTGGAACCGATTTTTTTCCCACTTAAGGGTTCTTTGTCCCATTTTCCTGCCTAGCATTTTATTTTATTCAGATCAAATTTTGTCTTATGTATTTGCTATTTCATAAGCCCCAGCATGAAGAATAAGAAGTACCAAAAGGCCATCACATCTCACTGGTAGGGTCAAATGAACAGACTGATATCAGCTTGAACAACAGGGGAAACAGACATCTTAAAAAGCAAACAGCTACCAGCTATGAAAAGCCAACCTTCCCTGCAAGCACGAGGTGAACTCCCACCCACCCTTATTGCTTGCTTCCGGCCTTCCTTTCCTCCAGACACTAGGCTTCTTATTCTGGGTTACTTTATCTTACAGAACTAGTGACATTCACTAGTTCTTCCCCATCATTGATGCTTATTCATCCCAACAGGTCATAATCTGCCCAAATGTCAACATGTCACTGTCATGTTTCAGGCCTGGCACTTACATGCTTTTTGTAAGCATTCTCATGTAGTAAGAGAAAGAAACCGAAGCTTTCATGTCATCTTCCAAGACCTTTGACTTGTGGGAAGTTTTTCACTTGCATGGGACAAACACATGTCTCAAACTCCTGATATCTAGGAAGACAGTAAGACTTCTTAAGGTCTTGGAAGAAACAATATCCCCTCATTTCTACCCAAGACATCTGGAGGATTTTGGTTGATTTAGACTTGGCCATTTGGCCATACCCAAAATACAGTACCAAATCCACCTAGACTGAATCAAGTGACCATCTTTGTGGCCAAAGGGGTACAGAACACTGTTCTCCTTGATTCACCCATCTATAATCTTGTGTTGTGGAGCAGTAGAAAGCAGGAAGAATAATGGGTAGGGTGCTAGGCATGGACAATAATGGTGCCTAAATGGTCAATCTGGTTTGGAAGAAGTCAGGCTTTTTCAAAGTTCTGGGTATCCAGAAGCAGTTGCCTTAGTATGGATGACTTTTACTTCATATTGTAAGAGATGTCTGGATTAATGCAAGTTCAGGTTACCCATCTTGACTGAATCTTCTGTTAGGAAAAGGTATGCCCACATGCCAGCAGCAGTATTTTACAGTTATATTCAGAGTGCTACTAACTGGTCATCACAAATACTTGACTTGGAAAATAGTACATACATCATGGTTTGCTTTGGGAAAGATCTGAGGGACAGGAATGGCAAGGGTTAGAAACAGAAAGTGTTCGCCTTCAATTGTAAAGAACGTTTTATTGCTCCTGGACACAAAAGCCCAGAACGTACAGCACGATCTGCTCCTTCTGGGGCCCTGAAGCTCCCTGCTGCTTTCCTGTGGCTGTAGGATGCTTTCTCATGCCCACACCACTCATGTAAGTCAATCCCCTTTCCACAGAGAGATGTGCAACAGGATGACGTTTTTAAACTTCGTTAGCTAGTTATATATTTTTTCAACCCACATGTGGCTGAACGAGAAGCCTGCCCTCCACCCCCATCCACATACACTCCTTACTCTGTGTGTCAGGTCGGTTCCCTATTTACACAAGGACAGAAGGAAAGTTTGAGGAAGGTAAAGGGGTCACTGGGCCCATTCTCCTGGCTGTCTATGGCCTTCCCCTGTTGTTTCCTCTCATCCATCACTGTCCTCCCTAGAAACTCATCCATGTCCCTTGAGTTTGGGTAATTTTTTTCCTTAGGTAATATTCCTTTGACAGAACCTATTTTAAGATCATTATGTTCTCCCCAAAGTTGTTTGGCCAGAACGTTCCTGTTGATCCAGGCTTTCTGTCTACCCAGCTCGGTTTCCTTGTTCCCACATGCAGGGAATATTAGCATTCTTTCTTATTGTGGGGAACTGGGCAGTAATCTTACACCATATGTATTTTTATATCGAAAGTCATGAGATCCTTATTTTGCATTCCTTAACTATGAGCCATCTTCCATTTCCCATCCTTCACAAGGGTAACCCGGGTCGGCATCACCATTAGAGAATTCCCAGAGCAGCTTGGGAATCTGGTCCTTTGATTTTTTTCATTTGGTAAGGGGGGCAGGGAGGGCCCTCGCCTGTTCGTTTGCTTTGGGATAAAATCTTTTAAGTTCTAGTCATTAACTGCCTAGCTCCCAGGTACTTCATGATTGCACTGTGATGTCATGGTAGCTGTGGCTGGAAAGCAAGCCCAGGCTGGGGGATGTGAAAAAAGGCGGGAAACAGATCGGAAGTAGAAGCTCATCTGAAACTTGCCCGTGCTTACTTAACGAGGAAGGAATGTAGCAATGGACACATTCAGGGTTTTAAGGACAACAGATCTTCAAGGTCTTTCACTCATGACTTCTGCAGATCACAGCTTCCAGGAGTTATAAACAAGTGTCCTATGGACAAATAAGTCTGGGAAACACCATCTCAAAATTCACAGAACACATTAGCATATTAAAGGCTCTGATGGTTTCACATTAAATAAACGGAGTTAACTTTGTTTAACTCAGCATTCTCAAAACCTATTTGAGCTTGAAAAGCTTGCCACAGTTTACCCAGAGGCAACCTGCAGAGCCGCATTCCTTGAACTTCTCAATTAGAGGACAAAGAAACACAATTCTATTATCTTAAAAGTGGTATGCTCTTTGTAGATATTAAATATATGAATGTAATTTCCTTCACTAATCATTGTTCACTGCTGTATCTCATGGACCAGGGCCATAGGGTTCACTGGCCCAGCAGCTAGGGGTAGACAAATTCTTGCCTTTTTCAGCAAGACAGCCTTCATAGAGAGGGGGAGGAGGGTTTTCTCGTTTTCTGCTTTTAATTCTTTTATTGCTGATTAGATGCATCTGGGCATAAGTTTTGGGGACCATATAGAATTTTACATAAGAGATATCTAGGTAGAAAGGGTAAGTAGGAGGAAAAGTACATTTTGATACTGGCAACATTTGCTGGATGGTTGTGGAGAGAATGTGGAAAGTGAATTGATAAAACTGGATCCGATTACCCCTTCTAGGTTGTTGTCTACAAAAGAGGAATGAGTAATAGTAAAATATGGAGGGGCCAGAGTGGCTGGTTCTTCCCTAGGAGACCTGTGGTATGAATAGGCAGAGTTGATGTTTGGAATTCAATTTCACAGCTCTTCCCTGGCTTTGAATATGGCTTGGAGGACACTCAACTAGTTCCAAGACCGTCAGAGGGCCAAGATGAGAGAGGTGGAGTCAGCCTTGATGGGCCAGTAGACCCCGACAAAGGAGCGCAAAGCCAGAGCACAATGCCCGCCACTCATGGCTGTGGGGCAGAGGACAAACAGGGGTGTTGCGTGTGCTCTGTGCCCCCACTCTCTGTGCCCCCATGTGGATCTGTGGATCCGGCTGCCCCTTCCCTGCCCCCACTCAGCACTCCATGTAAACTGGGGAAAAGGGTCAAAGAACAGTTGAGACTAAACTACATTTGGAAAGACCAAGCATTAGCCATGTGGCACCTTTCTATTTGTGGATTAGACTAAAATTTACCTGTACATTTAGTTACTTATTTGCCTACACACCTGAAGAGTGGGGCTCACAAGACAGGAAAGAGAAACGAACTGTATTGTCTTGTGTATGTGTGGGAATTTTCGTTTGGAATTTCAGACGTTGCTGCATCCTGATTTTGGTATTCAGGAGACACTTGCTATGAGCCCAGTTGCGGGACAGCCAGCCTGTGACAAAAGCTTGAATGTACTGTCATTGTTTCCAGTTTCTTGGGAAGGAGTCACTTCACTGCAGATGCCTAGTTTCAATCATTATTTCCCCCCTCCAGTGCACAGAATAGCACCCAGTTTAGTACACTCAGTATACATTCAATAAACATTCTTTTAGATGAATGAGTGAAATGTGCTCGGGCCCTGAGTCTCAGGACACACTCTACAGGGAATTTACCTGTGCATCTTTCTTCTTAAAGGAGAAAGTGAAAAGAAGTAAGGTTTGCTGGCGGAGTTCATGGCAGTCATTCTTCCCAGGTAATGGTTGACTTTCTTTCTTTTCTCTCTGTTCAACCATTTGCTTCCCCCTCTGCCTTTCTACTCCATAAATGCTTTGGGGATGAAGCTGGCTTGCAGAATAAGGGAGCAGTCCAGTCTTTGAGCAGTCCCAATTCCTCCTGAACTGTGGCTTGGGAAAAGTTTAAACTCAACTTAAAGGGAAAACAGAGCCTTCTGTTCACAGCTGGAGAATGTTGGTATTCATGGCATGCTTCTCGCTGCTCATCCTGCATGCATGTCCACTTCTATCATTGGGGTCTCTCTGCAGGCCATAGGTCCTGCGTTCTCCCAAGGCTTTTCCTGTACCTTTCAGATGACACAATTTGTTGGATTATAATGACCCACTTGGACATCCATTTCCTCCTATAGATGTTAAGGTCTTGAGAGCTCTGTCTTCATCATTACGTTATCCAACGCTTCCCACAGTGTGCGTGGAGCACATGGGTTAAACCAGGTATTTTTTTATTTCTTAAAAGCAGAAAAAGAAAATGCTTGCATGCATTTTGTACTCTCCTGTCCTGATTGATCCATCAAGCCTGCTGGATGTGGTAAAATGGCCATCTCCTCTCCTCTCTACCCCTTCGGCTGGAGAGGAACCTAGACATTCAGAGAGCACCCACATAGGGTCCTGTCTCTTTTTGCCTTCTTCTCTGATTGTTGTGGTATGTGCCACTGCCATGTCACAGGCACTTAAAAGTATCCTGGATGTGCAGACAGCTCCTGAAGATTCAAGTTCCTCAAGTCATACAGTGATGCTGAGTTTCCTTCAGGTCACACTGCTTCGGAGCCAAGTTGAGACTTCGAGAGAAGAACAAGTCTCTCTCCTTTCTGTCCCTTTCAAGCAAGAGCCAGAGCACTTGATATCTGGTGGTTGTCTCTGTAAAGACCACTTCTCAGTCTTTTGGGATCTTGGTGACCAAAGGAAGATTTCTCTAGGTTCCCAGCTAGGGGTTAAATGGTTGTGCATGTGTTTAGCATACTTGTGGCTTTTTTTTCATAATCTCTTACTGAATTGTAAATGCTAAATGAGTTTTGTTTTTTCTGTTAAGGCCAAGATATTGCCTCTTTTGTTCAATCTCCTATACTTGCCATTGTGCCGAGTATATTATAATGGTAATAATTATAATAATTATGGGCCGTCGAGGAAGTTCAACAGGTAAAAGTGTTCACTGTGAAAACCTGATTGGATCTCTGGAGCCCACATAAAGGTGGAAAGAGAGAATCGACTCTAAAAAGTTGTCCTCTGATCTCCATACCCATGTCATGGTGCACGTGCCAAAACATACACATTGTTCACACACACACACACACACAGTAATTAAAAAAATGTAAAAAAATTCTAATACTGATGATAATAGTAAGTATTTTTATTTGCACTGACCTCAATACAGTGTCGTACTAGCTCAGGCTGTCCACACATGCCCTCTGTAGGATGTATTTATCAGTCACATCATATAGACGGACAGAGGGAGGCGAGAAGAGACCAAATAACTTGCCTAAGGTCACCCATCAAGTAGCTTGTAGTTTAAATATAGGCACCCGCCTCGAGGACCCAAAAGCTTAGCAACTAGACTGTTCTGTGCCCCTATTCTAGATGGCCTGGTACCTTCCCATCTCTGCTGTCACCCTGGGAACTGGATTCATTCTTGGACAGAGGAGACACCTGCCTCTCTAGTACACTGAGAGGACTCCCAGCAGAGGGAAGCACAGGTGTGTGAACCAGGTATGAGGGAAAGCCAAGGGTGTTGAGCTGGATGGCAACGCTCAAGGAGATCACGGGGCCGTGTAGTAACTGGTACAAGTGGGGGATTCCAAAGAGACAGAAACAACGTCTCCAGATTTGGGGGTAAAGTTCCTGGTAAAGCATTCTAAAATACCCCAAGACCTTATCTAAAAACCTTCTAGTACAAACATATATTATCCTTCCTCTCAGTTTTGTCTGTGAATAAACTGGGTTATGTGATGATCCAGAGTTGACTCTGGTGGGACAGGCAGTTAGTGGAGGCTGCGGTTGTTACAGCCTCTGCTGTTGCCTTTGGAACTCTCTGGGAAGAAGAAAGGAGAAATGACCAGGCCCAAGCTTGAAGCCAGCTGCAGCTTGGAGTTCTGGTGAAAATCCCTTCTGTTTTGGATTTTGGGATATGTGCGCTCACGAAATGACAAAGAAAAGAGGAAGCGAGGGCGGCAATGAATCGAAATGGGAACAGGAGAAAGTGAGAGAGGCTTCGGAGTCTCTGATTTGTGTGGTGTGAGCCCTGACTGGGCTCCAGCTCGGCGGGATTTATGTGGCTTCATTAATCACACTTTCTTTTGAAATGGAATTTTCTGCCTTGGAGCCTTTGAACATTGACATCCAAACACAATATATTCCTTTAAAATCACCTCTGGATAAAGAAAACCTGTGGAGGGAATTCCCCCAGCTCGTAGGTGGGGTCTGTTTGGTTCTCAGGATCTCCAAGTAGTACGGGGAAATGGCCCCTCCCTCCCAGAACAGAAAGGAGGCCCTCATCTCTGATTAACGACAAGCAGTGCCATCTAGTGGCGATTTGTGTTTTGTTTGTCCTGGACAATGAGAAAGGGGCCTCCCAGGCCAGCTTTCTCAGGACTGGGAAAAAGGGTCATCTTATCTGATGCAGTTAAATAACAGAGACAAGAGAGTCACAGAACTGCTGCCAGTCAGGTGGCCGAGTCTAGGCAGGCCTTTTGTTGATGGGTTGTCAACTTCGGAGTGGTATGAAGTCCACACAAACCACACAGAATAGTTTCCTGGGAGTGGGAGGAAGGCAAGGGAACATCCTTGCCAGCTCCGTGTCATCTTATCTAGCTGTAAAACTATCCCCAGTTTGCTGCTGAACAAACCATGCGCTGGTCAAGTTCAAAGCCAAGCAGTGGAAGTGGCAGAGGTGCGGTTAATCCAGGTCTCTTTACCCTTTCTTGCTGAGTCTGCTTCTCTTGGAATTTCCTTTTTTTGGAGGCCAACATTTCTAAGTCCTTCCACATTGTCAGCAACCGAGTTATCAGTGATAGCTTAGAAGAGGTAGGGAGAGACCCTGTTAGAATTTTCTAGATCACAGTTCCTGTGGCAGAGGTGCAGAGGAAGAAATGGCCTACACTTCATCCTATCTTATCACCCCTTATCCTTGAGTTTGCGGCACAACATTGGATACGTGCAAGCTTTTTGCAAAGCCACTATCAGCTACCTCTCCTGGTGCAGCTTTGCGTTGGGCCTCAGGGGATCCTCAGGGCACCTGTGCAACAACCTCGTGGCCTCAGTGCTGCGCCTTGAAAGTGAATTCTAGCTTCTCAGATACTGTTTTAATAAATTATTTTTATGAATTGGTGAGTTTTAATTGTGCAAAAATAAGTCAAAATATATTCTTCATAATTGGAGAATGGAGAGTGACTTTGAAGCAAGAAACTACTTGGGGTTGCTCAATGTATGACTTGGTCAGAAAGGAAAATGGTGATTTCCATTGTTTCTGAAAGTTATCTGAAATAGAAGCAAATATATATATATATATACACATATATATGTGTATATATATATATATACACATATATATGTTATAAACCCTATTCAATTCATTAACTATGGGGATCAATGAAATATCTTGGCTCCATTTAGTACAGAAAGCAGAGAGAGAGAGAGAGAGAGAGAGAGAGAGAGAGAGAGAGAGAGAGAGCATTTGGCTACAGCTGGTAGTAATGAAGTAAGTATATGTAGTTCTGGGTCTTTAATCAGGCACTCAACTACAGTTGCATAGGTAAATCATCGTGTTGTCTGAACCGACTCTAATAGACCACCCAGATAGAGCAATATGAGGGGCATAAAGTCTTAGGTTACACTGCAAGTTAAGATAGACTCTTAATTTGGCCACAGCAATAGCCCAAAGGCACAGAAAATAAAAGACTGCAGAATACTCAGCCCTCAAGTTAACATATAGACCCACAGCCTCTCCTCCCAAGGCTCGGGGATCATTGAGGAAGAGGGGCGGAAAGAGTGTAAGAGCCCAAAGCTTTCTTCAAAGAAAAAGTGTCTTCCAGACACCTCAGGGTAGCTGCACACATGAACTCACTGAGGTTGTGACAGCACACACAAGACTTCAGACACAGCCAATCCCAGCATGGAGAGGGGGTCGGCAGGGAGTCCCACCCCCAACCATGGAGCTATTGGCAAAGCACAAGCTGCTGGGAAACGGAGAGTCAGTTTTCTGTAAGAGTCAACCCCATAATGGAAGGCCACATATCCAAGAATAGCTTGATTGGTTCACACAAATATGCACACACACACACACACACACACACACACACACACACACACAACTGGGTGGATGAAGAAAGCAGGTAGAAAGGTAGATCTGGGAAGAGTTGAGGGTGGTGAATATGATGGAGGAACTAATAAAACGTTTTATAAAAGTCAGGTTAACAACAATCAAACAAATGCTCTCCGCCACTGTAGTTGACTCCATGGAAAGAAGTAAAAGAATGTCACTAATTAACTAAAAACTACAGCCTTTTCTGTTTTTTTAAATAATTAGATAATTTTTGAAACATTATATCACAGTTACCTGTTTCACTTGCAAACTCTGGCTTTTTTTTTTATATAAAATACGGACTGTCCCTGGAAAGTGAAATATAGACTATGAAAACATGGAGACAATAATGGGGTCTTCTTGATATTTGTAAAAATGCTTCAGTAAAAATTGAAGCAGGTAGTGTCTCCATGTTAATGTCATTAAAAAATTCATTTCCTCTCCGAACTTAGCCTTTAACATTTCTGAAAACAAATTTCACATCAATTTGTTTTTAAGGGCGAACACTTGACACCTTTTCAGAACAGCAAGAAGGAACTGTACTGTCAACAAGCCGATGAAAGCAGCCATTGATTTTCATGGTGTTCAGTCATGGAAACCACACAAAGAGGCAAAAGCAGGAACTGCAGATGTGAGTGTAGATGCAGCCACTCTGGGGATCCCGACTTGGGTTGCCCTGGGTATGGAGTCTACTGTACCATAGTTTTTAAATTTCTGAAATCTGTGATGTGGAGCCCCTTTCCTAGCAGAAGCTCGCTCTGGGAGTTCTACCAAGGGAGGCCGGATGGTGCCTGAGGGCCCTAAGTGATCCTGGAAGGATAGGGTGGAGGTTGGTGCTGTAGACCTACCAGTCCCAGCGTTGCCTTTTCATATGCGCTCTCGTGTTAAGTGGTTTTTATTTGTGGGTACATTATTCTTTTCATTCTCACAGTCACCTACCACTCTTTTCATGTGATGGCATCGACAACTTGGCTCACTTAAGCAGTTTTCACTGGCAGAGAGCCAGCCAATCATCAGTGCAGGAAGGCCCCCTTCTGGTGAAGACACAGAAGAGGGACTTTGAAATTCTGTCTGTTTAGGCAACTGCTCTGACTCTGTTGAGGCTCAAAGTCAGGCCCAGGCTAATTATAGTCTCACTCTTCCCCACTGTTTTCATTTGCCACGAGGCAGTTGGGGTGGTTTGAATGAGATGTCCCTCATATTCTTCAGCATGTAAATACCTAGTACCCATTGGTGGCCCTGTTTGGTTAGGTTAGGAAGAATAATGTCACTGGGGATGAGCTTGGAGGTATCACAAGTCAGGTGCCATTCCCGGTTGGCTCTCCTTGTTTCCTGCTATTGGTTCAAATGATTGTTCTCAGCTGTTTTGGCCACCATGACTGCCATGCTTCTCTGCTATGACGTGATGGACTGACTCATCCCTCTGGAATCATAGGCCCCAAACACATTCTTTGTCCAATAAGTTGCCTTGATCATGCTTTTTTATCACAGGGGTAGAAAAGTAACCAATACACAAGAAAGCACACTAGAGGCAAACTCATGGGTCTCTGGAAGTAGACAGGCAGCCACTGATGCTCTCCACAGAGCAGGGAGAGAGGGTAGCGGCTCCAAGACTGTCAGTTTTCTCCTTCTGAGACTACCCTCCTGTAAAGGCTCTCTTTTGTGTTATATGACTGTCCACATGACACAGCCGATGGACTCTGACTAGAGAGAAAGTCTATTTCATCCTTCCCAAGATTCTGGAAAAGAAAAAAGAGGAGATCCCTATTGCAGGCGATGCTTAAGATATAATAAAGGGCAGGACCTGACTCATTGTCAGCTACGTAGAAGTGACTCAGAGAAATACAGTGACACTCAGGAAGAAATATGAGATGGAGACAGCATGCACTGGTTCTCTTTGGTATCCTGGCCCCGATAGTGCCTGAAGCTTCCTAAACCTACGCTTTGGTCACGCCTCTCTAGTGCACAGACTGAGTTTCCGTCTCCTGTAAGCACTGAACTCCGATGAACACAAGACCCTTCCTCAAATGAGCAGTTCACCTCACTTTCAGTCACTTACTGAAATACAAAGAACTCCGGATGGGCTGCTCCTGTTTTATCGGAAGATCTGCACGTCAGTGTCATCCTGAAGTCGTATTAGTTCTGGCAGGCAGAGAAGGCGGTGCACACCTGAGGCTAAGACCAGGCCAGGGCCTTTGGAGAAGTGGGCAAAAGTGTGGGAAGAGAGGGGAGGAAGCGGGGAGGGGAGTCAGCAGTAAGAAGAGATTTCAGAGTGAGAACTGGTCTTGAGAAAGACTCTTGGAGGGGACAATAAACACATTTTACTGCTTTCATAACATGGTGTTCTGAGGCCAGTGTTTTTAGTTCATACTCAAACAGTGACTGCTAGCTCTAAAAAGAGAAGAATGGTATTTATTCTAGTTCTCCTGGAATATTACTTGCAAGAACTCACTGGCTCTGAAAGAACTTGATTAACCCTGTATATTTTTACTTGAAATTTTTTTTTTAGCATTGTATAAACTCTATACTCTGTTGCTAAGCTATTAAGGAGACAGGCACCAGGGCATTAATATAGAATCTTCTAGTGGCCCCTCATTTAAAACATGACTGCTACAATTGGAGAGCAGTAAAACCTCATTCTAACACACTTACAGTTGACATTTTCAGGCTGTATTGTTCATGTTTTTAAGTCCTGGAAAAAAGCCCATTAAAGCCATGTCACCCACATTAATTCAACATTTAGCCACTTACAATACAAACCCCAGTCTTTTGGAAAATGTCATTAAAAAAGTTTTGCCATATATGGACATTATTTATGGCTTGAGCCCTATTGTCTACTTATAATATGCCCTTTATCAGACCCAAATGCCCACTTCAGAGATTTTCATTCTGAGCAACAACTGGCTTCTTACATTATCCAATGATGCAGGAAAGTTAAATTACAGCCAGTTCATATCATAGAAACAAAATGTTTCCTGCAATTACTGATAAGGGACAGTTCATTTTCTCTCTGTCATCCTGGAAAAAAAAAAACCCTCCTAACAACAATTCATGCCTGGTTAAACAGGATTTCCACATCTCCTGCTGACATCTTTCCAAATAATTCAGGGCTGTTATTACTGTATAGCCCTGGCAAGGCTCAAAAGCAAGCAGACTTGACGAGTCTGCTCAAAGCACAGC
Source organism: Peromyscus californicus insignis (assembly GCF_007827085.1). Lineage (NCBI taxonomy): Eukaryota > Metazoa > Chordata > Mammalia > Rodentia > Cricetidae > Peromyscus > Peromyscus californicus. Next base: position 68,674,768 of record NW_026294573.1, on the reverse strand, counting down.
TTAAGTAGTTGTAATTAATAATAATTACATGCCCACTACACTCCAGGTTTATCATATTATCCGTCAATGCAAATAAAAAAAATCCCCATACAACACACTAGCAGCAAGATTGGTGCATTAATAAAGCAACTGTACAGATATCATCTTCATAAAGTTTAAAGTATTTGTGCTGGTTCCTGTTTTTATTGATGTTCAGTATTCTCTGTCTGTTTGCAAAATGTGGCTTGGGTCCCATACAGCATGTGGCCACATTTTTTTTTTCTTCCAAAAGCCTCCTCATTCCTGCCGTGACTCGGATTCGAACCGAGGTTGCTGCGGCCACAACGCAGAGTACTAACCACTATACGATCACGGCGAGCTACTGACGGGCTGAGCACCAAGCTTCCTGTAAGAGCCACTGCAATATTAAAATTTGTGGAAACACTGCCATCTATTGCCTAAGTGTGTACATTTTCTTGATGATGCCAGAGATGAGCTGTGCTTCTCTGTTCCTCTGCTGAGAGGCCCAGCACCAAAGCCAGCTCCGCCTTCTTCACTGACTGGGAAGGCTGTCCTAGGAGAGGAGAAACTGGATTCCCTGTCTAGGGACCGGTAATCAAGGTAACAAGGCAGACAGAAACTGGCCGGCTGATTCATGGTTTCCGCTCTTTATCCAGCGAAGGCTGCGCTGCCCACCACTGCACCAGCCACCTACTATGCTGAACATAAATGGGAGTCTCTTTGTATGTGTCTTATTTCCACATGCTTAGGTAACACTACCATAAAAATATGACAGAGACAAAATGCCCTGAAATCCAGAGGATCTGAGAGGCTAGTTTTTCCTAGCAGAGAAACAGAATATATTCCAAATGAGGAAAGGCTCCCTCCAAACCTACTGGTCTGAAAGTTACTCTTTCCCCAATTTACAGGTTGAAAAACGCACTATCGCACGCTTCCTTTAGCACTGACAACTTGTCGGACGGGAAGATAATTGATCCATGCTCCATACATTTCCAGGAGAGATTTACTATACATTTTCTAGTAAAAAAATTGTTCTCCACAGGTATTTGAAGGGCCAAGAATCTAAAAAAAAGAAAAAAAAGCCTACAAAGAGTCTGTTGCTATAGACTGGGGCCGTTATTGGGCTATCTCTTTCAAGCCTTGGAAACCTAGGTGCAGCTGGCTGGGGCTGGCTGGCTGGCATCGTGGTGGAGTGCCAAATCAATGTGCCGATTGGTTGCTAGGGGCTCCCTGGTTTCTGGAGGGAGAGTGTCTCCGAGGTAAGATTCAGACACAAAAGTTCACTTCCTGCTCTCCAATCTTTAGCTTCTATGGTCTTCACACTTTCACAGATACATTTTCCTTCTGTGGTATCGTAGAATATTCTTGCCCCGTTTCCTGAACCCCCAATGGTTTGTGTAAGAAGCAAGGCGAAAGGCAGAAGAGCCTAGCAGGTCACCGGGTGGAGAAAAAACAAAACAAATCTCCTGTTGCAAAGGAAATAACTGTCTCCCGAGCCCAATCTTTGGTGGATCAGCTTTGTGGTTTGTTTGTTTGTTTGTTTGTTTTCACTATGCTCAGTTTCTAACTGAAAATACTAGTTTAAGAAAAAGACTCCTCTAATACAAATTATGGAATAAGGTTCTGTTTGAATTCTGGCTTGTCATCAATGAACTGGAGAGAAGAGGTCGCTTTTTAAACGTCTGTGCCTTTCTACTTAGGGATCATAATGGCTTCTCCCCAACAGGACTGTCCTGAGGACAGATAGGAAGGTACATGCCAATATTTAAAACAGGCCTGTCACGTGGCAAGCACTGTAGAAATGTTAGTTATCATAGTTTCAATAAACACATTCCATTAGCTGCTGTAAACCATTTCATATGTCTGCCAGCCTGGGATGCACTCCCGACAGTGCCCAGGATAAGGTTTCCCCTGTCTGTGCCATCACAGGGTCCCGCTGTGTCTCCTCACTCAGGGTCCCAGGCTGAGGGAACAACGGCTCTCAGGAGCTGACTGCTCATTGAGTCATGCTCATTGCTTGACAAATGAAGAGAGAGCTCTGGAGATCCCGAAATGAGCAAGTAAAAGCTCTTCGGAGCAGCTGAGCCATGTATCCTTGCCCCGGGAGTCAAACTCTTGGGGAGAGAGAGATGGGTTTTGAACTATATACAATAGTCACTGAGCAGCACTGAATACTTGGGAGTTGTTGGGGACCATATTGTCCAAGCTTTGCTGACTGTTCTGCAATGGGAGGGTCATCTCCATTCTGCGATCCTCTTGGACCCCTGGACTGTATATAACGTCATCCAGTCTCTTAGTTTCCAACAGCTAAAGTTACCCATCACAGTCTTAGCTTCCATTTCATGTCACCTCTTTATGACTCCCCGAAACGGAGTTCTATTGGAAAGAACGTAAAATTAAGAGGAAAGGTCTGAGAGAAAACCACCACAATGTGCTACACTCATCTTTTGTTGGATTTCTGTGGCACAAACAACCTGGAAATAATGTTTTCAATTCCCTTCCACCGCGTCTGTCAGTACAGACAGTGTCCTGCTCAACAGGATGCATTGACGTTTGGCTTTTGCTACTTTAATATAAATACCTAGGAGCAAACTCTCTGTTCAGACACATCCGAGTGGCAAACTGCTCAGCTGACCAAGGCGGAGGAGGTGCGAGGAGGGAAATGGAGGTAGCACTTGCTTTTCCTGGATTCTAGTGCACTCTCCACTTGTTCCTCCTGATAGACCTTGGATTGCTCACTGATTGATCCCCCCCCCTTATAAGATTAAGGGTCATTGAGCTACATGGCTTCTAAGATTTTTCGCATCTCTGACATGCCACAAAGTTAACTTAAAGAAATACATTTATAGGTAGTAATACAATATAAAAATTTTGCAGAAAAAAATAAGACCCATTCAAAGAGGCATGGTCATCACCACTACAGTCTGTGTTTCTCCTGGAGTTGCAGAAGTTGCCGTTTTGTTGGCTTCTCCGGGTTTGTAGCTTCAGTGTCCTGCTCGTGGGAACATATTTTAAGCATGTAGGTATTGATCTTTTGGATGAGTGGCTGAAGCTGAGCATGGGGAAGAATGTCCCTTTCTTTAGTCAGTGTTTAATACAGGTTTTGTTTTTTTGTTTTTTGTTTTTTTTCAAGAAAGACCACTAATAGAAGACCAGACACACACACACTGTGGATCAAATTGTTTGCCGGCTTGAATGGCAAAGGGTTCCAAAATGACCAGCATCTCTCATTGGCGAGGGGGCACTAAATGATGGATTTCACTTCCAAAGACACTAACTGTTGACTCCCTTCTCAGAGTCTTTAAGCGAAGATTGATGCTTACCAGGGTCTCATTGTTAGAGGAACAGCCTTGCTGCCTGACTGCGGTGGTGTCCCTCTGATGGAGTTGTTACCTCCTGGTCCTTCATAATGGATTCTAGCAGAGGAAAGGGGGCTGACAAGGGGCCAGGGACCGCACAGGTCCCCACCTCCCAGCTGAGCCCTGTCTCCCTGTCACCCCTCCTCCCTCTTTTCCCAGACTCAGCTCTGTTTTCTCCTCCTCATCCCTTTTTTTTCAGTTTGTCTCCTGCTCACTGGGGGTGGGGAGATGACAGTCAGATCCCTCACTGGGCTGGAGGCCAAGCACGCCAATCCATTGGGCCAAGGCTGGCTGCCTGCCCAGTTTTCAGACAAAGACAGGTTGGGAACCCCCCTACAAAGAAGGCTCCACGGTCCCCTCCTCCCAGGGTCCTGTCTCTTCTTGGGCACTTTCTAGAACACTACCCCCATCCTAGGAAGCTGTGTGTGTGTGTGTGTGTGTGTGTGTGTGTGTGTGTGTGTGTGAGAGAGAGAGAGAGAGAGAGAGAGAGAGAGAGAGAGAGAGAGAGAGAGAGAGAGAGAAGTGCACATGAGAAGTGAAGAAGAAAGAAAAAGAGGCAGAGACACAGGGTTGGGGGGAGAGAGAGAGTGAGAGACAGAGACACACACACACACACACACAGAGAAACTAAAATCAGACAATCTGGTACCTAAATGGGAACCGAGGATTTCATGTACACAGCACACACCTCTGAGAATAAGCCGTATTTTCAGAAGGAAAGATAAGGCGACTGAAGGCAAGGGAAGCCCAAACACATGCTGGCTTTGGGTTTCAAACTTCCCTGCAAGTCCCCACTCTGAACCGTGTGGAAAGGTGGACTGACTGAGACTTGAACATCTTAAGATTTCCTGCCTGCACCAGAAGACCTCTGATTCTGAGAAATCCCAAAACACTGGAGAAAACGCACGATTTTCAGAATGCTTGTAACCACAAAATGTTTTAACAGCTTACATTTTCAAGAGTAAACTGCCTGGAGTGATTTTCCCTCTGCTTATTAATGAATTCTATTTAACCAAGTCAGAAATCTTGCTGTGGGGAAAGCTGGAACTGTGTGTGTGTGTGTGTGTGTGTGTGTGTGTGTGTGTGTGTTGGGGGGTGTTGGGGGGGGTGTTGTTGGTTGGTGGTTTCATTTTAATTTTTTTTTGCCTGGAGGCACCATTATAAAACTCCAGATGCAAAGCCCTCTAACAGAATTCCTCCTCCACATAGCACTCTGGAACATGCGGCCTCACTTTCATGACTGGCAACCCAGGCCTCTGGAAGCCTTCCGAAGGGGCTGCTCCATTAATGACAATGGGAGACCACAAGGAGCCCCCCCCCCAAAAAAAACAGCTGAAGGCCTCCGGCAGTAGAGAGCCAGGCTCTGAACACAGGAAAAGAGCCCGTGGGGTGGGAGAGGGACCCCTCAGGACGGACAGCAAGTTTCCTCCATCACGTTAAGACCCGAGGCTTTCATGAAGGGAAGCAATGGAAGGAAGGGACTAGTTAGCAACCTGGATTGATCTCTGACAGATTCACCAGGGAACTACTTTTCTTATTACTTATTGTGATTATGGTTTCTAGAGTGCTGGGCATTGAACCCAGGACCGTGACACACAGGGTTTTCACCACGGAACATAATCTACACTGAGGCCGAAAGCCTTGGATGGATGATTTGACCTTTCTGAGTGTGTTTTTCATACAAGGGGGAGATAATATTGAATTTATAGGATTGCTGCAAGGATAAACTAAATGTGAAATATGCTGAAAACTGTGTCTGCTGCTGGGGAGGCATTAACACAGAGAGAGTGTGCCTTAGTGGATCAGAGGTGGAAGCCAGCTGCTCTGAGTCCCAGGCCTGCATGAGACAAGGCCAAAGAGCAGGCACATGGCAGGGCCCACAGTGGCCTGAAGTTTACTAACTGGGCTCTGCTCAAAATGCTAAGTGGTTGTAATGAGAGGCTGGCTCTTCTCCATGTGGGGATGGGAAAGTTCAGGGTCTGGGGAACTTCAGGGTCTGGAGAGGTGGTTCCAGTTCTAGGAACAGAGGGATCCAGCTGGAAACTGTGGGAAGAATAAGTGAAGAGACAGAAGCAGAATCGGAGAATCCAGAAGGCTTCCAAGGCAGGGGCCACTTGTACCAGGTTCAAGTTGACTTACTGCCCTTCTGTCCTAAATAAGCCAATATCTGAGCCAGTTCTGCCTGGAAGTGTCTGAAACAGGAGGTAAAAAGTGCTTTAGGGTGAAGGGAGAGTTGGAGAGAAGAGGTAGCTAGGTAGATGGGAGCCAGAGGTTGTGCTCAAGCCTTCTGGGATACTAATCAGGGTGGGAGGCTCACCAGCTGGGCCTGCTCTTTGCCTAGACGTTTTTCTTAGCAGGTTTGCTTTTACAATGACTGAGCTGTCACATGTAGGAGGCACCTGGCTCCAGGTGGGTGTGGTTGAGAACAGTCGATGACCCACGGCTTTTGCAAGGGCTGGACAGTATGTTTGTGTCCTACCTCCCATAATCTTCCCGACAGTGCTGAAGCACCCTGGCCACCAATGTCAACGAGCGCCAGAAGTTAAACATGTCTGGATGTGCTTGGAATCGGAAGTGTGACCTCATTTTCGAGTTTAAGAACAAGCTCATAGATATGTAAGGGCTTTTGGCTGGATGTGGAAACAAACGTGTAATACTAGCATTCAGGACAGTGAGGCAGGGGGATCATGAGGTCAAGACCAGCCTGGTCTACATGGCAAATTTGAGGCCAGCCTAGGTTATATGACAAGACCCTGTGTCAAAATGTGCAAAAAGTTTTCCTTGATTGATGGCTAAATGTTTTGCTACTGACAGTTTTAACTTTGTCCATTTCTGAAGAATGCTCCATAGGTACATGTATATTAAGTCAGTAGGATGTGGTCAATTTTTATTTTTCTCTATGAATATCAAATTATTTTTTGTTTGTTTTTCAAGATAGGGTTTCACTGTGTAGCCCTAGCTGTCTTAGAATGCTCTGTAGACCAGGCTGGCCTTGAACTCAGAGCTACACCTGCCTCTGCCTTTCAAGTGCTGGGATTAAAGATGTGCACCACCACGCCCAGTGAATATCAGATTCTTTAGGGCCAAAATCTCTCCTAATTAAAGTGGAGTTAGAATCCTAACAAGAGCCAGCAAGACGGTTCAATGGGTGGGAACACTTGCTGTCCAGCCTGATGACCTGGAACCCACATTGTAGAATGAAAAAACTGATGCCCACCAGCTGTCCTCTGTCCTCTACATGTGTTGTATGGCATGTACACATGTGCATGTGCACATACACAGAATAAAAAAAAACCCTGAAATGTGAACAGGCTAACTGATCAGACCTTGATAACTTGGCCATCAGAAGCACCGGGAAGTACTATAGCCTACTCTGGTCTCATTTCTTCAGCCACATGCACCAGAGGAACCAGGAACTGGACCATGAGATGTAATGCTCATAAACTGAATACCTCACACTCTGCTTGCTCATATTCTGTTCTCCTTTATTCATGGTGAAGTTCATGATCTGGGAAAGCTGTTTAACCTCCTTTGCTTCATTGGCTTTACCAAAAAAACCAACAACAATAACAACAGCAGCAACAACAAAAAAACCACTGCTCCTTATCTACTGTATGAGGGTGTTAAAAGAAAAGTAGTTAATAGAAGGTTTTGAATGGTGTTGTATAGAGCACACAACTGCGATTATTCTCACCATTATCATCACAGCTGTTATTGACTCAGAAGGCAGATATTAAGGTTATAAGAAGAAGGCAGATTTCTATCCTAGGAAACCCTGGAATCATAAAGATGTATCTCAGGTGAAAAATATGGACCTTGACACCTTTCTCTTGATTGTCATCAATTCTTTGAGTGATTAAGAAAAAGATAGAAAAAGGAAAAAACAAAACAAACTAGCCTAATTGAACATAGGATAAACTATTCATTAGCAAACTAAATAGCTGCGCAGTTAATAACCTATCGTGCCTCATGGAAAGCCAAGGCACGACCAAAAGTAATTGAAGTTTGTGATTCTCCAAACTGTTATTTAAAGCAAGGTTTGGCAAGGCTCAGCAAGCTTGCACCAATTTTAATTGTGTTTTTAAAACTCAGGATGGAGATTGCATTTCTTTACCCATTATTTGCATAGTGAAACCTCTTTATGGTGAACTTGATTATAGTAAAACCTTATGCCAGGATTTTAAAGTTCAGTGCATGTGGGATCCATCTCTACTAAAACCCACACTTTAAGTTCTGACCTTTTAACTGATTAATTCCCAGTTGCACATTCCTTCCAATTTGGTCTCTTTCCCCCACTCCCAACATCTAACAATGTGGTGAACCCTATTACTACCAGAGAAAGCTTCTTGGGAGGCTGGCTTAACCTAAGGAGAGGACCCCCAGGAGTAACTCAATGGGCCCTGGAAGGAGATTTACCAAGTGCCATAAGCCATGGTTGCCATACCCTACACTCTGAGACTCTGTTAAACATATATAGATATATAATATATTTTGCAGACTTCATCCCCACCCTACTCTGGTACAGCACTATTGACGAACTGTGCCCATGTGGAACTTTTCCGAACCTTGACCCATTCATTGACTTTTTGTTCCTTACCACACAGGCACCTGAATCTCTAATGCGTCTAGTCTCCTACCCAGTAAAAGCAGTTGTGGATAACACCTCCCACAGGAGGTCACAGTGAGAATCAAATGAGAACGGAGCAAAGGAAACCGCATCTGACCAGTGGCAGGCAATAGACAGCCCAGCAGTGCTTGGCTAGGGCTGCCATAACAGCACCATAAACACGGCAGCTTCAATGCATAGTTCTGGAGGCAAGAAGGAGCCGCAGAGTGCTGCTCTTCGGGCTGTGAGCTGAGGGGCTGGAGTAGCTGCTGCTTATGCTAATCTGCACCAATTCTATGAGCTCTGCTGGGCATCCCTTTGGAGCTTCACCTCTCAACTCCTGTGGTTCAGCATTCTCATCTCCTAACTTTCCTCCTGAGTTTTACACCTGAACTCTTCTTCCACAATTGCAAAGGGATTCTAAAATGTAAATCTGATGGCGGAATTTTCCTGAGAGAATTGAAACTTCAGATAGGCAGTTGGCTATAGAACTGTAATTGATATGAGAGGCTTAGGGTAGGACATAGATGTTGGCAAGATACAAGGTATAGATAATAGCAAAACAAATGCCGTAAATGAACTCACGGAACCGGCAGTGCATTTTTAAGGAGAGTAATTCATAAGCTCAATATAGATCATCCAATGAGGTCTAAAGTTTTGCTAGCTAATATCACCAGAACAATCTAGAATAAAAGAGAGATGACACACATTCTTGTCTTGATTATTTTAAAAGGAAGGTTCTGGCTGGAGAAGTGGCTGGTGAGTAAATGCTTTTATCACACAGAACCTGGTGAACTAGGTTGATCCCTAGAATCTATATAAAGGTGGAAAGAGAGAACTGACCCTACAAAGTTGTTCTGTGACCTCTGAGCACACACGGTGGCACAAACACCCACACATCATGCATGTGAACACACACACACAATGATAATAATAATAACAATAACAAACAATTTAAAAGTAATACTCAACATTTTTATCTATCAAATACACCGCTAGCTATTAGTTCTAATAGATAGCTTGGCAAGTGAAGGAAGTTTCTACTATTAATTGGCATAGGACATTTTGACCTTTTTGGAGTTTAAATCATGAAATAGGTATTGCATCTTAGTAAGTACTTTTTCTGGAATTCTTGAGATAATCACGTGATTATTTTCCCTTTTACCTGTTATTCAAAGGTTAGTTTTCAAATGTTAAATCAATTGTGTGTCCCTGAAATAAACTCAACTTGGTTATTCGTGTTATTCTTCAGGGGCATTGCTCACTTAGTTTTCTGAAAATGTGTGTGAGTTTTACCATGTTCTTGAATGAAGTTGGCCTGACCTCTGTGTGGTTTAGTAGCTAGTGCTTATTTCTATTTTGTTCCTTCTCTACCACATCTCACAAGTTTGATGTGGTATTTCTAGCATTTTCTTGATGTCTGAAGACCATTTTTTTTTCAGAACTGCCATTATAAGCTTTGTTTGCAACAAACTAACAAGTGTCTGAAAATGTAGGGATCCTGTCTTCCTTTCTGAAGTACATTTCCTATAAGCCTAGAATCCCAGGCTGCCAAGTACTTTCCATCAGCATTCTAGAATGGTCTGGCTCTCACTCAGCATCATTGCTAAGAAAGTTGCTCTCAGGCTGGAGAGGTCGTTCAGCATGAAGAAACCTTCTGCTTTTGCAGAGGACTGGAGTTTGGCTCTCAGTACCACACCAGGCAGCTCACAATTGCCTGTAACTCCAACTTCAGGGGATCTTATTCCTCTTCTGCCCTCTGAAGGCAACTGTGCTCATGTGCACATAACTACACACAGCCACAATTATAAACACAATGGGGAAAAAATCAAAGAAAACTGCTCTCACATAGTTACTCTGGAGGAGTGGGGCTTGGCTGCCCAGATCTTGAAAAGGCTTTTCTTCATTTTAATTTGGGTTGTTTGGTTTATATGCCGTATTTTCCTTCCATTTTTAGTTATACTGTGTTGTGTCCAACTATGGACTTCATCTTAATTAGACTATTTTGGATTGGTAAGGCTTCTTAAGTATTTAATGTTTAATTTTTGTTTACTATTATTAGTGTGTGTGTGTGTGTGTGTGTGTGTGTGTGTGTGTGAGAGAGAGAGAGAGAGAGAGAGAGAGAGAGAGAGAGAGAGAGAGAGAGAGAGAGAGAGAGAGAGAGAGAGAGAGAGTCTATTTATGAGTGCAGGTACATGCATACCAACCACAGTGTGTGTTTGGAGGTCAGAGGACAGTGCTCAGGAGTTGGTTCTCTCCTTCCTCTGCTGGTTTTAGGGACTGGACACACGTGATCACAATTTCACTGCTCCCTAAAATTCCTTGACTTGAAATGGTATGCCTCTTCAGTTCTGAAAGTTGTCCATCATTAACCCTTCAAATTCTGTCTCTGCTTAATTGTTCTTCTCCTATCCTTCTAGGACTGCAGTGAAACGTGTTATCCAGTCTGATCAAGCTACCACATCTCTGTTGTCATTAGTGACCATTGTTTTATTTTTCTGTGTGGTTTCCTGGATAATTTTTATAGATTGCCTCTATCAACCTACTCATTTCATTTCTTCCTATATAACATCTCGTTATGTTTGGCCTGTAACAATGTGTATGTATATCACATGTACAGTAAAATGACATAAAATACTTAAAATAATTATGTATTTTAAAATTATGCTTTAGAAGTTTGCTTTTTAACTTTCTTTTTATTTATCCTTTGTGTCTTTCACATCATGCATCTCAATCCCATTCATTTCCTGTTCTTATGTATCCACCCTCTGCCCTTGCAACCTCTCCCTGCCCCAATAAAATTTGAAAGAAAAAAGAAAAGAAAAAAAAGGCGGGGGTGGGGGTGGGGGGGTGGGGACGACGACACACACCTCCTCATGGAAGTTGTAGTGTGACACAGTGAGTCACTCAGTGAACCCTTTTGTCCATATATCTTTACTTGCAAGTGTTCATTGCAAAGAGTCCTTGGTCTGGTTCGAGGCCTCTGGTTTCTGCTACACTATTGATACTGGGCCCTCACTGGAACTCCTCATGTTTATCCTGTTGGTGCCCCGTGATGTAGAAATCCTGCAGGTTTGGGTCTGCAGGACTGGTCCCTTCCCGTGCTCCAGCAGAACACAGATGAGGTGGATGTTGGGGTGGGCCAACTCATAACCCTGGTTCTGGACCTGAGCATTGCACTGGCGAGTTCACCCTGGGCGGCGATGAGCAGGAGGCGGGCCCGGTTCTCCTGCTTTCATGTCCTCAGGGTCGGATCAAAAGTTCGCTTTAATAAACAGTCCAGCGTCTTTGGCAAAGCTAGCTAGGTAAATACACTCTCTGCTTCTGAATAAACTTGCGATTACATAAAAATTAGGCATAAACAAGAGTAAATAGAATAGTATTGAAAAATAAGTGTCAATTATCCAATAGGAATAATTATCATTTTATCTTTTCAAAACTACACACTTTCAACAAAATTTTCTTAGATAATTTAAAGCAAATCTTTGAGAGCGTGAAATTCCAAATGAAATGGAATTCCCTCTGAAAGTATATCTTAGTGCTCATCTCTAATTGATTAGAATGTCTACTCGTGTGTGTAGCAGAATCAACATGCTATTATTATATCTAAGTAAGGCAGATTTGCGTGTTTCTGTGTGTGTGTGTGTGTGTGTGTGTGTGTGTGTGTGTGTGTGTGTATGTGTGTGTGTGTGTTTTAAGGAATGTTATACAGCATTCACAGAAATTCAATTCAGTTCTCTAAAAATATGCAAGGTTGTTTTATAGTCCATTATTTCTTCCACATGTTTTCAAATCTACAATGTATCTCTTTAAATATATTATGCATTCTTTTAAAACAATACTCTGTCTGAAACTGTAATGATAGAAAGTCCTCACAGGCCTGTGTTTGCTGTGCTTAAGTTATTGCGCATGGTGACTTATTTCCTTGATTTTTCTTGTTGGATGCTCAATATTCTTGGAATCTTACTCATGAGAATTACTTAGGGTCTGGCACAGAGATATGTTCTTTATAAAGGATATGCATTTGTTTGTACCAAGCATCTGATGGCACAAGTATTCTGGAGGTCACTCTCAATTAAGTTCTTGGCTTGGGGTTTTTCAAGCCACTCAGGGAATGTGGATTCAGGCAGTAAATCTGAGATACCAGGAGTTACAATTTCTCAGTGGTAATTTATTGTTCTCTTACCTTCACTTTGCATCAAGGTTAAACATAGTAAATTTTCTTTACAGCCCTTGGAATAAAGAGAAATGACAAGATTATTTCTAGTTCGCATTAACCCACATGTTCAACTCTTTGACACACAGGTTTGTGGCCTCTTCACTTTAGTGACATTTGAAAATTTTCTAACATTCCCTATACCATGGAATTTGTAAAACAGGGAATTCACATTTATCTGATAAAACAGTTACCTCATTTTGTGGGCTGTTATTCTCTCCTTTAGTGAGAGATCATCACAGGTTTAAGATGGAGCTCTTCATATGCTGTATTAGATTTGAGTTCTAATTGTACACAGAAGGAAGGCTGATCCAGGTACTTGCTCTGGAAGGGGAAGTAGTCTGTTCTGTAACTCATATTGTTCTGGTCTTCTGAACAGTGAAGTTAAATAAAATCTAATCAAGAAACACACACACACACACACACACACACACACACACACACACACACACACACACACACACAAACATAAATGGGGATAAGCTAAAGTGGCAAAAGCCTGATCCTTTGCGAACATCACACTCTGAGAATATGAATCACAGCAAATTCAATGCCTGTGAACTGAAACACATGCTTGGAGACCAAGTTCACTGGACACACAATTCCTTTCCTGTATTATAACTCAGTTGTGTGACATGTGTCTGTCTTGTGGCCTTAACTGTGCTGATTTTTCCAAAAATATGTTTCATACATTTAGTATATGTTTCCTTCAGTATCTACCATGGTGGAGTAAAGGGGTAATACTAACTGGACCAAGGAACTGAGAACATTTTAATTAGTGTTTGAGTTGATTTAGCTGTTCACAAAAATAGATCAAGAAGAATTGATCACTATTTCCATGGGTGTCAGTAACCCTTTTTCCAATACTTCCTTTTTTATCTTAAAGGACCTAGTCCAGAGGGAAAAGGGCTTTCTGAAAGATATGATACATCCTCAAAGGTCTTTATGAGTCTTTGCAAAAATATCTCAAAGCTGAGAGTGGGAATTCAAATGGAAATGAATGGCATGCTCTGTAGAAGACATAGAAGGAACTTCATTCCCTCTAAAGAGAAGGGCAAAGAGGAGGCCAAGTGGAAGCGTGAAAGCAGGGAGGCATGGTTGAGTATATACCAGGTGAGGTGGCCTGAGGACCTCCCACACCATCAAGATCTGTTTCTCACTATTCTACTTCAAGATTTTATGCTTGTGCAGCATCCCAGCTTCTGGGAAACTTGGCTACGTTCACAGAAATCTTGTCTGGGTAGGGAAGAGACTTGTGTGCAAATCATAGAAAGAAGGTTACTCCCGGTTTGGGTCGGTGCTAAAGCTGGATAATGGAACAACTCTGTGGCAAGCCAGTAAAGAAGAAGAAATTGGTGGACAGATAATAAAAGGTGGCAACCATGAAACTTCAACTCCCCGAGAAGTTTGATGAACTTATATGCAGATGTGTGCATATAACATTTGGGTCATTGTTAATATTTATAACAAGTTCAGCAGCTTTAGAAAGTCCCTCTAGCTTTAAGCAGTTGGAGTTACTGTCAAGGTCTACACAAAGTCTTACTCTTCCTTCATCACGGCTTTATTTCTCTAGCTCTGCTTCAAGCAGTGGTTTTAAACTTAACAGCACACTGGAATTCCTGGGATAGTCAAGACACACTTGCCCCTCTCTAGGCACTTTGCTTTAGTTGATCTGAAATGTGGGTGTCAAGGCTAAAATCTTCCCAGTGAATCTAATGTGCAGGCAAAGTTGAATCCTGATGTCAGAAAGCCACAGTAGCATTATAAAGTTGCTATGGAATGGCCACATGTGAAGGTTAAAAAGGACAAAGAATGTGTGAGAGAAACACCATCATAGAGCACATTAACTTTGATGAAACAAATTCTTATAAAATCCCAGTTCAACTGGAGCTGGAAAATCAAAGTTAAAAATATTTTTTGAAGCCCACTATATGAGAACAAACCATGTCTAACCACTCAGATTATCAGTGTTCTGTTTACATCAACATGGCCGAACTTTATTTTTCTAAGAAACTCCTGCTCAGGAAACTAAAGTTGCAAAATAGAGTATTGGTTATTTCAAAAACTCCCTCATTGTACCCAATCCCAGTTGCTACATCTCCAGCTTAACTCCTACACTTAAGGCTCAGGGAACATCTCTAAAGAGGGGGCAGAAAGACTAAGAGGACCAGAGATCTGCTGTGGTAGTGTGTCTTCTAGAAATGACAAAGAATCTTCATCTATGATACCTCAACAATATAGCTGCCTAAATAGGACCCGAACAAGGACAACACCAACAGACACACTAACACGGACAGGGAAATCTCATATGGCCCATCCCTAGTCAAAGAACTACAGGCAACCAAGAAATGCTGAGATCTAGAGAAATAGTTCTTCCCAGGGATGAGCTCCTGTTGTGAAATATTGCTTTAACTATGTAAAGTTACAGTTCCTTTAAGAGGCTCCACCATAAAATGAGCACTTGAGTAGCAAGCATGTTAAGTAGGAACAAAAAGTTAAGTAAAAATGTCTGCCACAGTGTGGGCACTAACTTCCTAGAGCTGGGACAGTTGAATGCAGCTCCCAGTTGAACACAGCTCTCAGCCAGGCTCACAGGGCATAAAGCTCAGCTCTCATGGATCCCAGCAGGATGGAGCCAGCCACCAGCACAAAGCTGCTTAGCAGTTTAAGATTTGGCTCATGTGGTCAGAAAAGGTTAAAGTAAAGACAGTAAAGACAGGTCCAGATGGGGAAAAAAAAAAACCTAAACAGGTTACAGTGTGTTTAAAAGTGTGAGTAGGCTTAAGAAAGAAAAGAAAATGGGTATAGATAGTCATAGAAAAAATAAATCATTTATAAATAATTAAGTAAAGTCTTTAAAGAGAGGCTAAAGTAATATAAAAAGAAAAAAGCCATGTAAAGATGGGAAACACACAAGGAGTCTGGATTCTATATGGTTTTGTGTTGACTCTGAATTTTTTGAATGCTGATGAGTGAACAACAGCTGCTGAGAGACACTGGATTATAAAAGACTGCTGAATTAAACCAGTCTAGATACTTTAGTAATGTCTTAACTTTAAAATGCAATTCAGAAAATGTATTGCATTGGGGGAGAGATTATGCTTTTGTTTCCACAGGAAATGAAAGGCTATGGATTCCTTCAAGGTTAATAGAGATCAGGTTTGATTAGGGGAGACCTCCTGAAAATCTTGACTACAGACATAAAGAACTAGTGTTACAACTAGTTTTTCTAGAACTTGACCATATCTCAACTTTCTCAGGGTTCCCAAAGATACCATCATCCTCAGACAACAGGAAGCAGTTTAGAGAATACAACACCAACATTCCCAAAGGTAGGGTGGGTGGTTTTTTGATCATTCAGTGGGTTATGGATGTTTGTCATCGTTTAAGGGGGACCTAGGAATATAGGATAAAAAGACAACTATTAACCTCAAATATTTTACATTGGTATGGATTTTGGTATATTGATACAAATTTAAAGTTATTTTTGTTACACTGTATGTATGTTTCTACTCTTGTTTAAGGTGTTGTGCTTATGCAGCTCATTTAAAAATACAATGTATGATTAAGAAATGCAGGTTAGTAGTTAGTCATCTATAATAATCAAACTTGCAGTCATGTTAGATATGTTTGCAAGGTTAAACAGATATATTTTAGATATACAGATATTCTTCAAACACTTCAGAGACCTACAGAATATGGCATTTAAGATGGTTAATAACCTAAGGTCTTTCATGATAGTGAGACACATCTGCTCCTGGCAGTACCACTCTACTTCATAAAAGACTGATGAGCATCAAAGAACCTTCATATGGAGTTTGCTTTCATTGTGGCAAAGCTAGCCATTTGGGCCAGAAACCACTCTTGCCTTGACTAATGACAGTATGCTGTACAAACTGGACAAGCAGAACATGAAAGAAAAAGACTGTCGCACTTTGCTGAGACAAGGTAGGACAGTCCTTTAAAATTCTTGCTTCATAGAAAAGTCTGCCAGATATTCTGCAGGACACAAAGGAAAAAGATTGCTGAACTTTGCCAAGACAAAGCAAGACAGTCTTTCAAAATTCTTGCTTCATAGAAAAGTCTGCTAGATATTCTAGGTCTGTAGGCCAAAGATGGATGCCCCAACATTTCAGAGGAACCTTGAGTGACTGTCCCAAGTAGTCAGATGTCTCTGTCATTTCTATCATTTTGGAAGTTGTTTGCTCTGGACTTCCTGTTTACTTAGGTAATATTATATCCTTCTGGGGTCTTTGATGGAGTTGAAGACTAAATAGTTATACTTACGGTTTTCCTTAGTTATGATAGAAGATAAATTAAGCATGAAGCTTTGAACTCATCAAGATAGACTAGATAACAGAGTAATATCTCCAAATTTGCCAAATAGAAATGGACTGGATATTGTAAATGTTTCTTACTTCTAAACTGTTCTTATTGTATATAGTTTTACTCTGTTAAAGTTAAAACTCTTCCTTTTCATTTAGACAAAAAGGGGGACATGCTATGAAATATTACTTTAACTATGTAAAGATGTGTTACATTTGTTTATGCTGCATTTGTTTAATGATGTAAAGACGTATTGCTTTGCCTGCCTAAGGTACCTGATTGGTCTAATAAAAAGCTGAATGGCCAATAGCTAGGCAGTAGAGGGAAAGGTGGGGCTGGCGGGCAAAAAGAATAGGTAGAAGGAGAAATCTAGGCTCAAGAGAGAACAAGAGGAGAAAACAAGGGATAAAGAGAGGGAGATTTACGGGGCTGGCCAAGCAGCTGCCAGACAGACAGACACAGAATAGGACATACAGAATGAAAGAAAAGTAAAAAGCCTCAAGACAAAACATAGATGAAGAGAAACAGGTTAATTTAAGTTATAAGAGCTAGTGGGACAAGCATAAGATAAGGCTGAGCATTCATAACTAATACGAAGTCTCGGTGTCATGATTTGGGAGATGGTTGGTGGGCCAAAGGAAGCCTGCTACAAGCTCCCTGATTGGTTACCCAGTACCAAGTGGTTAACCCTGAAATCACATACATACAAGTAACACTAAATAGACTGAACAGTTTATATTTGTGTATTTAGGCATTTATATTTATATAGCAAGAGCAATTAAAAAAGAGAGACTATGATTTTGACAGGGAGAAAGATGGGTACTCAGAAGGGACTGGAGAAAGGAAAGGGAAGGGAGAAATGACATAATTATATTTTAATAAAAAAAAAACTTCCCTCAAATATATTCATTGTTTTTCCATTCACAATCCCTTCTTGGGATGCTTGGTGGGTGTAGAGATGAATTATTCTCTACTTTGAAACTCTGCCTATTCTGTTTCTACTTAGTCTTTATAATTACTATAAACTTTCCCCAATTCCAACCAAAAACCCACCTGAAATCAGACCTCCCCCCTCCAGTCTTGCACCTGTCCTGACCTTGTCCTCTCTGGTCCTCAATGTCACTCGAACACTTTGCAGGAGATGATGCTCTTAAGCAAGCAGCAAACTGGGCTTTGTTTGAGTATCTGTCCACCAGGTCTTTGCTTATTGCCTACTCAGAAATACATATTAAAACCTCAATTGAAACAGCTTCATTTCTCTGGATGATGGCTCTACAATTTACAGACATTGTAATCCTTCAACTGCATTTTCAAGGTTGGTGTCACTAACCATATTTTTTATAGATGAGGTCATGGAACTTGAAGAAGTTTGGCACCCAGCTGAGGGTCTCACAACTGCGTTTAAGGCAGGGATTTTATCCCATGTGTTTTTGATTCTCAAGCCCGAGGTATCTCCATGGCAACACAATGAAGCCTGAAGCCAGGTCCACTTCGGCCAGCTGGAGTGAACATGTGAGGTGTTACTCATTTTAATGAGTTGACACCAGCAGCTACTCCCCCAGTGGGACCCCACAAACACAGCTGGATAATGGAGGCAAAATAAGAGTATAAAGCCGTTTGGGTTGTTATTTTTTTCAAGTACCTTGATATGTTTTAAATCTTTAGCTGGTTAGTGGATAGGTAATTGTTTATTAAAATATTCTTCATTACATCTTTGTACACATGATACATTTTATAATAATTTTTCTTCTTTTAGATTTTATTGTAAAGCATGTTTAATCATATACAAAACTAGCAAGAGTGTTGGTCCTTTATGCATCCTTGCCCAGCTTCAGAACTGACTCAGCCAAGTTAATATCTACCTTTAGAAGACAAAGATTTCAGAAGGATGTATATGGAAGAGGTAAGCAGTTTTTTTAAAAGCAACAACACAATGCCATGTCAGACTGAAATACATTAACTGTAATTTGTTGTTTTAGTCAAATATATAGTCAGTATCCAAATACCTGCCGAACAGATTCATAACATTCTAGAGCGAGTCGGTGTAACTGGTGTAGCTTCAACTGACTCAAGGTTGTTTTAAACCTTCACTGAAGTCAAAGTACAAGACACCAGGCCAGCCCAGCCTGACCTCATGCTTGCAGTGATTCTCCTGCCTCTGCCCTCCCTGGAGCTAAGATTACAGGTGTGTGCCACCATTCCTGGCTCATCCTGGTTCTTACAAACCACCCCTTCTTCTTCTTCTTCTTCTTCTTCTTCTTCTTCTTCTTCTTCTTCTTCTTCTTCTTCTCCTCCTCCTCCTCCTCCTCCTCCTCCTCCTCCTCCTCCTCTTCCTCCTCCTTCTTCTTCTTCATGGTTGCCAATGTTTCTCAAGAGCAATAAAGTAGCTGTTG
This sequence comes from Peromyscus californicus insignis, assembly GCF_007827085.1. Classification (NCBI taxonomy): domain Eukaryota; kingdom Metazoa; phylum Chordata; class Mammalia; order Rodentia; family Cricetidae; genus Peromyscus; species Peromyscus californicus. Next base: position 68,655,868 of record NW_026294573.1, on the reverse strand, counting down.
TCAATGATGGGAACCAGAAGAAAAGATTGTACAGATGGAGGTCTATGCTAATACAATTCTCCATTTAATTAAAGCCATTCCTTTCAGGGTCATTATTTCCATAATATTTTCATATAAAAATAGAAAAAGGGTAGAAACAAGAAAAGAAGGTGAGGAGGGTGAGGGAAAGAAACAAGAAAGGAAGAAATAGAAAAGAGGAGGGAGCCAGAGAGGGAGCGAAGGAGGGAGGAGAAGGAGGAAGCTAACAGGTGCCTTTGAAATCATATCATGATAGATGGATCTTGTTTTCCTTTCTTCGAGAATCATAGCGTCAGAGTCCATCAGGTCACCTGTCAAAATATAACTGGGAGCTCTCAGTCCTGCCACTTGATACCCTTCCCCACCCCTAGTAGACACGCCTAGTCCTGAGGAAGCATCCCGACATGGCAGCAGTCCGTTAGTTAAACAGATACCTGCCAAAACATTAGGCAGATGGTTATCCAATGATTTTCACAGTCCCCGTATGAAGATCCCTGTGCCCTGCTGATGACAGGATTACACAGAGACTAGAGCAAATTAGCTGGAAAAGGGGAGGAGATGGGGGTGAATCCTATTAGTTAGGACCACACATGGGGCTAAATAAAAGCAGGAAAAAAAATCATAGCACTGGGTTTTATTCACATCAGCCCATGCTTTCTCAAAAGGGTTGAAAATATGTGTGGTGTGGTTTGTCCGTTTCTACTCATATGGGTTTCTTGGCAGCATAGGGCTTATTATGAGAGCCTGAGGTCACACAAGCCTACCACTTGGTGATGCTCAGGGTGGGTCCTAAGGAGGTGGGCTCCTGCTCTCAGAAGCTTCTTCAGACATTTTTTTTAACATGTAAAAGATATTTGGTCCTCTCAGACTTTGTTTGCTTGGGGACAGAATCTCTAAAGTGAGTGCCAGCAAAAGATAAATTTTGAATCTGCCTCGTGTGGGGGTCATGTAACAAACCCTGGGTAGATTTCTTGTCCCGAGCTTAGTTTGAGCAAGGAGTTAGTCTGTAACTCATTTGAGGATCAAATAAGGTTATTTTTTGGTCAACCTACTATGGGATAGGGAAGACTGTTCTGCAGCCGCACTCGGATGTTCTCTTAATACCTTTCAAAAACATGAGTGCTTCCATCCTAATAGGTTTTTAGTTTGAGATCTAATCATCCACTCTTGAATTAAGATGCTTGAATGAAGCCGACTCATTTGGAACTAAGCTCTTTAATGTCAACAGAGACATATGGTGGAGAGACGGAGTTACAAAGGCTCTCCTCTGAAGCATCCGTTAAGACAGCAGGACTAAGACCCCAGCGCCATTATTAGTTTATTCATTTATATCTCAGTAAATAATTGAGAGTAATATCATCTTAGGGACCTGGAAGTTATCTAATAATTACATGTTTGGGATAAAGATGCATTCCCACCTGAAGGGATCAAACCATTTCCTGGTTGTATAATTACTTCTTTTGAAAACAGTGTTGTTTTCAGAGCAAAGAAAGTACACCATATATTATACATATTGTGAAAATATATATCAAGACTTCTATGAGACATCTGTAGCCAGATTGTTAATATAAAGGTACACTTTGCTATTTGTACAAAGGTGTCATCCCAAACCATGGAAATTGACATCGTAACAATGTGTAGCTAAGCTTATCTCTGACTTGTCCCATGAGAGATCATGCTAACAAGAATTTGTGGAATACTGAATCTTTGAGATTACTTTGATTTTCGATGTGGATAACCTGATAAATATGAATATTTTAGTTCTGTTTTCCCTGAGATCAGCATGTCACAGACAGAGCTGATCCTCTCACCAGGAAGGAAATGGGTCCTGAAGCGAAGCAGTGTAGCACAGACATAGCTGAGTGAAGACAGATGTGTGATACAAGCAACCCTTACAAGTGGAGCTGTTAGGTATTGATAGCTAATGTAGCTTTGCTGGATGTAAATGTCTGATGATTCTCAGCGCCTGGTGCACACAGGTCTGCAAGACAGATTTGGTAACAGACTGAATGAATAGATGGAGATGTCTGACCCCCACACACAAGATTTTAAGGAATGTGCCAAGTCCAAAGGAATACAAACCTGTGTGCATCATGGTGTCAACCACCAAGACCTGGGGGTTAATATAATGTAATTAAATGTTTAATTATCTACTTTTGAAGCCCAAGTCACTCAGGTTAAATATGTGTAGAGTAATAAAAGTCATGAATAATTCAGTGTTTACTATGGAGGATGAAGCTGTGATTTCATGGAAGGGAGAGGGACAGGGAGTGTCAGGCCAGGCTGTTAGATTCCCTGGAAGATCTGGCTGGGCAGAAACCTGGTTCCTCAAGGCTTTGTTAGTAAGGCCTTTAGTTTACAGAGGAGGGTGTCTGAGAAGAGAAGAAAGCAAAGACAATGCACAGATTAGGGACATTCAGGGACAGGAGCAAATGGGGAAGACATATGAGGCCCATTAGTCCAATGGCAGCACCCACTCAGGACATTAAGATTCCTGATCCAAGAAGTTGCAAGCAGTGAAGAAATGAGCTTAGAAAATGTGCCTTTATAAAAGTGTGGGTGGGGGAGGGGGTGCTGGAGGTGGGGCTCAGTGATGCAGTTCCAGTCCAGCGGGAGCAAGACGCTGGCTTTGATTCCTAGCACAGAACAAGAGAAGAAAGGCAAGCACAAGGATAGAGAGGAGGACCCAAAGAAGAACAGCCGGGATAGACAGGAGGACGGAAAGTTAGAATGGGCAGGTAGAGCAGTGGGAGAGCCTTGAAAATCAGAAGCCTTTGCAAGGGTAGGATCAGAGGGGACATTACAGTCAGTGGGAAGAGAAGAGTCAGCCATTCAGTCAGGTCGGCACCTGCAAAATGTTAGAGATTTATTTAACTAATGTGTGAGCCTGAGTGTCTGCATGTGTGCAACATGTGTGCAGCAGCCTTTGACAGTCAGAGGAGGGCATCACTGGAGTCATAGGTTGTTGTGAATTGCCATGTCGGTGTTGGGAACTGAATCCACGTCATCTGCAGGAACAGCAAATGCTTTTAACCACCTGAGCCATCTCTCCAGGCCCCTTCGCACATCACTAAATTGGACTTGACTTCACGTCTTGCAGCAGAACAAACACCAAATATTACCTGTGAATACACACGTCTAACCATGTGATCATTTCTATAGATTAGAAACTGTCAGGTATTGATGATGGAATATAGCTGAAGTCAAGGAGACAATGACTGTGTTTTTCATAATCTTGAATTAGGAAAGACCTTTAAAACTGTAACAGAATCCAAAGGCCTTAATTCAACCACTTAAAAATAAACCTTTTCACAAAAAGTTATAATACTACCATAAAAAGTTTTAAAAATACAAAAAAGAAAAATAATCAAATATAAATAAGTATACATGTTTACAAACATATTAATATTTATAGATACATAAAACCCAAAAGAAGTTGAAAACAGACAAGGAGGACAGCTCAGTGGGTAGGGCGCCTAGCAACCATCCTGAAAACCTGATCCCTTGGACCTGCAGTACAGAAAGAGAGGACTAACCTCCCCAAATCATCCTCTGGCCTCTGCGTGGCTGCCATGCTGCCCTCACTCATGTACACACGCGCGCGCGCACGCGCGACATTTTTAAAAATGTAACCAAAAAGTCAAGGACGAAGATAAATTACAAACTCAGAAAAAAGTATTCAATGCCCATCACAGACATGATTGATATTTTTAATATCTTAAGAACTTCTATAAAAGTCCTCAAAAGACCAACTAGGTCTTCATTAATGACCTATTGGGAAGGTGAGAACGGAGTAAGAATAGAGTTCAAGAATAAGACAGTTCACTTGACTGTTCACAAGGAGAGGTGCTGAGCTTAGCTTCGAATACACAGATGCGGATTAAAACAAAAGCATAGTAATATTGTCCCCACGCACTAAACTGCAGAAACCCCAGTATCTGAGGACATACCACATTGACAAACTTGTGCATTTCTGGTGGGAGTGTAGACTGATACAAGTTCAATGAAGGGCAATTTGGCCATATCAATCAAAGTTACTGAAAGGCATACTCGGCTCCAGCCATCCCATTCTGGAGGATTTATCCTACAGATGCAGCTGCTCATGTGAGAAATGACAGTGGCATCATTATTAATTGCAGAACTGTTTGACAAATCAAAAGTTGGGGAGTGCTCTAAATGCCCATCATTAGAAAAGGACTATGTGACTTATAAAGCTGGTCCATGCCGCATGCTATGCAGCCATGGCAGTGAACAAGAAGCTTGTAAAGACTGACATAGAAAGATGTCCATGCCAAAGTCACATGGGAAAGAGAACAGGTTAAAAAAAATGTGCATTGGTGCTCAAAAAGATGCTAAAGAGCACACAAATGCATGATTTTATAAGTATAAAATTTCTGCTGAAGAACATCCAGGAGCTAGGAAGAACGGTGGTGGCAGGGAGAGGAGCCGGTTGTCTGGAGAAACAGACGGAAGCTACAGCCTTCGCTGTGTCTTCTCCGTACTTCTTGAATTTTGAATCATTTCAGTATGTTCCTTATTCACAAAATTAAAATGTAAGTTCAGCTAAAACTAATCGGTGTCAACACTCTTTGAAAGAGGGTTACATCCACTGCCGAGACTGATGTGTATGTCTGTCTTGAAAACAGAGCAACACAGACATAAAACCTCAAACCTGGTATCAAACTAACTAAAATATTTTCTGTAGTTATCATGTTATTATATGTAATTATAATAATTACATTTTAAAGACATGAGCATGTAAGATAATTCATTTCCAGCCCCGCAATTAGATGGCACTTTCTAGAACACAGATTTGCTAATGTCATCTTTCTACTTTAGATCTTTTCATTGTTCCCCGTTACCTCAGAAAAATAATCTTCAGTTTCCTTAGTATAAATGACAAGACCTGTTGTTGGCCTGGCTGCACCTCGTTACTCCAGCTTCGCTTCTCATTCCCTTTCCTATTTCGTTCCATTTTCCTGATTTCCATACTGTCTTTAAGAACTGATCTCCACAACAGCCCTTTACTTAAGCCTGGGCCTCTTCCCCTGTCCCTTTGGCTTCAGGATCTCACCCCCTCTCTCCTTTTCTCTCTGCATCCTCAGTGAATCAAAAGCATGTCTCCTTGACTCCCCCAAAGCTGGATAAATCTAATATTCTGTATGTCCGGCAACACACCACATCACTCAGTCTCTCTGGCTGTCCCTCACTTCTTGGTAATGGATACTTCATTCTCCCACCTCTCAATAGACTGTGATTTCCTCAAGGGGACTGTAAGTAGCAAAGAGACAATAAATAAATGAATCTGTTGAAGAACTCCATCAATGAAGTCACACGGGAAGAGAGACACAGATAGAGAAAAAAAAATCAAAAGAAAACAAACAAATAGGATTTGACAACAGGGCAGGCCATTGCCAATGGATGCACACCCCAAACACAGCCCTATATTGACATTCTTGCCACACACACAACCTCACAGGTCAGCCCTCAGCAGCAGCAGCAGCAGCAGCAGCAGCAGCAGCAGCAGCAGCAAGCAGTAGTCCTGGCAGGACATCAGATCTGCTTCCTTGCAGAACGCTCCTGATGCTTGTTTTGCTCCATCCCCACCCCCTTTCACTTCCAGATCACGATTCCGATCCCAAGCAGCCCATAGGACACAGGCTGTGGCAACCGCAGTCAGATCTTAGTGGGTCCTGGAGGATCACTGGAGTAGAAAGTACAAAGATAGGACCCCAAACCATTAGGATATCTTCCAGAACAGTCCACTGCTCTCCTGGGGGTAACAACAGCAAGGAGAGACCTGGGCCCAAGTGAGTCACATGACTATATCTTCTGGATGTTTTCTTCTGGGGTTTTGTGGACATCTCCAAAAGAACACCAAAGGTAAAGGAAACTGATTGGGACTCGCTAAGATACCTGGGTGAATGGTTATCAGAATATAAATGTTTTCACTCATTTGTGAGATACACTGGTAAAACTTCATATATAACCAGTGCTTCAGCCTGAAGCAAAAATGCACCCTTTGGTTTGTAGTGGCTAACCCAGAATTCCACACCACAAACCGCTGAGTTCCTCCTGAGTGTAGTGACCACAAGAGAATGACTGGTCGACGGGCTTTACAGCCTGGGTTCTTACTGTTTTTAATTGAGAGAAATCCCGGTCCCTAAAAGTGAGACATTCTTGACCACTAGGACTGGGAGTCCTCGTGCATGACAAAACAATATTCCCAGGTAACCAGAGCTCTCTGGTGATTCCAGCACAAGGCTATAGCAGTTGGGATTTTGTTTAACTTTGCTTTTAGTTATAATCATGTTCAAAAGTCTGGCAGCAGTTCCCAAAGGCACAGAAAATGTCACATTCATTTGTTGCCAAGTCTGACCACAGCAGTTCCTGAAATGTTAATATTCAGATTATTACACAGTTTCTACAAAACCAATAGATGTGAAAACTGTGATAATAATTAAATTAAAAAATAGCTTTAAAAAAAACCCACAACTGCTCAGGACTAAGTCTAACAAGATCCATTAAGGTGATTATGGGTATAGTTGCTAAAGGAATTAAAAAGTAATAATAAAAAATAAGATCTAAGATAGAAAGATGGCTACTCAGAGAGAGATTTGATGTTACTAGCTTTGAACATGACAAAAGGTGAGGGGATGGCTGTTGACCCTGGAAAAAGAAAAGGGATGGACTCTTCTCTAAGGCCTTTGGAAGAATGCAGTCCTGCTCACACCTGTCAGAGTCACCCAGGGGTACTAACCCATATTGCCACCTGTGGGTTTCATCTTAACCCCATCATCATTTCTGGTTCTAATGGCGCCAAGGAGAATTCCCATAAGAAGGCTAAGACATCTGCTTACTCAGGATCGAAAGTTGAATGAAGTCAGCACATCCTGATGAGATGTGGGCTGACAGGCTTAGCAGAAGTACAGCAAAATGTCCTCCGATCTTAGCTACCTAGACTGGCAGGCAGGTCCTTAAATCAGTGAAAATAACTTTCCTCCCAAGTTTAAGGAAAGGACTGGACATGTTGAGAGAAAGATGGAGAACGGTCTTATGAGACTGAAAACAGAAGACCCAGGAGTCCTCCAAGGATGCACAGGATAGGTTGGTTAGAACCGGAAGCCCTTAGTTCAGAAATTAGATAAATAAATGAAGAGTTATACTGCGTCTTCAGCCAAGGGCATCTAGAGATGTGTACAGGGAATGCTGATGAGCCAGGACACTAAGCTTGGATAGAGATGAAAGCTGTGACCTGGTGATAAAGCAGGCCTCGCCCTCAGAGAGGAGATGGTGTGGGACTCGCAAAGAGGGTGGAAGTCAGTGATCCATTACGCCAGCAGAGATGTACTGTAGTGAGCATCCTGGGGATGAGTGAGCTGACTACAGCTTTTCTGCATGTCTGCCAAAGGCGCACACTGCCAAGATGACAACATCAAAGGACTGGTCCAGGGCAGAGCCCACTGGAAAGGACTCATTCACTTTCAAAATGCTGTGCTTAGGAAGTCTGCAGTGGAGTAAAGCTAGTGACTACCATGATACAGAACCCCGAGCCTTCAGTCTGCTGCTTTTCTGTCCGCTCTGAATGTATTCTCCTGAAACACGTCCAAAACAAAGTTACATGACTGGTAGCCCTCGAAAAGCTGCAGTCTCAATGACAGTAACGTCTCAGGCGACATGCCTTCCACCTCATCCTGCTTGTAAGTTTTCCCAGGGATGCTCTGGAGTTCCTGCCATACCAGGCTTCTTCTGGAGAAGTGCCCCAACCACTGGATGTATACTTTAATGCCCTACCTATTTAAAAAAATTATTTGCTTTACATTATACCTCTACGACATTGTTAAAGCTGACTTAAAAACATAGAAAATGTGTGTTCTTGACTTTAAGTCATCAGTCTTTTTTAATGTATTTTTATTTTTGAGAATTTCATACAATGTACTTTTGATCATATTCATTCTCACTAACTCCTCTCAGATCCACCCCACTTTCTTACCATTCACCAATTTTGTGTCCTCTTTTTCTTTTAAGTAACACATTGAGTCCAAGTCACGCTGCCTATCACATTTTGGGTTTGGGGCCATCCATTGGAGTGTGGGTCACCCTAGCTGGGGATGTACCCTTAAAGAACACTGACTCACCATCCCTCAGAAATACCAGCTCTCCATAGCTCCTCAGTGAGGGGTAGGAGGATAACTAGAGGAAGTTCTTTGAAGACTATAGCTTCTGATTCCATTCTCTGCAGCATGTCACCAAGTGGGAAGACTGGCCTCCATAGGCAGAGCTGCTGTTCCTGACTCCATAGGCTCACGCCACCACAAGCTCCCTCCACCACAGACAGAGCGACTCCTTGCACCATGCTTTCCCTTTGAAACCAAGAGCCAATTAGATCTCTTCTCCCTTAAACTGCTTCTGCCTGGCATATTGTCACAGCCATGAAAAAGCTAACTAATACACTGTCCTCCCGACCTCATGATGTCTCTAGCCCCTCCTTTGTGGAACACGGTAACATTACTTCCTATGGTTGTTACGAGGACTGACAAGTTAATAAATAGGACACTGTGCCTGTCATGTGGTACTCACTCAATAGGTATGGTCATCATGGTTATTATGAGCACGGGACTGACATGATGCTAGGCTACTAGGTAAACTACGAAGGTCAGCCACATTTTAATCCATGAAAAGGCATTTCTTGGTTGGACAGCCAAGTCATGCGTGCAGAGCTTTGGTGACATTTGTACAACTTTCTCTGATTCTGGGTCACTGTCCAGTTACCTCCCACCCCGTGTCCTCTCCCCTTGAGGAAAGTCTGGAAGGATCATCTGTGAGAGTCGTCTGTCCTGGACTCCATCTAACTCTCTTTCCAAAAGGGAGACAGGCGAACATGATGGGGGCGCTTGTGTTTCCACTTAGGAAAAACAGACAGACAGAAAGGAATCCCACAGATTCACACTCAAGCACCACTCTAAGTGGGAAAGACGCGTTTCCCACTAATCAGAAGGAAATCTACTGTCAGTGCAAAGACTCCTGCACTCATATTAACAACATGGAGAGAAGAAAATGGCTCATTAATGATTCATCGAAATTGCTGTCACCATTAACTGAAGCACATCTTGTGATGGGCAAAATGACTTATTTGAAACACACACACACACACACACGCGCACACACACACACACACACACACACACACACACACACACACACACACTTCTGGCAGCTAGGGGGCACTTCCTGGCTGTCATAGTGTTAGTCACCACTCGAGGGAGCCCAAGTTTCTTTGGTCTTGGCCTCACATGGGGGCTTGGTAGAGTGGCACATCCTTCTGTCACTTTGCGGCAGGGTGGACATCCAGGCGAGCTGGCTCTTTGTTGTCAAGGTCTGTCCCGTGTGCTGTATGATGCTGAACAGCATCTCTGGCTTCTGCCCACTAGTTGCCAATAGCAACAATACTCCCATTTCCCAATTGTGCTGATCAAAATGTCACCAGACAGTGCCAAATGTCCCCCTTCACTCTCAGGAGGGGATGCCTACTTAGTGAAGCTTCCAGAGCTTATGGGCCCCCAAAACTCTGATCCCTAACAGAGAAGTGTGGCAGAATTGAGAAACACTTGGCTGTATCTGTGTCCCTCTCATGTGAATAGCCTGGTGACAAGCAGAATCTAGGAAGACTGATATGTCTCCTGCTGGTCTGGCAGGAGGCATCAGAGAACGCGAGTCTTGGCCAGCCTTTATAAAGAGAGGAGTACTGTCAAGGTCCCTCTGGGTGGTGCTGAGCAGAGGCAATGCTGTTGTCTTCAGGCTTTTGGTAGCCGCTCAAATGATTAGTTAATTATTCATTACTATTTGTCATAAAATCCTGAAGGGCTGCCAAGTGGCATCATGCAGGCGATGCCGAAGCAGAGGACATGTCTTTTCTTACGTTCCAGTGGGTAGCAAACATGGGCTGCTTTGAAGACTCACCAAGGACTCCGGGCACCAGCTTGAGAGTGTGCGGATGGGAGGTCTAAGACAGCAGGTTCTGATGCTTTGCCCTCCGGGCCTGTGCTTGCACCTGCCCTGTTCTGGCTACGAAGAGCATGAGGCTGAGAGGGGGAAAGATGGAGAGAGATGCTTCCAACGGGAAATGGAATCCAAGCTCTGACCAGCACTCCTATTTGCTCACAAGCCTTCATCTCCTGCCCATAGTGGCATGGCAGCCAACCAGCCTACCTACAAGAAGTCCTCTAGGCCCCTCCACTCCTCCCTCCCTTCTGAGGGAGGCCCTCTTGGGGATGTCGCTTCCCCATTTCTTCTCTTTTATGGCCACCTTCAATATTCACTTGAACTAGATAAAAAATATACGGGTAGCGTGATTTGCTCTGATTTTGAAAATACCTGAGGGGAGGGAGGCCTGGCTTTCAGCCCTGTTCAAGGACATCAAGCAAGGAAACATCAGCTCAGAAAAAGTCTCGCCCGAATAGAAGAGGAGATGGGCCAGGTATCTGGATTAAAAAGATTTTAGAGGTACTGGAAGCTTCTGGGTCCTGCCTCTTCTTTCACCTTCCAGACTATCATGATCCATACTCAGAGATCCAGGTGTCAGAGGAGGGGTTGGGATGTGGGACCACACCGGCACCCACCCACTATGTGCCTGCAGCCTGTGCCTACTTCCATGGGCTCCTTTGCCCCTTCAAGACCATTTCTTTGGTAGTCACCACTTTTCCGAAGTTGGCAGGCACATAGTTGATTGGGATGTGTGCACTGCGCACACAGAACCCCTCTGAGCTCTGAATCCTTTTCAGACTCAGATTCTCATTTGGTGGAGAGATAATGTAAGCAGGACACACTTGTCACATGGACACTGATCCTTGGTGCAGTTCTTCCAAACTCCCTGATGTCCAGAATGCTGCGGTCCACATGTTGTCCATGCCCTGGTTCCCAGGACTGCTGTCCTGCTCTGATTCAGCCAGTGGACCCCAAAGCCTCCCCGCTGCTGCAGTGGGTGCCTCTGCCCTCCACTGTCACATCCTGACATCACAGGGCTGTACCTCTCCCCTCACTGTGAAGACTACTCATCAGTACGGGTGACACTAATTGGTTAGGAACTGGGCACGTGACCTAGTTGGTGTTTTGCTCGTCTTTTTGCATCTCATCCCCTCTCTGTCTTACACTTCCTTTGGGACATCCACCCAGCAGAGTTTAACTTTCAGTCTGGTTCCTTTCTTTGTTAATGACTGTCCACTGTGGTTCTGCCTGGGAAAGTTGTCAACGCAAACTAACTCAGGTAAAGGATCGTGAAGGAATGTTAGAGCTGACCTGTAGAAACGATTTCGTTATTTCTAGGGGAATTTTCCAGTCCAGTTACCCTCCCCCAAACTCATTAGTTGGGTTGGGGGGAGTACACACGCATAAGTGTGTACATACCTGCAAAACAAGAGGACAACCTTGGGTATCATTTCTCCTTGGACCCTGGTTGGGGTGTGTGTGTGTGTGTGTGTGTGTGTGTGTGTGTGTGTGTGTGTGTGTGTGTGTTTTGCATTTTGAGATAGTTTTTCTCTGGTCTGGACCTCTCTAAGTAAGTTGGATGGGCTTGACCATGAGCCCCAGTGATCTGCCTGTCTTGCCTCTGCAGTACTAGGATTGTAGGCTCATACCTCCATGCCTAGGGGGTTTGTTTGTTTGTTTGTTTGTTTGTTTGTTTGTTTGTTTTATAGGTACTGGGGATGGACTTGGGTCTTTCTGCCTGTGTGGTAAACACTTTACCTACTAAGCTAATTCCCCAACCTAAAACATTCATTTGTGTTGCAGTTAAATAACTATGGTTTCATATAAGTAGAAGGCGCTAACCAACTGTATCTCTGGAGCTACTAAACAAATACATTTTCAGTAGGTTAAAAAAAAAAAAGACCCTGTCAGGAACTAGCAGGTACAGTGCGGACAGACAGCGGGCACTGTGGCAGTGCCCCCGTACCTATTTAGTGACAGGAGAGCAAAGCCAGCACTACCACCCACCTCATGGGTGGGGGGGAGGGTAGGAATGGCTTCACAGCAGGTAGATGTTAAGGACGGTGCTTGGCACGGAGTTGGCAGCGGCTACTGTCACTGCAGAGGGAGACAGCAGGGTCTGTGTCTGACTGTGTGTCTGCTCGATTGTCTTCTTGCTGGCTGCTGCATGTACCTGGCTGTCTGTTCTCACCACTCTAAACTGCATATACTTGTGGTCTGCCATCACTGTGTTCTTTCAGCGGACGCCTGCTCTGACTCCATGATCACACTTTCAAATGGCAACTTCCCTCTGTTCCTTGGTCTACCCTCCGCAAGGACAGACTAGGATCACTCTCCTGTGGGTGAATTTCATGGGCCCTCGTGTTCACTGTGAGAGTAGAGGAATCACAGTACAAAGTCCAGCTGCTCGCAACAGGGGTTGTGGGGAACACGGGTTGGGGGAAACGGGTTGGGGCTAGGGCATGAGCAGGCAGGCAAGGTGATCAGCATCTTGTGCTATAATTCATGACTGCAAGTCCATAGCAGTTACATTCAGAGTTTAGAAGTATTCTATTGATTTTACAGAGTGATTTTAAAAGAAGGAAGGTTCATTTGGGTCATGGTTTGAAAGCTTGCCATCCAGGCTGATGGAAAAGTATGTGTGCTAGGGGTAACTTGCATCATGGTGTCCAGGTAGCAGAGAGCAAGAGAGAAATATCTACACTGGCTGGCTTCCTTCCATCCAGGCCCCAGCCTCTGTGGTAGGGAAACCCTCATCCAGGCCTGACTGATCTCTGGAAACATCTCATAGGCACAACCTGAGGTAGGTTTTACTAGCCTAGATATTCCTCAACCAATCAAGTTAAAAATCAAGATAATCTCCACAGGCCATTTGGGCCACTTGGTATCTTGGTGTCCTACTTCCTGGAAAGGTCATACCTGTGTTGAGGCTTCCACAGGCTGACTGACATCTTGATTGTAGAGAATTAGAATGTTGTAGATCAACGGCAACTATTTTGGGCTATTTTTAATCTTTTTAAAGCCATTTTTACTCACTCTGTATCTGACCTAACATTCTTTTGTCTTTCAGGTAAAACTTTTGGAATGCATTCTTAGCAGACTACTAATTTCTACCACCCAAGCTAGAATGTCAATAGGCGGCATCTGAAACCTATGACGGAGTTTCCTCTGCTTTTTAAAACCAGACTACCTGCTGTCTCCACCAATATATTTGGCAAGTGCATTGATTTATGACTGTCTTTTGTGCTACGACTCTGAGAGTTTTATCTAATTATTCCCGTGGTGGGATATATCATTCAGGGAAATCTGCATGTGTCCTGGGCAATGGTCACTCATATTTGGCTCCTAATAAACTCTGTCTGATTCCTTTCAGAATAAGAGCTGTGTTTTATGTCAAAGCTTACGGTAGTAGCTATCTGCTGCATGTCTTCATGAGGCAGAAAGGCTGAGGAATTTCTCAGGTGGCAGACTCTATAAACAGCATGAACTACTTTCATCAGAATTTCCACCTTCCTGACCTAGTCACATGCCAGAGACTACCTCCAAATATGACCACAGTGAAGGCCGGGCCTCAGCAGACATGTGCAGAGGCAACACAGATAATCGTGCTGAGCACTGAACACTTGTTCCTCACCTCCCTCAGTCCAAACCTTCCTAGAAAAATACATTGTTCCTATACCAATAGCCTTCAAAATATTTTGAATTGGAATAGATTTTTTTTCATACAATATATTCTGATTACGATTTCTCACACCACATCTCCTCCCAGATCCTCCCCACCAATACAACTCCACACCTTTTTATCTCTCTCTTTAGAAAACAAACAGACAAATAAAGAAAAGCAAACAAACCCCAAATGAATAAACAGAGAAAAAGAAAAACAAACAAAAACAAAGAAAAAGCAGGAGAAGCATACACATATGCACACATACACAGATGTACACACACATATGCAAACATATGCACACACATCCACACATGCACACATACACACACATATGTATGCACACACATGCACATATATATGCACACACACATGCATATACACACAATCAGAACCATGATTCATAAGCAAGAGACCAGTAAAGTTAAAAAAAAAAAATCAATGCACAGACAAAGCATTTTGAGACAAAAAAAAAATCTCCAAAAATACCATTGAGTTCGTTTTGAGTTGGCCGTCTACTGCTGGGCATGGGGCCTGCCCTTCAGTGTGTTTGTATACCCAGGGAGACTCCATTGGAGAAACAAATTTTTCTATTGCAAGTGGTTGTCAATGTAGCCTCCAACATCTTAACTTACTCAAGGTCTAAAGTTTAAGTCCAAAATCCCATCAAAATACTGTTTAGGTTGGATGGATGTGTGTGAGATTCAAGACATGAATTATCCTGAAACAAAGTTCTTCCAGCTGTGGACCTGTGAAACCAAACAAGTTCTGTCCTTTCCAACTACCATGGGAGGATCGGATCAGATAAATGTTTCCATTTCCATGGACAGAATTTGGAAAGAAGAATGGAAAGAAAAAGCTCTAAGGCCAAATTCCAGTAGACCTTAAGGCTAAATAACTGGTGGTTGAGGGATCCCCAAACAACATTAACTCTTCATTTTTTTCCTGACTTTGTACCCAACATTACACCTCATCTCCCTGAGCTTTCCCAAACTTTAACAATGGTGTATATCTCAATATCTTCCAACACACCTTGGAAAAGGGTGGATTTCTCACAGAATTCAGTCATTGTTTTAAACTCACTGTTGCGTCTATCCTCCCCGTCCCCAGGTAATAAAACTCATCTTTGTTCCTTCAGCAGACAAGGAAGCGAATCCAGTACATTCTCCACATCTTACTTACACTAACTTCCAAGTCCTTGAGGATCCACACCAATAATGACAGCAGGGTCATTGGTAATTGCAGCAATGAACTTAATACATTTGAATTCAAGGAATGCATTGGTTAACTTGTGAGTCTAGCTAGACAGAGACAGGGACTTAATTCCTGATGGAGTCGAACATGACAAGTGTAGGTTCCATACCCTGGAGTTTCCCTTAGCACTCCTCTTTCCTTGTTACCCAAGGATAGCAGGGTAGAAAAACACTCAAATTCAGATGGTTGATATAAAGAAAAAGATGTTTTCAAGACAGATCAATACTTATGTATTTATGACCATCAGGTGATGGGGATGTAGGTAACATTCAGTTGAGGCATTTTTGACTCATCTTCTCAGACTTGGTAGACCAAACCTATCCTATGGGTCAGGTACTATCTTGCCAGTCTCTCAATGTCTCTATCAGTCCCTGCTTGATAGGGTATGGGTCAGAATCTCAGGTCCCCATGCTCTGGCTACTTCCAAAGCAGTGGTTCTCAACCTTCCTAATGCTTCGACCATTTACTACAGTTCCTCGTGTTGTGGAAACCTCAACCATAAAATTTTTTTCATTGCTACTTCATAACTGCAATTTACTACTGTTATAAATCATAATGCAAATATCTATGCTTCCTGATGGTCTTAGGTGACCTCTGTGAAAGTGTTGTCTAGACCCACAGGTTAAGAACTACTGTTGTAGAGGCTTTTCATTGTCTTGGGTTCTCTCTGTCTGTGAGATCAGCACTCAGACTCCTTGAAGCTTTCTTAACTCAGGCACTGATTGAACATGGAGAGTGTATGTTCATGGCTTTTGAATTAAATAAAACTCATTGACTGACACAACAGGAAAACTCTACAATTCCCAAGAGTGAAATATTGGGTAAACCAGGAGCCCACAATCACCAACTAAGCTTTGTCAAATTCTGGTATGTTCTTAGAGGAGATGCAGGTGCTCCAATCCAGTAACAATGATGAGAATAAGCATGTTAGAAACAGCATGCCCTGAGGATTCCAGCTCACGACAGCTAAGCTAATAAGGTCTAACTGCTTCCTATAAAAGCTGCCAACTTCCTTAGTTTGAGGAAAATACCAGAAGACTCAACCTAGTCTCACTCTTTCTGCAAAGAATGTGTGGATGAGAAAACCTTCTGTAAAGCCCTGGCATGGAGAAGCAACTGTCAGAGTGTGGGAATACCAGCTATATTGAAGTGCAAACGCTTCTTTTCTTCTTTCTCCTTCACTCCCACCCCAGGAATTAAAGTTCTTATTTGTATACATTGTTCAAGACAGTGGATTTCCCTGTAACATTTTCATACATACACACCACCTGCTTCACTTCAATTGTTTTCAAACTCCATTACTCTCTCTTACCCCTCCCCCATTTTATTCCCATTTCTCAACAATTCTGCATCTATTTTCCAATCTTTTAAAAAAAATACAGATCCCACATATGAGAAAGAACACTTAATATTGCCTTTCTAAGTCACCTTATTTTCTTATTTTCCTTACCACAATAATAAGCCTCTGTAATACTCGGAATTCAGGACTCATGATATCCTGATACCGTTAGCACTGTTCACGTGGCTCAGTACTGCTCTACCTGACATCAATATGCTCCCACGGGAATTTTAAGATTTTTTTTCTGGTTCTCTGGAAAGTGTTGTTGGGATTTTGTTGGGGGACTGCATTGAACTTGCAGGCCCCTTTTGATGAGATCACCATTTTCACGGTACTGATTCTTCCAGCAAACGAGCATGTAGCCTCATAAGGGGGTGCTGAATTGTGTCAGACCCTTTTCTGCATTGTGAAGGTGATCCTGTGATTTTTATCCTTGACTCTATTTTTGTGCTGTATTACATTTAATAATTTGTGTCCATATTAGATCACTCTTGCATCCCTGGAATTAAACCAACTATCATGCTGTGTGCTAGTTTTTTTAAAAAAAAAATGTGTTGTTGAGTTCTGGTGACAAGCATTTTTACTGATAATTTTTGCATCTATGTTCATCAGAGAAGTTGGGCTATAGTTTTCTTTTCTTCCATATTTTTATTTTATTTTTGTTATGTTCTTATCCTGGTTTGGTTTCAGGACCATACTGGCTTTGAACTATGAGGCTCATAGCATCCCTTCTCTTGCTATTTTCTGGAATAGTTGGAGGAACATCAGTGTCCAGGCTGGTAGGATTCAACAGCGAATCTGTCTATCTTGGGCTGTTCCTTCTCTGGAACCTTTAGTGACTGCTTCAGTTTCATTGCTGATTATCGGTCTGTCGTGTCTCTCCTCTTCCGTCCAGTCTTGGTTGTTTCTGCTGGGAAGTCAGCTATCATTTTATAGGATTGAGTTCTCAGAGAACTCAGTGCTGCTATCTTGGAACCCCTTGTACTTTCTGCCTTGGGTTATTAATGTTTGAACTATGATATAACGTGGAGAGTCTTTTCCTAGGCATATGTTTGGGATTCTAAGTGTCTCCTGTACCTGGATGCTAATTTCCTTCCCTAAGATTTGGACCATTTTGCACTGTGATCTCATTGAACAGGTATTCTATCACTTTAGTCTGTATCTATGTTCCTTATTCTCCATCAAAAGGTCTTAGGTCTACTCTCTTCATGGTGTCCTTGATGTCTTGAACGTTTTGGTTATCATTGCTTGTTTTCTTTGTTGTTATTGACACGTAGTAATTGCTCAGCCTGTCTTCAATCCTGGATATTTTTTCTTCACCGGGTCTAGTATATTATATTGTTAGTGAAACTTTCCCCCTTTTCTTTCTTTTTGGGGTGTGTGTGTGTGTGTGTGTGTGTGTGTGTGTGTGTGTGTGCACTCACGCACGTGTGTATACAATATAAATGTATTATGTGTGTACATTTCAGTTTGTGAATGCTTTGCATGTGTATGGAGGTCAGAGGACAACTTCAGATGTCAGTCTTCACCTTTACCTTGTTTGAGACAGGGTTTCTTTGTTGTTTTCTACTGCTCACACCAGGCTAGCTGGACTGTAGGATTCTGGGACTCCCCTACCTCTGCCTCCTGTCTCCCTGCAGGAGCTCTGGGATTGCAGACACCTGTGCCACACAGCTGTCTTCCTTTAATGTGCATTGTGGGGGTTTCAGCTCACGACTGCACAGGAAACACTTTCATCCTCAGTGCCGTTGCCCCAGTCCCGTGATGCTTTTCATAGTATTTATTGAGCTTTCGTTTCCAGGATACCCTCCCCTGTATCTCCGCTGAATTTTCTATCCAAGTCTTTAATTGATTTGATTTTTCACTCCATCTATTTATTTGGCCTTGTTGAGGTCATTGACCATTTTTAAAATGATGCTTTTGAATTTTTGGTTTGGCATTTCAACCATTTTCTTACCTTTGATTACGATAGAGTTAATGGCCTTTGGTTAGAGTTATACATCTGTGTTGTAAGTCGTGCATCTGATGGGATGAATCCCTTTTCCAGTTTCATATGGAGGTGTTTGTTTGTGAGTAGCCTTCTCTTAGGTATGCAATGTAATTACTCACAGAGAGGAAACCAACCATGCTGAGGTCCAGGCTGCCCAAACTTATGCCACCGGCCACTTTTCAGCCATGTGTGTGAAGAATTCACTTTAGAGACCTTCTTTCTTTGTGTGCTGGAAACCACCGATGATCCCCGTGGATTCTGTGGGCTGTGGGCCGGGCAGGTCTGCGCTTGCTCCACTCCAGAGGTTCCCCAATCTGTGCATCCAGACATTGCCACTGTGTGTCTCCAGGCTCCCTGCCTCGTGACTACTTGTTTGCAGAGACCTAGGTTAGATCAGTCTCCAATAATAGGCCCTCTTCTAAAATGGTGCCTGGCCATCCCGCTCCAGATTATGGAGAGCAATGCAATTGATTTCTTCTCCTGTGCCAGCCCACCACACACACAGAGTCTCTGTCACACAAAATCCCTGCGCTGCCTCTAAGGCTTCTCTTAGAAGAAAAGGACACTGGGTTTCTCTTGTGGCTGGGCCCAGGGCCTGTTGTCACCAGGACTGCCCACCCTCTGGAGGTGTGCGTGGTGGCTGTAGTTCCACACCCTCCCCCAGGAAGTCAGGCTTAGAGTGGGGACTGTCCCCTATCCTTCTCTGCATTGTGCCTCCGCTGCTCTGTGATGTTTAGCCTTGTCTCCTGGATTCTTCCTCTCTGTCTTTTCTCAGAATCATCTCACTTGTCAACCCCTGACTCTGCTCCCTCGCAGGGGGGAAAGTTACCATTGTCTATCCTACCCTCAAACCCACTGTCATTCTGTAATCTACATTTACAAGAACGTATAGTTACAGTAAAAAAGTAAAGAAAATAACAAAGTGCTGGACAAAGTGAGGGGACAGTTGTTCACATGTCTTGCAGGAAGTTAGAGGTCTTGTGCCATTCAAACTGCTGAGAACACTGGCCCTCCGCTTGGGCCTGTACAACTGTCTGATGAGTGACTTACCACTGAAGTCCAGAGGTTGAAAACTCTTCCCCCAGAGCATGCTACATGTGCATTTCCCAACATGCACCAGTAAAGGAGAATTCCTGCAAAGGAGCTAAGTCTGCCAAGGATCATAGACCAATTACAACTTAGGGATGTGGAGAGGTTGGAATGTTGCCAGTCAGAGCCAAATTATAATTTATCTCGGCCTGTCTTCAGGCTCCAAAATAGCCCCTGTGTGGGCCTAATATCCTGTGACTGACAGATTAAAAAACCTTTGAGCCGGGTCATGGTGGTGCACGTCTTTAATCCCAGAACTTGGGAGACAGAGGCAGATGGATCTCTGTGAGTTCCAGGCCAGCCTGGTCTACAAAGGGAGTTTCAGGACAGCTAGAGCTACACAGAGAATCCCTGTCTCAAAAAACAAAACAACTGCAACACACACACACACACACACACACACACACACACACACACACACACACACACATACACACAACTTTTGAAATGTATTAACTTAAGAAAATCCCAGTTCCTCCCAACCAAAGGGCTCAGGATGCTCTTGGATAGCTTCCAAGGCCTAGCAGAGTTTTCCCCAGGTTGCTTAAGCCCACCTACCTGGTATATGCACCAATGTATTTGAAAAGTGTCTTGATTTATGGTTTTCTTTGTTCTGCTACTATAAGAAGTTCATGAAATTGCCACCTCATTGGAACCTAGTATTTAGGTGACCTGAATCTATGTTCCTGGGCCATGGCCACTCATATTTCCTTTGAGGTGGGAGCTATTCTGCTCATTGACATACCTTTAAAAAGCAGTTAAATCTATATGTGTTCCTTACTTCCAATATTCTTCCCCAGGTTTTTTTTTAGGATTCTCTATTTCCTTATTCCATAAACTCCCCTAAGCTCTGTCCTATAGAAGGTAGGTATGAGACTTGTTCTCTTATCTCCAAATGTGGCTGTATCCTGAAAAAAAACAAAATCTCATTTTTTTCTTTTGGAAAACTCTCTTCCAGTTGAGTGCATGCTACACAATGTCCAAGTGGTCCTGGCTTGGTAACACAAGATGCATCACATACTGCAGGCTGCCTCTTGCTGATCTTTATTGCTCATCAGCACCTCATGACTAGCATCCTACACAAATCCACGGTAGAGCCCACTGATGAATGAAGAAAGGAAGACACCGAGAAGTGATTTAAGACTTAAGACCGAGCATCAGTGAGTCTCAGCATCTGACCTGGACAGCAAGCCTTCTGTCACCGTTCCCAAAGTAGTTAGTGATGGCATTTTATACCAGAAGCACTGGCAGCATGTACCAAGCACCACCCTGTCCATCAAGCATGTTGTTGCTCCAGAGTTGAGCATCAGGAGCATGGCCATGGACCGGTTGTCAGAAGGACAAAGGCTCCTCCATGACCACTGTTTCAGACTGAGGGGCAGTCCCGTCCTGTCTCCCATCCCGCTCACTTCACAGCCCATTCTCAGTATTCCATCAGTAGGGTTGTCTTTCTGAGGGAAGAAGTGAGCGATGGGTGGGGAAGAGGTAAGGAAGTTGGGAAGCGGGGAGAGAGTGGTTGAAAGAGAAAAAGAAAACATTCTGAACAGGATATATAGAAAAAGGTAAGGGGAAATAACCTCCAGATAGATATATTGGATAAGCCATACATTCAGTTCCTTAGATATACTGCCACTTTTAAACCCTCCCTATAACCTAAGATGTAGAAAGATGACTTATGTGTTTGGGGGAAATGAGGGAGAATTTCAACAGCTTGGCTGGGTCATAAGGTAATTACTCTGCGAATCTAGCTTTTCTTCATTCCTAAATTTAAGTCCTTCAGCAGAACATCAGGCTCCTTGACCCAGGCGAAAGCTCACAGCAAAGGATCGGGTCAAAGACACCAGACCCACACTTTCAGTGTCCCCCTCCAGAGGCTCCACGTGGAAGAACACAAGGGTTTTCCTTGATAGCAACTTGAAAAGTTGAGTGAAGTGTGGCCGCCAGAGAAGGACAGTCCATTATGCGTCTAGTGTTTACACACTCGTCATAACCTTCCTGGGTCTATTTGCATTTTCAGTCCAAAACCCTGTTTTGCGTTAATGAGGCCCACAAGTTCCCTAGCCAAATGTTTATTGGCTTCCAGCTTAACATAAGCTCGTATCTAATCAGTGTAGACGTTGAAACAAGTACCATGCTGGCAAATTCCCAAAGCAAAAGGAGGTAAATGGGAACAACATGAATGAGACAAACAAGGGAACCACCATGGGGGAACAGTTTAATCAACACTTTGAGAAACGTGCCTGCCTCCTGCCGAGCTGCCGCACAATCTGTTTCGTGGATAGCCAGTGCTTACTTAACCATACCTTCCTGGTGCTAAGCCCTTCTGCCTTCTGCAACAGTTCGGGGGGGGGGGGGGGGCGCGTCGTTTTATACCAAGAAGAATGAAAAACCCTCCGATCCAGGTTTTGAAGTAAATATTTTAGAAGTAAAGGACGGGAGCAGATACTAATATCGTCTCACCTGTCACACGCGGATGTTTACTGCAAACCGCTGATTCTCTGCGGGGAGGATTTTTGTCAGGCTGGGGGGAGGGTGATAGACGGGGGTTCCAGGCAACAGGAAGAGCTAGAGGGTAGCATACAGCGGCTGCTCTCATCCAGGGATGGAGGTGATAGACAATTAATTTGATGGGCAAACAGTCAAAGACTTCATTTGGAAGGAGCTGGGCATCTTAACTTCACGCCCGCCGCCATCTTCCCCACAATTCTGGAGATTCAGTTACCGGAAGCAGAAACTTGTTCGATCAGCCTCCTTCCATTCCCTATCTCACATCTCACGGCTCCACTCTGACAGTTTCCAGGCTTGTATCTCCAAATACAGTTAGAATCTTCTAGTCCATGTCTCCTTTAGGAGAAGCCACGCAGGATGACACACACACTCTGGATGGGAAGGAGTCACTAAGAAAAGGAGTTTTTGACTCCTCACTACACATGCCGGCTGTAGGTTCTGCTTTTTCTTCCCTGAGTCATTTTCAGAGATATCAGGGTTTTGCTGACCGCCTGGGAACTAAGTGGTTCTCTCTCTCTCTCTTCAGGGCCACCCCTCCACATAGGTAGCATCAGTCACTGCTTCTCTCGGGGTACCTCTACATTTTAAAAAGTTAAGCTTGATAACACCCCATGTTAGAACTGGGCGGAAAGGGTCAAAGACACCCAATTTTGCCTTGGAGACTGCCAAAGAGGCTCACCTCAGGTGGAAATAGTGCTCCTTGGTCCTCAAACCTGACTCAGTGGTTCCTATGTAGCCTCTCCCCTCTTTCTCTGCCTGTGTGGCCTTCACCTAGCTCCTAGCTCCTCAGTGAAGGCCCTCTCTGTTGTCTTCCTCCAGTGACTCTCCCTCCTAAGAGTAGGTATCCCAGGGTGGCCCCTAAAGACAAGAGTGCCTGGATCCTTAACTATCACACTGCAATTCCCCTACCCCACAAACATAGTTTCTCCTGTCCCTGAACTGAACAGTTTCCTAGCTCCTACACCTTCACCATGCCTCTTCCATATGTCAACTGCAGCTGCCCTCTCTTTCTCCTTTCAAACACATCCCACTGAATACAGCGCCAAGACCAGGGACAGAGTTAGCCAGAAGTCACCACACCTCTGCCCTGATCCACCCTGACAACATCATGGCAAGAGAGGGTATAGCATCCTCTGCCTCGTCAGCCTGTGACCTCCCTTCCCACTCGGACAACCCTGGGGCAGGAGAGAGTGTAACGTGCATCCTTCCTCCTCAGCCTCAGATCCTCCCCTGGAGCACCAACGGCTTTCTTCAGCAAGCCCAGCCTCTGGACATATAGAGTTAATTCTGTTTGGGGGAAGATGAATGAGGCGTAAATACTTTAGACAGTCCAGTATTGAGGTCCTCTTTTGATTATCCAGAACGTGGGGGACTCTTAGGGAGAATGATACAGCACACTACTCAAGTGTATCTCGGTCTGTGTGAACCATGCAAGGGCTCACAGTGTTACCTAAGCAGTTGCAGTCCCTTCTAGCTATTGCAGGGAATGTTGTTTATATCAATATTTAAACATGCTATTGCCCCCAAATGAACCACAACAGCCTCATTTAAAGCTATTTTATTATGATGAACCGATATTTGGACAATTGAAAACTGTACTCCACTTGCTATGCAAACAAATGCAATGGTGCCTCAGTTCAGCAAATACATATTTAAACAGTTTAAAAACACATTGACTGCATAATTTGTATTTGTAACTGCTCAAAATAAAGGTCTTTTTATTTAGCATGCCAAATAATGGGAATTTGGATGCCGTCGGAAAGGATGCATTATTCATGGGGAGGAGAAACAAAATCAATAAATGAAAATTCAAATAAAAATACAAGCCATTGTGATGCGGCTTCCAGACAATGATGATCTCTTGCATTATTTACTCAAGGAAAAGACTCAGGAAAATAGGTCTTTTGGACCTGGGCTGTGGGCTGAATTGTAAACTCCTGCTTAGGCTGTTTGAAAATAAACAAAACAGTGTGTTTCTAGCATTTTCAGCTTCATTAAGTTCATGATTAAAATTATTTTAAAATTCAACAACAAAATAAGGTGGGAAGGATGTGATGTTCTCTCATTAGTGCATTGCTCAAGTGTCTGCTGCAGGGTGTGCAGAATACATTAAGGTCCCGGATGGAGATCCGTGAAAACCACATCTTTGCATATGGGTCAAGTATGCTTGTCCTGAGTGGAGTGGAGGCAAAATGGTGGGGTTTGGTACCTCTCAGTTTCATTACTCTCAACAAAGGCATCAAAAATGGCTAAAGGGAGGCCTTGGGGACAGACATCCTGGGCCAAATTCTGCCACTGATATGACTAGCCCTATAACTTTCATCCTTAGGCCTTGGTTTCTTCTATATGAATTGGGTGATAATAATAACATCTGCCTCATATGGTAGTGATGAGGATGCCTAGAACCTGATACACAGATATTACCCAATGTCCAATAAGAATATCTAAGAGTTGCATAATCTTCCTTTGAGGCAGTTGATTGGCAGGTCATGGGTATCTTTCACTAGCCACATGTGTGCCTGTGTACTTCCCTTGCTTCAGAAGAAGCCCGTTTCTTGTCACGTTGGGAGAAATCATCATTGTGGGACATTGCCTAAATATAGTTTGTCTATTATTCTCGGCTTAAGACAAGGCATCAGGAAGTCACTTGGACAAAGTCACAGAGTGACTATCACAAGGCTGGCTTTTCTGTGCATTTCACACCAACATATTACATTGAATGTTAAAAGGAAACCACTCTGGGAGGCTAAATATTTCATTTGTCGCAGAATGTCTTGAGGATGCTCCATGCTTTGTTATAGGGTCTCCCCTTCTGTGAAGACCTGCCCCTGGCTAAAATGAGGTAAAGGCTGCACTTACTAATTTACTTCAAAACTATCCGTTGCTCCCTGAGTTGTCACTGGGCAACATTCAGGGCACTGGAGAGAATGTTAAACAGAGCAAAGAACAATGCCTGCTGAGTGATGGCACTCACCTCCTGTCTCCACAGCATTTGGAGATGAGGATATGGATATTTTATGAATATTGCAAATCTTAAGAATGGCTCAATTTAAACTTTCATTTTAGATTCTAGGAAGTTTGGAGACAAATGTTCTCACGGTATAGTCCTGTGCACTGACTTGGCTCTTGGATATATCTTGTCAGTTTCCTCGTATCCAAATTTCAGCAAGTTCTTCATCATTCTATTGTGACATACATATTTTGATAACTACATCCAACAACTTTTGGGAAAAACAATAATTTATTGATTAATCAAATAAATGAATAATCAAATAAATAAATACAAGAACAACATAAGCATAGGTATGTTCCTACATCTTAAATGGTTGTCTTGTTTTGCTTGCCAAAGGGATCCACCTCTCGCCTCAGAGTGAAAGTTCACCAAAAACCACCCATTGATTTATCAGACAATCACTGAGCACAGGTAGTGTGCCAGACTCCATTCAAAGGGGATGAGCCTTCACTGTGAGCAACATAACCTGAGTCTCTGGGAATCTGTGTCTATATGGAACTGTCCTAGGTAGCTCTAACCACTGTAACAAAATACCATATATAGACGGCTACAGCAACAGGGATTTGTGTTTTCAGCTTTTGGAGTCTAGTCGTCCAACACAGGGTGTCAACCTGGTCAAGACATAGTGGGGGCATGTTCCTTAGTTGCAGATGGCAGGCTTTTTGCTGTATCCTCATGGCACAGAGAGAGACCAGAGGGACACAGGGATATCTGTGTATAGAGAGAGAGTAGTTGGGGGAGGTAAAGAAGGAAGAAGGGGGGGCTTTCCTGCTCTTAAAGTAACACTGATTTTCGTTAAGTGCTCCACCTTACAACCTCATAAATTCTTAATTACCATCCGAAGACCCTTTCTCAATTCTAGTTAGAAGATTAGGACTTCAACATTCAGTCCATAGCAGAGACAGAATGAAGGCTTGCCCAATATTGAAAGAACTCTAGGCAACAGATGTTGCAAATTCAGTCCATGCTAACATTTGGACTGGAAGTCGCTCACTATTTAGTACTTCCATTTGAACTCAATCAGATTGCGGGAAAGGGTCAAGTTACCTTACTTTATCCTCAAAAGAGATAGTTTCTTTTTCTTCTAGATCATGTTTCCACAGCATCCTGAAGGAACACAGCTGATAAGAGATGGATTAGTTTTTGTTCATTGCACTGTCCTGGCACCATGGAGAGCTGTTGCTAGATGTGCTGGCATCCAGTTAGTTGATATATACTGTGGGCCCGCTATGCCCAAGACATTGCCGGGGGCTGGTGATGCAGTAATAACTAACAAAACACTATCCCTGTCCTTAGAGTTGAATAGGACACACACAGACAAATAAGCACATGACAACAAAACACTGCGTAAATGGCAGAAGGAGAGAGTGACAGAGTGCTGTGGGCACACATAGATGCATAGTGACATGAGAGAGCCACAAGGCTTTCCAATGCATCGCGTCCAAACTGAAATCCCTGCTATACGATGACTATCTAGGTAATGTGTGTCAGGAGGATGGAAGCAGGGAACATGTTCAGAAATAGGGAGGAGGGAAGGGGGAGAAGGTGTGGAGGTTACAGAAGGCAAAGCTCCTTAGGAAAACCAGACTACACACTATGTCTGCAGTGAGGAGAGAGGGGATCCCGGCACAGAACTTTTAAGGGTAGTATTGTTTAACAGACATTGGAGGTGGGAGGATGCTTAGGAGTCTGGGCAGAACTCTTCCAAAAGGGGCTCCAAAGATGCTAAGAGGTGAAGGAAAAGCACCCAGAGGTTACACACACAAGTGAAAAGGACTTGGTTGAATAAACCAGAAGAGCAGCTTTCATGAAGTGATGTGTGACAGCTGATATTACACCCTTTCCATTCCCTTTGTTGGTCTTGATGGGAGAGAATTTGATAGACAATTAAGCTTGTCCCAGGTGATGTCTGTGTTATATGCATGCATGTAGAAAAACCACACACTTTTAAGTATGTGTAGGGCAGCTTGTAAAAAAAAAAGATGAGTATATATCTAGGTGATAAGGTAATATACAGCCTTAGTTTATTACACTATTTCTATATTAACATGGAATATTATTATTATATAAACATAAAAACAATGAAAATAATTTAGACATTGACATAAAAGATGTAGGACAGGCATCAAAACTACAAAATTAGCTTGCTCTAATTATGAACTAAAACATAAGCATAGCTATGCTTTCAGACCAGCTGCCTGGTTAATTTTTGTCACCTTGACACAAGTTGGAGTTGCCTGGGAAGAGGAACCCCAAGTGAGAAAATGCCTCAGTCAGATTGCCAGAAGGCGAATCTGTAGGGCACTTTCTTGATGAGTGAGGGAAGGCCCAGCAAACTGGAGGCCATGCCACTCTTGGGCAGGCAGTCCTGGGTAGTGTAAGAAAGCAGGCTGAGCAAGCGATGAGGAGCAGACCAATAAGCAACACTCCTCCATGACCTCTGCTTCAGTTCCTGTGTCCAGGTTCCTGCCTTGAGTTCCTGCCCTGACTTCCCTTCAAGATGGACTATAAGCAGTTAGCTGAAGTAAACCTTTCTTCCCCAGACTGCTTTTGGTCATGGTCTTTATCATAGAACTAGAGACGCAAACCAGGACACTAGTTTATCCCAAATGATTCTATGACCCTTTGACCTTTCTTTATATTTATTGATTTGTTATTTGTTTATGGGGTGTGTGTGTGTGTGGAGGTCAGAGGACAGTTTGTGGGAGTCTGTTCTGTCTTTCCACCACATGGGTCCTATGGATGGAACTCAGGTCATTGTAACCACTTTTTCCCACTGAGTCATTTCTCCAGCCTCCTTTTCTCCTTTCTTTCTTCAGAAGCAAACCGGCGCAACACTTCATGTAGAGCACAGGCAGTGAGGACACTGCCAACTTACGAAGCCATAGCTCCTGACACACAGTCTCCCTCCACCCTTCTTCCCCCAAGAAGAGACGACACCTGGAAGATGGGAAATCAAAAGAACTTGAGTCCTTTCCAGGGCCCATCACACATGCCTTCCTTCTCCGCCGCACCCCCCAAACTCCAGTCCCCAGCTCACACTAGCCATGTCTGTGGCTTTCCAAACTGATCCTTGCATATCTTTAGATAATCTTTTTGAATTGCCACTCACATCCAACCTCCTCAGCTATGTCTACCATAGATGCTCCACAGAGAACAAAGAAGTTCAGTCAGGAATCTCACAGCAGGTTCCTGGAACTACGCCCTCACCATGTGCTCTAAGTAGAAAACCACCTGCAGTCAGGGGAAGTCTAGAGAACATGACCCAATCCAGCCTTGAAGAGTCTAGATTTCCAGACAGACCCAGAAAGGAATAGTAAGATCAGGGAGACTTAATTCATGCTTCTGGACTTCAATTTACAAAGAAATCACCTTAAAACTTGTTTAAAAAAAAAAAAAAGAGGTTCCTAGTCATCATACCCAGATTCAGGTTAAGTATGGGGGATGGGGGGTGCACCAGGCATTTGCTCTGCTTACAGCATCCCAGGTTGTTCCAACACAAGTCACCACATGCTGAGAAACACTGGCTGAAAATTGGCGTGGCACCCAATGTTCTGACTGCTTTGATGAGTGGGCTCTGAGAGACAAAACATGCCCAGTTACTCCTGGGGAATTCTTCAGGTGTGCTTGGTGGGAGGCAGGGGTCACCCCACAGCCCACACAGCCTCAAGCTTCCTAGAGCATCCATTATAATTGCTGATCTAGGGACACTGTTATTTCTTATTGAAGCAAAGAAGAAATATAAACCAATGACAAGCTGCCTTGGACTAGAGCTCCAGTTAGACATTCTCTGTCTCCAGTGGAGGAGAATCTGAGACTCTCTCTTGGGGAGCGGCAGTCAGTGCACTATAGTTTCCTTGCCATGTCTCCTGGAACTGCTCTAAGATGTACACCAGATAATGCTAATTAACCCCCAGCCCCAAGTCTGATATTCCCAAATGGGCCATACATATTCATTTTTCCCTCAGTGAACGGAGCTCCTAGGTCATTGAGAAACTGTCTTTTAGTCTTCAAGATGAAAACCTTAAAAGAAAGAATTTACAGGAAATGGTTTTAAGTAACAGGCATGTCGTGTAAATGTTCATAATAATGGGGCAATATAACAGCAGGTAGATGGTTTGTTGAAGTTTCTCTGAGCGTAATGGCAGAGAAAGAATAAAAATGAGAGATGCAGTGGAGGAATCCCGGAGAGCGGACACCTCCCTTTCCTGTGTCTCTGTCACGTCCCATCCCCCCCCACACGTGTCACTGTTGTGTGGCTGATTCTGTGCTACTTAAACAACCTCTGTGAGAGTGGAAAGCAGAAACTGTCTCATGATCATTCCTTCATTTTTTTATTCAGCTGAGACTAAAATGATCGGTGGGTATACGTGTGTGTGTGTTGTGTGTGTGTGTGTGTGTGTGTGTGTGTGTGTGTGTGTGTGTATGTGTATGTTCAATAAACATAAAGCTACACAAGAGCAGTGAGACTGCCCAGAGCCTCTCCTGAGGGCCAGCCAGTATTCTAAATTTTTGTGTACCTTTCCAGAGCTATTTTATACACATAAGTTATGATTTATAAAAATGATAGTTATGCAATACCTGACTTTTGTGCTTAGCTCTTATATTTTATAAAATTCCACATATTTTAACATGTATGCACATATTATTTTGTATACATATATTAACTGTGTGTGTGGCTTTTTTTGAGATGGGGGTCTCACTGCCTGTGGCCTAGGCTAGCCTGAAGCTCATTATGAAGCTCTGAGCTCACAGAGTCCTTCTGCCCCAGCATCTCTAGGGCTAGGAACCATGTGAGCCACCAGGCCAGCTCGACAGAGTGTTCCACCTTAGTGGGTGCCACACTGCTACCTGCCTTCTAAGCAGCAGCAGCATCCTGCACAGCATGATTTAAGCATCCTCATTGATAAATACTCAGGCCATTTTTAATATCGGTGGACTTGCTGCAATTATTGCTACAATCCTACAAATAATGCTAAAATGAATCCCTGTACATATGCCTCTATACATATCTGAGAGTGCATCTATAGTATCAATTCCCCAAAGTGGAAATAGGGACAATTCATAAACCAGAAATCACCAAATTCCCCACAAAAGTTATACTAATTTACTTTACAAGCAACAATGACTCTTAACCCAAATTTTTCAACAATTGGCACATTTATCAAAATTTAAGAGCCTGGTGAGTAAAGTATTTACACTTCATATGAGTCAAAGGAAATTCTGATGGCTGGAAAGGGGAAGGCCTCTTACCAGGCCTTGGATGATTATGTGTTTGGACATATAAATGTGCAAAATCAAGTCAAGGCAGATTTTTTACTTAACTGTATGTGCTGGCTAGTTTTCTTTGTCAACCTGACTCAAGCCAGACTTATCTGGGAAGAGGGAACCTCAGCTGAGAAAAATGCCTCCATCGAATTGGCATGAGACAAGCCTGTAGGACTTCTTCTTGCTTAATGATTGATATGAGAGGGACCAGAC
The DNA here is from genome assembly GCF_007827085.1 of Peromyscus californicus insignis. Lineage (NCBI taxonomy): Eukaryota > Metazoa > Chordata > Mammalia > Rodentia > Cricetidae > Peromyscus > Peromyscus californicus. The sequence continues at coordinate 68,625,528 of NW_026294573.1, read as the reverse complement.
CACTGTGGATGGTGCCGCCCACAGGCAGGTGGTCCTAGGTGCTATAAGAAAGCAGGCTGAGCAAGCCTTGAGGCACAAGCCAGTCAGCAGCACTCCTCCATGGCCTCTGCTTCAGTTCCTGTCTCCTGGTTCCCGCCTTGAGTTCTTGTCATGACTTCACCTTATGATAGATTGCAAACTGAAATATCTACCCCTCAAAGTTGCTTTGGGACACAGTCTTTATCAGAACAATAGAAAGCAATCTAAGACAATGTGAATAAGGAATGGTGAGAGATAAATTTGATTATATTAAAATCATTAGCACCTGATCATTAAGTACTCTGCAGAAGAAAAAAGATGATGATGTCCGGAGGAGGACCATAGAACACGGAATTGGCTGATTTAGCACCTGGACTTATATTCTAATTATGTATGCAAAGCAATTTTTAAAAATAATGGAACAGTGAATAAAAACATAAGCATTTGACAGTAAAGACAACAGGAATTTTGAACATGCTGTAAAAATGCCCTTTAGTATTTAAAGAAATGTAAAGTAAGGCTTTGTAAAACACTATCTTACTATCTGCCAATGGTATGTGCTGGTAAAGTATGGGGTCTTTCACAAGACTTTGGGGAACCATTTGAAAATACCGGTCACTGCGCCCTGTGACTGAAGGTACGTACTGTGTAATTCTAGTTTTATAACCTGCAGAAAACCTGTGCAAATCATGTTCATAGCTTAAACCTGGAAATAAGCCGCATGTCCAATAGACTAGACAGCAATTGTTTACCTGTGCACAATGGATTATTATATAGAAAACAAAGCAGTGCAAATCATGAGCTCAGAAACAAGTTCATGTTGGTCAGATGCTGTTGTTCCCACTTACTAACAGTGTACCTTTGGCTAAGTCACTTTTCTTCATCTCATTTTCTCAACTCTAGCTTCCCAGCTCAGTGCTGAAGACTAAATGCATAATTGCTCTGAACACTGTATCTGCCACACAGCACGGGCATCACATTAGTTATCGTTATTTGAAAAGGAGCCATGCAGTGGTGGTACCTGCCTTTAATCCCAGCACTCAGGAGGCAGAGGGAGGTGGATCTCCATGAGTTTGAGGCCAGTCTGCTCTAGAGAGCAAGTTCCAGGACAGCTAGTGCTACACAGAGAAATCCTGTCTCAAACAACAAAACAAAACAAAACAAGAAAACAAAAGTGAGACAAATTTTTTAGCCATCTAAATAAAAAGGCTATGAGCTTTGAATTGAATGCTCAGGTGGGAGGAAATGCTGGATGGCGAATCAGCAAGATGGAGATGGAGGTGGGTAGGAGAAGCTTCAGGCGGGAATATACAAACTTCAGATGACAAAGAGTGTGTAAGAGTGTACGTATAGAGACAACTATGATCGCTGTGGGTCAGAGTGAGTGGGCAAGAGGTGAGATGAGGCAGGGCTGGCATGGCAGGAGAGAGAGGACTCACTCCTCCCACCAGACCTAAGATCGTGAGGGTCTGCTCAACACCCTCTTCCTGCATGTGGAAGGGCAAACCCCACAGGTAGTACAGTCTAGAAGTTACTCCTTACTTTGGGGCCTTGTTCTTGACTTCTGGTTGGTCTACTTGTTTTATTTTCAGTCTTATTGATACCAATTAGAAGCCTAATTATTAACAGAAGCTCCTTTTACCCTCTTTCATTTTCCTTCTTTTTTCCTTCCTTCCTTCCTTTCTTTCTTTTTTCTTTTCTCTTTTCTTTTCTTTCTTTCTTCCTTCCTTCCTTTCTTTTTTCTTCCTTCCTTTCTTTCTTTCTTTCTTTCTTCTTTTTTCTCTCTTTTTTTAAATCTCAGGACAATGAGATCTGGCTTCTATCTTGTATTTGCCCGGTAAAATCTGTCTTCATGTTTTAGTGTGTAATGGTTAATTCTGATTGTCAGCTTGACTGACTGGAGAAACACAGGAGATTAAATAGAGCATGCTCTGGTATCTGTAGGGTGTTTCCAGAGAGGGTTAACCTGGCCTGTGTGTGGAAGCACCATCTCATAGCTGGGGCCCACATAGAATACCTGAGGAAAAGAGAGGCAGTCAAGGCAGGCATTCTACCTCTCTGCTTGCTGGCTGCCATGATGTGAGCCTCTCTGTTGCCACACTGTCCCTACCACAATGGGCTGGAGCCATGAAACCCAAGCCAAGAAGGTAAAGCTTTCATTCCCCACCTTGTTTTTATAAACTATTTTGCCACAGCAACAAGCCCAACTAATATCCAGTATAGAAATATTTTTTAACTCATCATTGCATGTACATCGTTCTTTTCTTGTTAAAAACAAGCAGCTTTGTTTGTTGAGAGAGAGAGAGAAAGAGAGAGAGAGAGAGAGAGAGAGAGAGAGAGAGAGAGAGAGAGAGAGAGGGAAGAGAGAGAGACAGGGTCATGACATGGAAGGAGGTTGTGTTTGCTTTGATGAACTTTGGCCTGATGGGTTCCGGGCCTAAACCATGGACCTCCATTAGCCTTCTAGTCCAGACACTGGCTGGTATGTGATGATACTCCACAGGGTTTTGTAAACTTTCAACATGTGGTAGATGGCATTTCCTGACTATGATTGTTACTCAGGAAAGGAGGTTCTGTTGATGTTCCATCCTCCCTAGATGAAGGTAGTATGTGCTCTCCTTTATTTCCCACATGGGTCCCACCTCAGGCCCTGGGACCAGGGAGGCACTCAGAATCTCTTTTATTAAGTCTGAAAGAGATGTAGCCAGGATCCTGTTCTTAGTCTTTGTTTTTCTTTTTAACTATGGTTTCAGAAGATATTGTCATGATTTTGATATAAATAGTCACTCTGTGTTTTGATTGAGTTTTGGAATCACCAGAAATGAGCACTCGTTAGGGGAAGAAGCCATTTTTGTTCACTCCTTCTGAATTCACAGATTTCTCAGAAAGGAAAAAACATTTTCCCCAGTCTCTTTCAAAAGAAGACCAGCCATGAACATAAACTTAAGCCTGAAGTCACTTGTCTCAAGGCTGCATTAGATTATGAAATAAACACCCTGGGGCTAGGACCAGGTTGCCACACTCCTCAGACCTCTTCAGCTTGGTGCTCCTGCTCCGCGCAGGTTCTAGAAAGGTTTCTTGGATGACGATGGACTCTGGAAGGGAACATGGCTGAAGGGACCCTTCCCAGGACAGCATGCATTACACTTGCTGGTCACAAATTCCACAGAATGAAAGGTCTCACTGAATCCCCACATGGGGTGTTTCCCTTCTGCTTCCCTCTTTTCTCTTCGCCTTGCAAGAAAATGTTTCACAATGCAGGGGATGTCTTCAGAGGCACCAAGGATTACTGTTTATTTCCCACTAATTAAAGTGGCGGGATCGGAGAGGACGGGCTTTGCCTTTGAAGTAGATCATTTCTTTTAAGTCAGATCAGATTTCACATCAATTAAAGGCAGCATCCCTGGGCATACCTGAGCAATCCATATTTTCTTTAAAATTGTGTGCCTGGTGCCTGAGAGGTGCCCTCGGGAGAGGCGTCTGCCTGTTTAGCTTTCGTTTTGAGTTCCTGATGGTGGGCTGTCATTCACATTTGCAGTCCTCTGCTCTAAGGAGGCTAGTGGTGTGGTTCTAGGTTTCAGTTCAGCAGTAGCCCAAGCAGAAAGCAGAACAGCAAAAGTTCTTCCCTAGTGTAAGGTGCTGATGTGCAAATAAGAAACGCCATTCATGCATTTCACTCAGCGTTCCAAAAGTCCGAATGTAGAAACTTTGAATTTCTTAAGTATTCTCTGGGCTTCCTGTCGGATTTGTTCTTTTGATTTGGGCTCCTGTGTTAGTTACTCTCCTCACTGCTGTTCTAAAACACCCAACAAAAGTGACTTCAGCCGGGCGGTGGTGGCGCACGCCTTTAATCCCAGCACTCGGGAGGCAGAGGCAGGCGGATCTCTGTGAGTTTGAGGCCAGCCTGGGCTACCACCGAGTGAGTTCCAGGAAAGGCGCAAAGCTACACAGAGAAACCCTGTCTCAAAAAACCAAAAATAAATAAATAAATAAATAAATAAATAAATAAATAAATAAATAAATAAATAAATAAATTAAAAAAAATAAAAGTGACTTCAGGGAGGGGAGGTATCCTTTGGCTCAGAAACCAGAGGGAGGGTTCATCATGGCAGGGAGAGCAGCTGAAGCAGGTCTTTCCTGGATGGTGATTTGATCATAGTTGCTGGGAGCTTGCCATGGTGGGAGCTCGGAGCGAGGGAGATTACTGTGGTGGATTTTCAACGGCACCAACAAGGAAGCGGAGCTCAGCCTGAAAATGGGGTTAGTTGGAACCCTCAAGTCCCACAGTGGTGGCCTACAACTGTCATGGAGACCAGCTGGAAATCAATTGTTCACATGGGCCTACAGGGCCATTTCACATTCCACCTTAACAGTTCATCACTAATATGTCAAAGTCATAAGCATCCTTTTTCTATTTCCTCTTACACAGCAGATCACTAAAAGCTCTTGTGATGGCTAACGTTAGGATTACTCAGCCTGAACCCTTTTTCTTTCTGGTAGCCCAGGATCCCAGGCACTCCTCACATTAAGGATGTTTCTAAGATGAAGTGTGATAAAGCTGGAAAAGCACAGAGTCCTAGAGTGGATTCAGAACTCAGAACTCTTCTCATACCCATCTTCCTTCCTACCCAGTAACTGATCTCAACAAAGCTCTCCATCTGGGCCTTCCCCGCCCCAGTAAAATCACATATGACAGGACTGATCTCCTTGCTCCTCTGAATGTTGTATCTCAGAGGCCCCCAGATGTTCAGCTTCAGTGGCCCAGGTCTCCATCCAATCCAAGTGATTCCATTTGGGCCGCCTCATCTCACCACACTTATTAAATACTTGTGGAACCCTCCCCTGTCCCAGCAGCTACAGTACTATCTATGACACCACCTTCTCTTAAAACACCAGGTTGGGGATATGCCCATGGGTCAAGCACATGGTGCACAAGCCTGATGACCTGATTTTGGATCCTCAGAATCCCAGTAAAAGCCGGATTCAAGCATCTGTAATCTCAACATGTCCTTACCAGGAGATGTGAGGCAGACCCAGGAGAATAGCCAGAAGCCAACAAGCCAGCTAGCCTGGTGTATGCAGCGGTGAACCAGACACCCTACCTCGAACAAGGTGGAAGGTAAGAACCCGAGGTTTGTCATCTGGTCTCAATACATGCAACCATGGCTTGTATGCATGTTGCACACAAGAGCGCATGCACACACACACTTGTATGACATACATAAATTCTTCACACATCTTTAATGAAAAAAAAAACTCATTTTAAAGTCTCAGGTTGATCCATGGTGTTGTCTGTGGCAGAGACAAAATGCTCACTCCCTGGCCTCTACTCACAACAGCTCTGTGGACACCCATCTGCTTGGGAAATAAAAGACTGGGGAGAAAGCTGTGGCTCAAGCAAGGTCCTGTTGCTTCAGATTGTGCCCACAGCTGGCATGTCAGAGAGGTGACCACATATGGTTCTGAGACATTGAGAGGTTGGGGGGGGTGAGGGGGAGGGGTAGGGGGGTATGCTACTGTGAAGGTAATGGAAAGTGAAACACACACATCCCAAACCTATCTCAGAGGCCCCAGGAACGGCACAACTTCCCAAAGCAGCAAGAATTTAAGAAAAGAGGACTGTGCCATGGAGACAGCCAAAGAACTAGAGGTCCTTTTCCACTGTGGCACCGTTTGCCCTCAGCCAACGCCCAATCTCATGCACTAGAGGCCCCTTGTCATTTAAACCACAAGCCGGGGGCAAAGATGAGTCTGTGCATTTGCTCCACTTCCCAGGTGCAGTCCAATTAAAAATAAGATAGGGTTGGACCAAGATGACCCTAATTATCTTTATTAAAAACCCAGGAGGCAGCAGAAGCTCGTACAAAAGAAAAGTCTGTTCCTAGACCACAACAATGTTTAAAGAAAAACCCAGAGCTTGATGACTTGTCTACTTTCCTGAATCTGATGTTCTTGCCAGTGGAACATCTTAACCCTACCCTGCTCTTGATCCAGAAGGTGTTCTGGTGTGGTGGGCTAGACTCTGGGATCGCCACTGGAATTTGTCTGCATCCCCCACTTGTGGGCTGGGTGATGCTGGGGAAGGCACTCCAGCCTTCCAGGTCACCATCTCGTCACCTGTGTGATGGGAACATTCACAGCTGCTGTACAGATTTGCTGTCAATTAAACGAGAGCATGTAGCTGCTTTGTTGTGGGTTTGGAGAGCCATAAGCACTTAATGGACAGTCTACTGCTGCTATTATTTAATGCAGGTGTCTGCTGTTGGCACCAGCAGAAATAGTCTATATGCACTTCATCTTCAGCATCTGGGAACTCTCACGTCTGATCTTCTCACCACTTTAACTGTAGTGTGACACCAGGAAGCCTTGGCATTCACTGTCCGCCTGGCACTTCAAAGACCACCCAAGCCAATTCCATACTTCCAATCCCACGAAGTATGGACATGATTCCCATAGCAATGACTCCCCAGCAGAGAGCAAGCCTAATAGCAACACTGAACATCTCTCTTTACACCGCCGTATCCCTCCCCAGGGTGGCCTTCTAACTCAAGAATTGTGACAGGGACTTCATTAGACCTTTGAACACAAAATGGCAGCCACTGCATTTTCCTCTATTTTTAATGAACATAAAAAGGTTTACAAATCATGCTCAGTTATGATACACAACAACAAGCCTTATGTATTTCTTTCTATACAAACTGAGGTTCTCCCCACAGCAATTAAGTCCAGTGCATGATAGACTTTCCAGAATAAAGTATATGCTATTCTATAGACCGAGAGGAGCTGTATTCGTTGTTTTCTATTCCTGTAATAAGAAACACCGTGACCAAGGCAATTTATAGAAGGGTTTATTTTGGCTTATTAGTTCAGTAGGATCAGAGCTCATTACAGCAGGGAGGGACCGTGGCTGGAGCAGCAAGCCCGGGGCAAACTAGGAATGATGCATGCCTTAGAAACCTCAAAGCCAGCCGGGCGGTGGTGGCGCATGCCTTTAATCCTAGCACTTGGGAGGCAGAGGCAGGTGGATCTCTGTGAGTTCGAGGACAGCCTGGGCGACAGAGTGAGTTCCAGGACAGGCTCCAAAGCTACACAGAGAAACCCTGTCTCAAAAAAACCAAAAAAAGAAAAAAAAAAGAAAGAAAGAAACTTCAAAGCCAGCACCCACAGACATACTTCCTCCAGCAAGACCACACCTTCTGAACCTCCCCAAACAGCACCACTAACTGGGGGCCAAGTACTCAAACATCTGAGTATATGGGGGACATTCTTATTTAACCACCATAGGGACCATCGAAATGCCATTGGTTACAAGGAGTCCAGTCATGAAAGTCTGCAAGTAGGGCTGAACTTGTCAAAGCTGCATTGCTTAAGTCACATTCCAAGAGGCTAGGCTCTTGGTTTTTTACCTTGTTAGAAGGAAGCAGTGCTGTTAAATGATACTGTGTTCAGGGTAATTCTGTGCTGATAGTATCATGAAATTTGACTTGATGGGAACTGTATGTGAGCTGACCAGGGAAGGATTTACATAAGCAAAGTTTCTTCTAAGTAGTTCCCTAAGGTTCAAATCATACTGACCAAAGCAGTCCTGGTCTCTTTGCTTTGGTGGCACTTCATCAGTGTCTGGGATGTCACTTCCTGGGGAGTCACTGACTGATGGTTCATCTGGAAATCTCTGACTGAGCTTTTCTGACCTTAGAAAGGAGCTGAGGAAAAAGCAAAAACAGAAACCAGCTGCAATGTGTCTGACTATTGCCCACTCCATCTCCTGGTAGATGAGGCACCTACGCGGGCCTCCGAAGAACACTAACAAGGGACTTCTATGGTGAGCTTGTGTTCATCTTCTAGTATGCCTTTCATGGATAGCCATCCTGCCTCTGTGCCGTGGGCCTCGGTGAGCTGTTAGTAACCTCAGTCCCCTCACCACCACCAAGGACGGTATTTGATCCGGGCTAAACTGAGAACATTTTCTCTACAACTTATTCCAACCAGAAGAGAGAAGATCACTTTCTTTTGATTGAAAAAAGGCCAAGGCTTGGATGACAATTTTCCTTTCCTGCCCTCTGCTGACAAGTAGCCTCAGGATAGTCACACACAGACATAGGAATAGAACTAGGAGATGGGAACAGTGCCAGAATTTTAAAAGATTCATTGTAACCCCTGGACGTACCTTTGCCTGAAGCTGTACAGACTGCCACGGACATTCCGCTTTTTGTTTTCCTTAAGCCCATTTGAACTGGGTTTCTATCACTTTCCTCTAGAAGCATCATCAGAAACAATTACGATGCACTGCTGGGGAAAGTTCCTCAGTGTAGGTAAAGTGTCGGCCGATGCGAAACCAGGAACCGGGAGCTCTGTTACCTCCACTTTACAAAAGGACAGACTCATCTTAGAGAAGAAAATGGTATTGCCTTCAAAGAAGCAGGGCTGAGGTTTAAATCCAGACTATTCTGTCTCCAAACACCCTGGTGCCTCCTCCGGAGATCAGAACCTGTGGAACACTTTCCAGATGCCGTGATTTTCCGAGATTGTGGTGTGATGGAAACACGAGGCTTTGCTGTGGACTTCCCATTCCTGTAGCCAACACACACGTGATCAGAAGAACTTGGTAACAGATGGCTCTGCCTGCACTCAGAGACGGTAGCTGTCCCACTGGGCAGCATGGGCAAAGAGGAGGACAGGGACCAGCCACACAGGGTCCAAGCTTGGCATCAAGTAGGTATGGCTCCCAAAAGAATAAGAATGGAGTAAATAGCTTAAAGAGATACCCAAGAACATTTACATATGAGAATTTAGCTCAGGCCAGCCCAGAATGCGTACTATGGAGGGGTAGAGGAATGGGGTATGAACTTCAGAAAAAAAAAAATGAGGCTTGGGAAAGTTCCATATCACAGGGAGTTCTGTGGAGTACTAAGTGGGAGGACAGATGCTGAAAAGTTGAGGCTAAGAACCTAGACTCTACAAACTGTAAACACAGACAACAACGGGGATACTTGGGTACATGTGTGATCACACACACACACACACACACACACACACACACACACACCCCTACTCATCCACCTGCTCGTTTCCTGCACAGATATTTAATATAATGCTAACTATAATGATTAGGTCATGGCACCCACTAGCAGTGGCACAAGTGGCCACATGTGTGCCCGTGTATGACAGAGAGACAGAATGTGACCTGGAAAGTAGATATTGACGATTTCAAAACACATAGTAAGAGTAAAGTATCATGCACAACTGAGGAGAGATTCGGAGGGCTGCAGAGAGCCTGGGGAATGAGGCCTGGGGTGGTGGATGGGCAAGAAGAGAGAACTCAGCCCTTTAAAGCAGTGGAAGAGTGTCTTGACGGTGCCCAAGGTTGCCAGCACAAGAGTGCTCTCTGCCCTCCTTGCTGAAATGATATCCCACAGAGTATCCTGTCCCTGATGAATGAGATTCTCAATTGGGGACACAATTAGCAGACCAGGGACTGGAAAAAGTCGACTCTCAGGGAGTGGCTGGTGGCCATTAACGCCGTGTATGGCTTTTGGGGTCGCAGCATTGGTTGCCGTGTACATTATTTTACTGGATCTTTGTAGCAACCTGAAAAGGCAGCGCTGGCTAGCTGTTTCCTCCATGTACAGTCTGAAGCTAATGGAAGGGAACTGTTTACCTGGGCCCATAGAGGCTGGAAAACAGCAGGAATGGGACCCGAGCTTCAGGCTTTTGAGTGTAAACACATGCCCTCATCTCCCTGCTCCATCTCTGCTGCTGGAGGTGCCTGAGAGACTAATGAACTAGCAAGAGACTGTAGTGGCACACTCCCTTTGTGGAGGAAGAGCCCAGCCTGAAGGCAGTGTGTCCAATGAGCCTTTACCAATGTGATTATTTGGCTCATGAGCATTGCATTGAAGAGATGCAACTCAACTGAGATAATATGAGGGAGGCTTTCAAGTCAGGGCCAGTCCCTCCTGGGCCAGTCAGTGCAGGACCTCCCCTCCTGCCTCCCCAGCCACACCCCATAAGCTCTGCCACCAGTCACACTGTCATGCTGTAAATTCCCCCTGCACATGAGGGTACTGGCGTGGTTCCAGCACCACCGATGAGGAGACTGAGGCATGGAGAGGGCAGACAATGTGCACAAGGCCATACAGCAAGGACAGTGAGGATTCCAACCCAGGAATCTGGCTTTAGAACCCATGTCCACTCCACTGATGACGTCTAAGGCATTAATTGGTGAAATAAAAGACTAGACAGGCTGAAGCCTGTGTTCACACCAAAACCAGAGTCACTGTAGGGCTTGCACAAGCCACTATATGTAGAAACAGCCAAAGAACAATAACCACTTCTATTACTTATCACACAACGTCAAGTGTGAGCTGCCACCACCATACAATCAGTTTCCTTTATTATGTCTCTTATGCAGTCTTCAGGACACTTACCTCGGTGTGTAATCACGCACCCATTTGCCTTCTTCAACATCCTAGTGCTCAGTGCTGATAACAAACAAACGCATGGATGAGCAAACAAATGAGACTCCCAGCTCAAGAAGCCTTCCTTGAATGAATGGGTGAATGAATGAAACATTCCTTGCCGCCCTGGAGTCGCACATTTTTTTTTTTCTGCACTTGGTGGGAAGAGAATATTGCTTTGTTTCTCTTCATGCCATCTTGGGACTCTCACGCATTTCCCACAGCGGATCTGCATGGTGTTTACAGGTGCCTTCTGAAAACCACCCACTCCCAGCTTTCTAAACTCAGAGACGCTGTGTCTCTGAAATGTCAGCCTCTCTCGTTAAGTCCCTTGCTCAAAAGAAGCGAGAGATGCAGACAAGGAGAGTTTTCAGCTCCTCTCTCGGCTGTGCCAATTGTATAATGAGTCTGTGGGACTGAGTTTATTTCCAAATTTAGACCCACTTAGAGCACAATGGAGGCTTCTAAACTCATCCCGGTGCCTCCCAAACCCACTTTTGACTTTTAAAGATTACAGATTTTTCTGAGTTTGATGAGTGGTGAGTGGGAGCAGAAAGTTCCAGAAGACAGGCTGATAGTTTTTGATCCTCATGTCCTTTTCTCTTTTCTCTAAATGTGGTTATTAAGAATCTGAATTCCACTCCCATGGGCATACTCTAGAGGCAAATATTTCCTCTGCCTTTCAAAGAGGCTATTTTATTTCAGGTCAGCCAATTGGCTTCTTTGCTATATGGATTTTCTTAACGGCTTCCTTGTGGTCTTTGCTTTCTTGATCTCAGAATTCTAAGTTTCTCTTGAAATTACTCAATAAGTAAATGTACATTTTAACCCCTACTTTATTATTCTATTTGAGCCTTTTAAATTCATAGGACATATCTTCTTCATAGTTTACCTTATGAGCATCAAGCATTAAAAATGATTTTAAATTTTATTTTAATTAATTAATTACTTTTGAGACAGAGATTTTAGAACTCGAAGCAAATGGTCCTTCCTCGGTCTCCCAAGTGCTGAGTTATAGGCATGAGCAGTTTTAAACAAGGCATTTCTTTCTACTGAAGCCCCAAAGCTTAGAACAGCTGTGGCAAGGGCTCATGGTTGGAAGCAGGGATGATGTACCATGAAGGCAGGGTGTGGTCCAGCTCTTCCTGCTCTTGAACTTCCGCCACAAAAGGGAATGCCAAAGGAGTGACAATGAAATGCTACAGGGCAAGAATCAAGGCGCACCAGATCGCAGCAGTTCCAGAAATGTCGTCTTCCACCCTGCACTCTTCTCCAACCTGGAGAAGCCAGGGGCTGCTGGGTGCTCAGGGTGGAAGAGCAGAACGGTGAGGATGAGGGATGGTGGCGCAACAGTGGCATCCTTCCCCCTTGGTCCTGGGAGGGAGATCTTCCAAGGGAGAGTTAGAAGGATGTAGGTAGACATGGAAAGTAAGAGCAGGCTCCCTACGACAGCAGCTTCCGGTCCTCTGAAAGTGACCTGGGAAGATAATCAGCCTGCCTAAAATGTGTCCGAAGGGCAGAGAGTCTAACAGAATGAGTAGGGAAGGAAGTAATCCTGAGCCTTTCCCACTAATTCCAGAAAGCACTGCGGCAAATGTGTATGATTAGTGCACTTTGGACACAGTAGATAATTCCCAGTTGTTAAGTTCTCTTCCACCAGGTCCTCAGTTGCTTCATAAACCCTGGCCCCTTCCTCATCCCCCAGAGGGAAACTGGATGGCTTGGGCTGGAGTATCACACTTTGTTGGGGGCTTTTCTAAGATGTGGCCAGGAAGCAGTTAACCAGAGAAACACTACATGGAATGCTGCCGTAGAGTGATGCTCACACCTAAGACCTGGGACAAGGGATGGCTATTGGGTGGGCCAGCCAGGATACTCCTCATGTTCCACCCCCTGCCTGCAGTGGACGCTTGCTCCTGAGGAGTGTAGTAGAGAATCCATTATGACCTCTCCCAAGATCGGTAGAACGTACAATCTTCTCCTTCTCCGAAGCCCCTCACCCCATCTCTGGAGTGTGATGGAGAGGGGGTTAGTATGAAGAGGGAAGCAGGAGGCAGCACAGATGCCTTCGGGGTGGACCATGCACAGCAGCCTCCCTGGGGGCCCTGCCTGGGGACAGGAAGGCCAGAATTCGTCAGGAGATAAGCTAACTTCTAAGAAATGGTACTAGAGGAAGAAAGTGCAGGGGGTATTGCCAGTGTATCCTCACTGTGAATAGGAGTTAAGGATGGAACCTCTTTAGGAAGCAAATGATAGTGGTTTTGAGCAATGGTTCTGCATTTGGACATTTTTTCCTTCTCTCTACAGAAACAGTATAAAATTGCTACCATGACCAATGCAATGAAAACATGTAGACGAACATGAAGGAAAAGCACAGAAGCACACCAACCAGACACGACCAAAACATTGTTGTCTTTCCGGGTTTTGTGAGATTTAGAGCAGTTACTAGCAAGAGATGGAAATTTTCCGTGTTTTTCTTCTTCTTACTTCAGGTGACTCTGTACCTATCTTTACTTATATTTTATTCTAATATAATTTCAACATTGCATTTTTTCTTTATTTGGGGGAGGGATACATGCATGGCACCCTGTTAACATTTCATCTTTAAAACACGGCTTCGAATGTCATACATTTTAGATATTTCAGTAAACCCAGCTTCCCAGGTTTACCACCAGCTACATAGAATGGCATTTTATATTTTATTATAGGTAATACACCAGCTTCCCAGGTTTACCACCATCGACATAGAATGCCATTTTCATTTTGGTCATGTCCTGTTCTGCCATGAAGAAGTTGCCTGAGAGGGTTTGTAGCAGAAGACTTACCCTTCTGAAGTACCAAGTTCTGACACCCAGGACAGTACCCACTAATCCCCAGCAATGCTTAGTAGGTGTCCAGGAGTGTGAAAAGATTTGTTAGAGCTCAGCTCTGCAGACTAGACCCCTTCACCTCTCAAAGAGAGACTGACTACTGTGTGTGTGAGGGGAGGTCTCTGGATAATAGCTCCTAACTCTTAGAGTCTTGATCATATCACCTCATTTTTTATTGTGCAGAAATTAATAGGATAAGCTTTCCAGAGATGCTGAAAATGAGTTCCATAATGAGAATATAACATAAAATACATAATTAGTAGGAAAGATTGTTTTGGGAGAATCTGTGAAGGTAAATAAATATGGAGATGCCAGAAGCATATGTTTATTAAATTTGAATACATAAATTGGGCTTATTCTACAACTTCCTCTTTAACTTTTCCTCATTTCCTTTCTTCCTCATTTACCTCTAAAAAGATAAAGATTACCAGCTAAGCAAAAAATTTTAGCTGAGAAATTTTCAATAACGTGTAGGAAAGACTTGGGTTGTTTGGCTGAAAGGGGAGAGTTTTCTGGAGGGTCATTGTTATTAGAAGAAAATATAGGAGTTGATTATGTTGGGGTTTTGTATTTGTTTGTTTTAGAAGATTTGGGAGTACTGAAACTTAGTCCTTGATTGGGTGTCAGAAAGAAAATAAATGAGCCATAACTCTGGGGCAGAGATCCACAGTGACAGCAGCTACCATCACAAGGCTGTCTGCTTAAAGGGGACAGGGGACACATATTTTTAACCCCTTCATGGCAATGGTTAAATACATGTACCCAAGTAGTATGGCCTCCACATATACTTGTGTAGAAAAGCAGAGATCAACTCCCACATGAGTTGATGCAGTGAACACTGTTGGCAAGAGTCTTACTCCTGTGTTTCCTATCAACTACCTACCCCTTGCCTGAGAATCTCTGCTGGAAAGTTACCTCATCTTCCAGCACATCCTTCTGCAAATTGTTGTTTGGTCTCGGGGAGAGGATCTAATCAAGCCATTCTAATCAAAATCCTTCTCACAAATTTAAATACAATTAAAAACTGATGGTGACAGTTCCCCTCAGTTGGTAAAAACTGTGTGACACAGAATCCAAGAACCATTGTTTCCTGTATCCCACCTTGGGAGAAAGTCTACCTGCAGCGAGTGGAAATGACGCAAGCAGGAGTCAGGAGTTAGATCTCCCAGCATCCTCCTGGGAGCTTCTTCCCTTCCTGTGGGTTTTTCCACATTTCCTTGGGTCCCATGGACCGCTAAGGCCTCCTTTTGCCTCTGCTGGTTCAAACTGGTTTGGATCCCTAATTACCAAAGAAGTGCTGTCTTGCCTGCTGTTTAATTAAAATATTTGATTAATTGAAAACTGGAAGCTCTCTACTGCAGTCTGTGTTCACAAAATAAATCTTTCCCACTTTTGAAAACTGATGGACTGAATGTAGTAACTACTTCCTCTAGCCCTTGATTTGGCAAATTGGTTATTTAGAGAGAAGGGAAAGAAGGTCTCAACACAGCCAGTGGGGCCCACGCCTGTAGTTCCACCACTCAGAAGGCTGCGGAGGGCCTACAACAGACAGGAGGGACGGGTGCAGGCAGGACCCAACCTCAAAAAAACAAAACAGCAAACAAAAAGTCACAGACGCATCCCAGGAAAGAGGATGGGTATGAATGGCAATCAATAAGTGTAATGCAGTGTTTTCTTGACCTGCGCTGTCTCTTTCATAAGGTCTTGCTTTTTGCAGGGACTGTCAACAGCACAGCTAGAATCCTTGCCCCTGTCAAGCTAATGTCCCATTCTCCTTTCTGGATGAAGAGAACACGGCAATTAGTGCTACCGATGTTTTAACTTGGGCATCTAACCCTGGACAGTCACAAGTGTTCTGAGGAGGGGCTGGCCTCTGTCTGCTTTCCCCATCCAAGCAAATGTGACAAGAGAACTCTCTGCTGCCCTTTGTCACTCAGGTTCTGTCTGTGAGTCTATCTGGAAGATATCTATTTGTCCAAAGGCCAGGGAGATGATAAAACAACCCACCCATTCCCAAAGCACCAGAGCAAATTGTAGATGGCTCATTCTGGAGAGTCAGCAAAAGGGCAGAGTGGTAGAGATATGGCATAGTGGCCAAGAACATATAATCCTCTTCCAGACGATCTGACCCTACAAGCTCCCATATCAGGTGGCTAAGAACCTCCCATAACTCCAGCTCCAAGGGGATTCAGCGTTTTTGATCTCCTTAGGCACCTGCACTCACATCCATCTATCCACACACACATACATACATATACATAATTGCAAATAAATCTTAAAAGAGTCAGAAAGGGCTGAGGATACGGCTCAATGGTAGAGTACTTGCCTAGCATGTGCCAAGCCCTGTGTTCGACCCCCAGTACCATCTTGGGACCCCGACCAGTTGAAATAACTCCCAGTAAAAACTGACAGGTGCTGGGAGTCTTCAGAGCATTTTAAGGAAGCAGCTTTGTTTCCTGTGAACTTTTATGAAGACTTGTTTTAAATCTGGAATTGATTAGCTACAGTTAAAGTCTCTGAATTGTCTTTGATTAACAATGAAACTGGTAGGGAAAGTTATCTCTAAGTCAAGATGGTGTTATGAACCTCTGTGTCCTAGTCATCTGGGGCTTCCTCTCATACCTCCTGAGGGTGAACCTTGGGCTGGGAAGGTGAGGCAGTAAGGGCTTGGGCTGGTAGATATGCCCCTGAGGGTGCGAGGCATGGTGTCCTTGACCTCACAGCTTCTCAAGCTTTAGGGAACCTACAGATAACCCAGGGCTGATGGGAAATGGCAGATTCTGACACTGTGACCAGACTTCCAGATGATAACCCTTTTTCTTCTACAACACACACGGAGTCCTGAGCTCCTGCACCATGTCTAGAACTCATCCACACTCATGCCAGAGCCTGAATCCCCAACACTCAGGATTCTGCAAGCAGCTAAGAGGCCTGGGCACTTTCAGACCAGAACTGCTAATGACTGCTCCCCTGGCATGAAGCCAGGGAGCAGCCTCAGCTTGTTCATCTGTCAGAGTGAGAAGCCAAAGGCATTGGCGAGCACCTGCTTCCAGCCCTCAGGAAGCCAGCCCTGAATTTAGGCCCTCAGCAGCCGAGCTGTGGAGAGACAGGATTTACAGACAATTGCCTGCAACCAGAGTCAGGCACACAGCCTATAACCAACTCCGTTTCTGCCAAATGCCTGGCCCTGGGAAACTACAAGGGCAACAGCTAACCACCAGGAGGTGGGGGTTTGGATCTGTTTGTTGATTATTGTTCTAATCAGCACATTTGAGGTCTATTGCCATGGTTTCAGGTTTGCCTGGTGCAGGGGCTTTGTGGGATAGTCGCTTTTTATTTGGTAATATTTCAGATTTGGAACTTTGATGGGGTTATCTTCCTTCCTTGATCCCAGAAACAAAGGCAGTGACTGATAACTTCTACTCCACAAGGCAAAGGAATTGTGTCTCTCCCTTATCTCAAAAAAAGGCTTCGTTCTTTCTGAAAAAAAAGAATCACCCTATCTTTTACACAGTTAAGCTCCTTGGCATTGCATGGGAAATTATCTGTTCCCCACTCGATTCAAGCAAAAGCAAGCCTATATGCCTGTCCTTAATCTCTTCTAGTTTTCTTCCAATTAGATGCAATCTTTTTCCAATACTCTAATTAATACTTCCACATTAAATATTAGGCCTTGTAAGAGAAAAATCATCTGTAATATAGTCAGATCGAGCCAAAGAGGATTTTCAAGCTCCTGCCCTTAATCTTTCTTTCAATTTTCTGCCATTTAGAAACAATTTTTTCCCCAACACTCTAATGAATGCAAATGATATTCGTGATTAGTTAGTATTATGCTAATCTGAGCCTGGAATTTACCTAAATCTGCATGGTGTTGTCTGAGCACCAGATTGCTTTGGGTTTCTGAGGAAAATTACATTAGCCTGCCAGATGTACAAAACATGATAGAGTAGAAATCTGAGCAAATAATCAAGATTACATTAGTTTTGTTTCTTAATGAACAACTGTTGGCATTAGGGATTACAGACAAATTATGGTTTTCCTCTCTGAGCTCAAGCAGCTAAGCAGCTGTTGTGAAGGTCCCCTTTTCCTGACTACCCCTAAATAGATTGGGAGCCACCAGGGCAGAGGGAAAGCATCTAAAATTTCACATAATTTAATTTGTTCCATTACAAAGTAATCATCGCGACGAGGCCCACAGCTAACCTCCAAATTCTCCCCCCACACACCCTCTCTCTGGAATGTGGGAGCCATTGGAGGGTTTCTGGGACAAACTCAATGTGTTTTTCTTCTCTCCTGACATGGAGGGATGTGGGCTGCATGCCTCTGAGACATACCTGCTTTCTCTACCCTCTGGGCCACTTTCCAAAAGGGTGCCTGCCTAATTCCTGCTGCTTGGGTGTCACAGATGGAATGCTGCTGATAAGGATTACGGCGGTAACACAGTACATCTGGCTGCAGTCTCAGAGGCTGGCTGCACCAGACACTTGCACAAACAACAGCCATCTGAGCTTAGACCCTCATCCTAGGTTATTTGATCTATGTCTGTGAAGTCTCCCGATAATGAAATCCTTGTCCGACATGGTGGTGATGGTGGCGGTGTTGGAGATGCATGGTGGTGATGGTGGCGGTGTTGGAGATGCATGGTGGTGATGGTGATGGTGTTGTTGGAGATGCATGGTGGTGATGGTGGCGGTGTTGGAGATGCATGGTGGTGATGGTGGCGGTGTTGGAGATGCATGGTGGTGATGGTGGCGGTGTTGGAGATGCATGGTGGTGATGGTGATGGTGTTGTTGGAGATGCATGGTGGTGATGGTGGCGGTGTTGGAGATGCATGGTGGTGATGGTGGTGGTGTTGGAGATGCATGGTGGTGATGGTGGCGGTGGCGGTGACAGTGGGTGTGTGTTTATGCTATGTACAGAGGCGAGGGGTGAGCAGGGGGTAACAACAGCCTGCGGTCCTGATCTTGGACATTTTTCTTGACATCAATCAGCATCATGGCAGGGCTGTGTACTTTCCTGCCTAAATTAAGTGCCTCGCTGACAGTACAATACTTCATTCAGTGTGCTATTTCTGGGTCCAGAGCCATACTCTCTGTGGCCACTGGGCCTTTGCGCATGTTAGTTCCTCCTTAGGAACTAGTCCTTCCCTCCACTTCTCTGCCTCCGGTGAAACTACAGCACTGCTAAGATGACTCAATTAGGCGTTCAAAGATGCCCGTCTCTCACCAGCAAAGAACGCACATGCTTGCTTTCTTCCCACACTGGATATGTCACAGGGAATGGAACTAAGCCTGCTTTGTTCACATAGTATTTGTTATACTACTTCATGAAAAATTACAGACAGAGTGAACAGGTTCATATAGTTGTAAATACAGCATTAATGGGGAAGGAAAGCTTGAATTTCTATACCATAGTGTGGACAGAAGTGCTAAATGATAGGACATTTGTGACAAGGTCATCACAAACACATGTGCAGAGGCTGAGAACCCCTCAATTCCCCGCCCCAGGCAACAAGGACAGGAGCTGAGGTATATGAACACAGGCATTTCTTGACTTGCCATGGCTGGCTGAGCAAGGCTGCTTGAGGGTGGAGTTCATTTTCCTGGCTGCCTAGACTCACCTCCTGACCATCCTGACACATGGATGGACCCATTGCTGTGACAGGTCTCTCTGACCATTGTCACCTGACCTTCCACCAGGAGGCACGGGGTCCTCAGTCCTCACCAGGATCTACTGTCCAGGAGTGAGGTCTCGATGGATGGTGGGATGGAAGGAGAGCGCACGCCGAGGGAAAGGAAGGCTGCTCTCTGTTCGTCTAACCTCCAGTTCCTACTCCCAGCTCCTCACATCTGTATCGGTTTCTGAGCTCAGGAGAAGCATGGAAAGAAACCAAAATAAAGGAAAACCGAGAGGAGCAGAGGAAGGAAGACAGCGGAATTAACTCTCTACTCACCAGCAGTGCAAAATGCAGGAGTGATGGCTGAAGAGACGGAGCCTCTCCAGGCTGTTGGATGCTCCAGAAGCCCAAAACCACACTTCCTGTCTTCCTCTCTCCCTGGATTGACAGGAGAGTCTATGCCCTGTCCCTGGGAGTGGGGGTGAGTCACTCCCCTGCTGAGGAAGGCTGCAGGATGAAGGAAGGGCAGGGGGTTGTAGCCTGAACCCTGGCTGCTTAGAGACAGCAAGGTGCTGGTCCTCCCATGGTTCCCCTGAGAATCTCAGTGCAGGTCTGTAGAATGTCTCACAGTGAATGTTCACAGTTCATCTCATTTGCAAGTTGGATAGGGGACAGGAGTGACTCTGAAAAGTAGGTAGACTCCTGGGCCCTGAGACAGGAGAATGAGAAATGTCAAGTAGGACTGCCTTTCTGTTCCCAAGTTGCTCACAATCGAGCTCAGAGCAAAATGGAGTGTGTGGTGTGAACAGTAAGTGGATTAAAATGGGCAGGAACTCAGAACCAAGAAGAAATCCCTTTGTCAGAGTAAATGGCTGAGGAGCCTGACTGAGGAGCCTGGCTGAGCTTGCTCACTCCATCCCCAGTAACTTGACTGATGAGAGAACGCACATCCCAAGATTCTGTTTCTATAGCTTTTTGGGTGGAGGTGGGAGTGAAGAGCAGTAGCGGTTTTGTGTTTTAACCCATTTTTATCGTTGTTCTTCTCGTCTGTGTGCATTTCTTATACAGCATCCTGCTGTGAAGCACGGACTGCCCTCCACTAGTCATCAAACACGAGGGCCACCTCACATCCAGGGAATTGCTTTATGTGTACCAATTCCTTCAGGCCTCACCACAGTCTCATGAAGTACAACTTTCTGCTATCCCAAGTAATGGTCAAGGAAACAGAGTCACAGGGAGGCTGTCGTTGTCCTGTTTTTCCAACTAGTCACCAGCATTTGGCATGCCAGAAGTCCAGACCCTTGAGGGAGGAGCTCTTGTGCCTCTCGACATGGTTTTAAAACTCTCCAAAGGATAATTTTACATCCCACTTTCTCTCTCATTTTCACTTCAGTTCCCCTAAGTTCTCTGCCTTATCAACACAGACAATGTAGACTGGTAAGGTTACAGAGACCGAACTTGAAAGAAAATAACCATACTTTCTGACTTTGCTCATCCACACGAGAGTACATGCAGTGCAGTAGCCCACATCACACATGGCGCCTTCAGGGCTGAGGTCTCCTCAGGGACATGCCCACTCTATCTACCCACTGGTTATTTTTATAAAAGCTCATTCTTTTATGTTCCCATGAGCAACTGAATACTAAGCCCTACTATATCCTCCCCTAAAACTCCTGACTCTTACTCTATCACCTTATTTGAAAGCTAAGGATATGATTTAGAAGTCATGACTTCATCACAGAAGACAAGAACTCAACAGTCATGAACAGGAAGACCAATGGTTTGTAGACTGTTCCTGCCTGCCCTTCTGCCAAGGATTGCCTGGCTCCTCTGCACTTGGGGTACCCAGAGAACACCCCAGTGGAATGTTCTACAGGAGACTGTAGTTTAAGACCAAATAATCACTTCCAACTAATAGGAAATTCCTTTAAAAGGTGAGATTCTAATCATGAAAGGCCTGTAAACACAAGAGCCAGAAGTACTTCTGGGCAAGTATTGAATTCAGCTTCCATGGAGACTTTCCATATGCAGGCGTTTCTCAAGCCATGTGACCAATGGGTCAAGATAGTGATTTAAAGAAACAGCATTTGTTTTAAATAATGAACTAGAATACATTAATAACTATTAAAAGTGAGCTTCAGATACTAAGCATAAAGACTACTATATATGTATATGTATTTCAAATTTTATATGCTTTATGTGTGTGCAAGGCAATGTGGGTGGAAGAGCAAAGCATCAGAAACCAATGAACTTCATTAACTTTGTGCAGTGGCTCAAAACTGAGCAGTCCTAGACTGCTGGTGTGGTGGCTCAGTGGGTAGCGCCAAGCCTGACCACCTGGCTTCAGTCCCTGGGACCCACATGGTAAAAGAAGAAAACTGACTCCTCAAAGTTGTCTTCTAAGGAGGCAGACTGGTGCGTCAGATGGCTTGCTTTTGTCTTCAGAACTGTTTTACAGCGTTCTTTTGGGTTCCTGGATTGGCTGTAATTCCACAGCTCATATTGATTGAGAAAAAGAAGCAATCTAAAAGCAAGCAATGGCAGCATGTTAACAAGAGGAGCAGACAAGGCTTCTGAGCTGACGGGGTGGATGCTTTCCCGAGCAAGGCAAGGAGGGAGTCAGAGGTCCCATGCCCTTTGAAATGGCCTGAAAGCAGATTCAAGAAAGATATCCAGGCTTTTTTTTTTAAAAAAAAATTTTACAAAGTCACTAGAAATAGTCTTTTTATCCAGAAAAAAAATATTACTTTCTATCTAATTAAAAATGCCAGACTCCCTTTGCATTTGACTAAAATGACATCAGTAGGTCATGTGAGCTGTTCAGGAGTTCTTGAATATCTTTAGTTGGTCATGGTGGCTTGGCTCCTGTCTGTCCATTCTCAGCCGAGTAAACATGGGCCAACTGTCTCAGATCTCTGCACCTCGGTGTCTTTCCTGTAAAATGGCAATCATACACACTCACACACTTCAGCGTTGCTGCCAGACTTATGTAAGATGGTATGTGCCAAGTCCATAGTCGACAGACTGACACATAGGATTGGGTCATTTGAAAAAAAATGCAACTACACCTCATAGTTCGATAAAAGCAATTTTCTCAGTTACTGGAGACTTTCAAAGATAAAATTCAAGTAAAGACATGATCAGAGAAACATCTTTTTGGACAATACTGTCACCTAGGCAGTCACTAAGACCCTGAAGGATGCCTATTTGGGGAGACTGGGGCCATTTCAATGTTCCTTATTTGGGAAAATAGCTTTATCCAAAAGCCTTCCAATACTCAATAGTTATTCTTTGTATTAATATTCTAACCCATTACAAGACTTATCCCAAGGGTTTGTAGGATATTGACTCTGTAAACATCATCAGCATCACACATTTATACCATGACTGGGAAATCTTTGTGAAAGTTTAGGAAAAAACAAAATGGCACGGGCTGCCATTTCCACGCCTCCCATAAGAAAGCTCCCGTGGGGGAGGGATGTGGAGGGAAAGACTGCAGCTGATGGAGGTGGCCGAGCTGCGTGCTGAGCTGATTGATTGATTTCTTAATTAATTTATGATGGCTCAACAATAATTACAAGCTACTGTTTGTCAGCCAAATCACTTGTGCTGAAGTCAAAGGTTCACATCTGCACGAAGCTTCCAAGGATCAATGCATCAATTAGCCATGTTGGCTTTTTTCCCATTCAAGGCTAACATGTGTCATTAATATTCCACCATTTGTATGTATAAACTAATTGATTGAACATTCATGCTACATAAACATGTGGTTTGTATTATGTGGGGTTCCACTTAATACATCTTTCATGCCAATATAATAAATAACCTCACATAAGAAAACGAATATCTTTTGGAAAATAAAATGGCAATTGAAAATTAGTCCTTCTATTGGTGACCGTGTCTAGTCCTGGGGATCATGATATCACAGAAAATTCTTCAATTTTGTGGGAGAAGGAGTTGGTACAAATTTTAGAGGCGATAGACATTTGCATGAGATGGTTCAAGTCTGTCAAAAAAGGAGCTACGTGTGATTCCACATAACCACCATTGTCCTCTGCGATGGATGCTAGAGCATAAATGGTGCTAATTATAGCCACGTGATCTCCTGTTTGCACCTGCCCAAAGTCTAGATTGGAAATGCAAATCTATTTACCTGGAGTAACTTCTGCCAGGTTCATGGGCAGTATGTGCACTACACCCTACCCTTGGTGGGAAATGTTGAAGCCACCTGGGAAGGCAAAATAAATTCTAGTCCCCTGTCACCATAGCTCCTTCTTTGTTCCTTTGAGGCAAAGGTTCTCCTGGAGATGGCAACCATGACTGGGTTGTGTGGTGGGAGCAGAAACATTTGTCCACAGCTGACTTTAGTCTTGTGTTTCTCCATCACCATTATACAATAAAATACCACATAAGTGCCTTGGAGTGATTAGGAAAGAAACATAGATAGCCAAGTAACTCCATCTTATGTGGTGTGTACTGGTGTAGTAGCTGGCTAAGAAGACCCTACTAATGTTTTAGAGGCTTTTAGAATACTAAGTTTGTTTCATGAGAGCTGGGTGGAAAGGGAGTCTCAGGAACAGGGGCAGGCGGCCTCCTGTGAGCTAAATTTGGGCCTGAGGTGTTTATAACCAGCATACCGGTTGCAGGCCTGGGGAGTGAGACACCAAGTTTTCACTCACACACCAGCAAACCTTGCTGAAGCAGGGCTAAGTCCAAAGATGGTCTCTTTACTATAAAGATCCCTTTCTCGGGCTCATTTAGAAGCAGTTAGTACTTGGCAAGTGCTTGGCTACAACTTTCCCCAGGACCTACTTCCCTCTACCTTCTCTATCTTCATCTTAGGTTTCTGGTATTCCTGGCTCATACTTCTGACTCCTTTGCAAAACACTGTCAAAATGTTAGTCTACAACAGAGGCCTTTCCAACATCACCAGGAAGGGTCAGGCATGGAAAATAGCTGAACATTTAGAATAAAAAGCCAACCTCTTTGTGTGAGTGGAGGCCATGGGACAACACCTTTTCCTGAGACAAAGTCTCCCTGGTACTTGGAACTCTCACCAATTGGCCTATATTGGCTTGCAGCTTCCCTGGTGTCCTCTCGTTCCTGTATTCCCAGCTCCGGGAGCACAAGAGCATGCCACCACACCTGCCTTTTGATGTGAATCCTAAGGCTCAAACTCAAGTCTTCATGCTTATTTAGCAAGTACTTTAACTCCTGAATTATCTCCCTAGCTCAGAAAAAGCAGTTTTCTTAAATGAACTTCATTTTATCAAAAATAAGAAGCTAAAAACCACACTAATCCCATAGCGTGTTTGCCTGACCATGCATCCTGCAAAGCACATTAGCCTCTCTCTCCGGGCTCTCTGGAAGTCACCATGAGGATGGTAGTGAGAGAACATGGGAGTGAGGGCTGCTCATGGGATGAATTGCTCATCTTCAGCCTTCCTCAGCAATGATGAGTCTTCTGAGAGGACAGAAGATTGGCTGCTTTTGCTTCTGGGCGTCTTCCCACCCTTTCCTTTAGTTTCAGACGCTTAGTTTCATCATAACCCAAACATACTTCTGACACATGCAGGTTTCATTGAGAATAGGCCATCTGAGTGGTCTCAGACCACATCCTGGCAGCCCACAATCATCCATCAGCTCAGTCTCTGAGGGCTCAGCAGGATCCCCCCCCGGCAAACGGGGTGATAACTGTCTTGATGCAACCTAGCCAGGATTTATTAGTAGCCCTTCATGTGCTATTCTGTTTAGGGCTGATGAAGAAGTCCTGCTTTTTATCCTCTTGATGTTTATAAGTTTGTGTCCACACCTAAGTAACCAAATAAGACAAATCTTATATTGAGACAGAACCAATGTCATATACTCACGTGCCTTCACTCACATTAAACAATCATACATGCAGATCACATGCAGCATAGAAAAATACCAAATTGTGCTACTGTTTTATCTCAAATAGTTGCTTGTGATGTTGTTACTTCTAACAATTCTAAAATCAGACTGGAGATGGCTTAGAATAGTGGTTCTCAACCTTTGGTTCTCGACCCCATTGGCAAACCTCCATTTCCAAAAATATTTATATTATGATTCATAACAGTAGCAAAATTACAGTTATGAAGTAGCAACAAAAATAATTGTATGGTTGAGGTCACCAAAACATGAGGAACTATATTAAAAGGTCACAGCATTAGGAAGGTTGAGAACCACTGGCTTAAAGGTTAAGAGCACTTGCTGCTCTTGCAGAGGACCTGGACTCAGTTTCCAGTATCCATATGGCAGCTCACATTCACCTATAACTCCAGTTCCTGGAGATATGATGCCTTCTTTTGACCTCTTTGCACACTAGGCATTCACAGGCTGCACAGACATGCAGGCAGGCAAAATACTCATAAAGTTAAATAAAATAATGGAAAAATTATTTACAATATCATGTGCCATCTACTTGTAACAAGCCAGATTCTCCCATTTTAATGCACAGTAAGTAAAAGCTGAAATAGTAACCTCTTGAAGAATGATGCGATTTTAAGAGCAAAGCTATCAATAAAGACATCGACAAGTTATAATGCAAAGTAGTATTTGGGATTTTTTTTTATTTCTTGCTATCTTATTAAGCATACAAAAGGCAGCATGGACCCTGCTATTTTGCAGGGTGATGGTGATTTAGCCTCGTGATCTGAAGAACTAATCTTTTGAGTTCAGTCACAGAATCTACAAAGGCTCTCATGTGATGCTTTAGACACCAAGAGCTCCTCTGTTGCCTGGTGAAAATTTCCCTTTATACACACTCCAGAACATGGGCAAAAGCCAGAAAGTGTCTCTTTGCCCACTCAGGTGTAACAGCAGCAGCTGACAGGATGCGCACCAGGGATTTCCTTTTCCTTGAATGGTTTGCGGGCTGTTTACCTACCATCACCTCACCACAGCTTCACTAGAGTTCCAGAAGGTGAGTGGTGGACACCAAAACCCGCACAGCACAAACACCTGACCTGCCAGTAGGTTTCCAGAAACTCCCCTCCCCAGCTGGCTTGTGACTGCAGTGAGCCTAATAATTGTCTGGAGGGGAGATGACTGGAATCACATTTCCACCAAATCCCTGCACCTCCCTGTCCACAGCCCTGCAGTCCTCAGAGGCAGCTACCAAGCAAGGGAGCATACCGGCCTGCTTGATATGAGGAGTGGAGCCTCAGAAGGCGGCGGGAAGTGAAGTTGGAGGCAGAGAGACACAGGTCAGACAACAACCAAATACCTCCTCATGCTCACAAAACTGTGGGTGGAACCCAGGCCATGCGGATGAAGCAGCCTCCACACCAGGTTCCAGGGAGAAATACGCTCAGCACTTTTGGTTTTTGAACTGTGTCTCAGTCCCTCCTCCCTTGGAGCGGAGTGCTCTCTACAAAGTTGCTAAAGCTCCGAGTCGAGTGGCCTCATCTGCAGAGTGGGGCTGGTAATGCCTGTTTTATTGTGCTGTGCTGAAGTCTGAATGAGATGATTCATATAAATTGCTTCCCCAAGTACCTGGCAGACACCTGGCAAATAAGAGCCCCTCAAAAATCATTGGGTTTTTTTTACCCTTAAAATCATAGAAGTCAATGTTTAAAATTAAAATTAAGCTAATATGTAACATTAGCCAATAGATCTTAAGCATTTAGAAATGCTTTGGGAGGCACTGCTTTTAAGAAATCTGCAACGATCTGAAATAGAAAACACTACATTTTTATAGCTTACTGATTGTATGCAGTTTCCACATACTGTATGCGCACGTTTATGTAAACTCAAAAAAGCCACCATAGTTCTAAAAAACACCTTGAAAACGTTACAGTTCCCTTAACTAGCCCATCCTGTGTATCTGTAAGCACCTACTAAGTGCTTGGACCTGCGCCTGAATAAATAGAGTTTGTGTTAGCCCCCTTGGGTGGGTGTCGTGAACCTTGCATTCACCAGGTGCCTGGCTGGCTCTGTCTCATTCATCCTCACGACAGGTTGGAGAGACAAGTAATGAGAATGATTATCTGCACTTTACAGCTGGCTCTACCAGCCGCGGGATGAGCAAATTCATTTGCCAGAGGTCACAGAATCTACATTTCCCAGGATTCAGCCCTGTGCTCATAAACATATCCATTATGTACAAACTTGGAACATGAACACTGTATGTGAGAAAAAGCAGCCACTCACTGAACTAAGTCATTTTTGGGAGAAGCACAATGTTAAGATTTATTTTAGAACAGTGAGAAATGAAAACGGTTATTAAAGCTGTCCAGTACGTGATACACTAAATGTGTCCTGTAGTTTCTTAGTATCAGCTGACATAATAATAATAATGACCAGAACAACACTAAACAGAGTCCTTTCCAGTCTTTTGACTCTGCCAAGCACTCCAATTTAAGCGACTTGCAGGTGATGAAGCACAGTTTCGTTATGTATGCCCCTTAGCACAACTCCTAGTTTTTACGTTTAGTTTCTCTGGCTATTTTGCACATGGAAATGAATCAAGGGAATGCCATTCTTTCTTCTTGCCTTGGTATATTTCCCTGTAGCGGAGTCCATGTGTTCAGCCCTTTAGGAGAATATAGAGTACAATGTCACAAAATAGTCTTGGGGACTAGGAAAATGCCTATAGTGACAGACACCACTCGGCCATGTTAGTCTCGGTGACACTGCACCATCAGATAGCCCTCTGTCAACCCGCCTCTAAACTGGAAAATCAACACCAGCTTTCCCAGAGATGGAAGTGATAGCACCCTTGAGAACACAACCCTTTGCTTCCAAAAAAAAAAAAAAGAGAAAGAGAGAGAGAGCTGGAAAGGAGAATAGGCAGGCACTTGTGTTTTCTTACTCTCTGATTAAATTAATAACCATCTAATCGCTGCTTATTGAGATAGGAGCCAAAGTTTATGTGTAACAGTGTAGCAGCAGCCATGCAAGTGTATAAGTGAAAACAAGTCCCAGAAATGGCACAGAAGTTGTTCCCATGTAAAGAAACATCTTAGAATGTCTAATGATGTCCTTCGCCACATCTTCTGTACAGTTCCCCGTTATTTAAAGATGGTTTCACATATTGAAAACAGCATTATAAATGGTCTATGCCACTAAAGAATAAAGGGATGGGAGATGTAAAGAAAAAAGTATATCCCACTGGTGATGGCACCTGAGAGATTTAAAAAGCAGTGTGCTTTTTAGAGTGTGAAACCATTTTCTTGCAGACACAATCATCCTCATCACTGTAGCAGCCGCTCCACTCAGAACTGGTTTTTAGAATAGTTAAAATTGACCATTATTCTTTTCCAGGTCATTAACTGTATAGGAGATGCCTTAGAGGTGATGTCCATGTAGTAGTATTCACGCACGAGTCTGGGAAAGAATATCGGGAAGATGTGCTGGCTGCCCTTGGGAGTGGCGAGCCTGGGACTGTGAGTCTCCTCCACCACTCGGCATTCAGGGAAAGAGAAGCCCTTCAGAAGCACATTCCTAGGATGGACATCCTCCTGTTACACTGTGATGTGTTAGGCAGATAGGTTTGCTGTGCCTGCATCTGGAACAGAGCATGGCATACAGTGTGGGCCTAATAATGCTGAACAAAACATAGACCTCATGGTCGCTAGCACTATAAACAGTCCGTCCATGAACATAGTGCCTTGTGGAAACCACTTCATGCGGTTATTATTTGTGTGATGTCTGCTAGTTTCTACTACACTTCTATAGATCAACTAGAATTTGACACAAAATAAACACTGAGTTTTGTTTTTTCGGATGCATGTCTACAGAACCAGCAGATCATCACAGCAACCTATACTAGGTTATTAGTCACTAGGTCTTGTCCACTCTTGCACTGGGAAAGAGTTTTACCCGCATATATTTTGTAATATATTTATTAGATGGTTCAGAAATTCTTCTGCTGGTAGTAAAAGAAATTAGATTTCTAAGAAGATGTTAATTTTAGAACTTTCAGTGACATAGACAATTATAAACCTAAATTCACCCCAACTTCTCAAAGTTTAGAAAAATATTTCCCATCACGATTGTCTTTTCGATGCAGTTATCTATTCATTGACATTTGGTATCCAATTATCCAGTTAAAATTGACATTGACAACAAAATCTGATTATTAAGACCATATAACAAAAAAATGGGCCACTTAATAACATTGTTATTTTATTAGCATTGCCTTAAACCAAGTGATAAAATTGTGAAGGCACTTAGCTCAACTTCTCAGAACATAGAAAAATTACTTTCTTTCAAAAAAGTTAAAATTATATCATAGTTAAGTAGATTAACATATATTCAACAAAAACAGCCCCATGACTTGACAATATAAGGTCTCCTTCAGTTTTTGTGTTGATCTATCCTTTTACCTTAATTAATATTTAAAGAATTTCAGGTTTCCTAGATAAGTGGCTTGTTTTTCAAATTAATTTTATGGATTAATATTTAAATAATTAGCCTTCACAATTAAGGTAAACTTGCAAACATTCTGGCCTGGTTCTGATGGGATCAAAGGATTAGACTTAGGAACTTTAAAGGGAAGAAAATTATGTCTGGTGCAGATCTGCCCCCTTGAAGTCCCAAACAGCTACCACAGAAGTTTTAATAAATCTCTCTTTCAGAGAGCTTTAAATAAACAATGCAAACAGAATGGGAATTCTGGAAATTGCTCTTGTTAGTTTTATTGTCGATGGTTTAAAAGAAAACATACAGCATCTTTAATAACTAGTAGCAAAATACATGAGATATATCTTTAATACAGACTGAGCAGTATTCTCAAATAATGTGAAAGGTCATCAACAGAACTCTAAATATAACCTGCCAACTGTCATGAGATTGCTCTCGGGCTTGGTCTCCTGAAAAGAAATCATGTAGGAAGCCACCTAAAGAAGTAAAATGTAAAGTTCATCATTTTAAAAAGTACACTATGTGCGTGCATTTAATACACACACTAGAGTAACACATATACAGCTGAGCATTTAAAAACTTCATCATATAGATGATAGTTAACTCCTATCACATACATTCACAAGAGTAAAGCATACAAGGTTAAAAACTCCACACATGATAGTTAACACATACTACACACACTCATAAAAGTAAAGCATAGAGGATTCATCTTTGAAAAACTGCACACGTGTAGATGATAACTAACACACACTCACAAGAGTTGACTCTTTCTATACTTGTTTATCGAGCTGTCTCAATAAGATGTTTTTTCTCCCTCTGTTTTACCAAAACATGCCTATCTAGGAGGGGAAACAGATGTAGAATTGGACAATCATGGCTTGTTTGGGCTTTTTCCCCTGTCAAG
This sequence comes from Peromyscus californicus insignis, assembly GCF_007827085.1. Classification (NCBI taxonomy): domain Eukaryota; kingdom Metazoa; phylum Chordata; class Mammalia; order Rodentia; family Cricetidae; genus Peromyscus; species Peromyscus californicus. The sequence continues at coordinate 68,595,272 of NW_026294573.1, read as the reverse complement.
TAGAATTTATGATCATTGTCACACAAAAAGAAAATCTAAGTGGAACAGACAATGAGTCAGGAAGCAACTGCCGTCTACGTTGACACTGCGGCTTTGGAATTCAGGCTGTGGTTACCAAAATTTCATTTGATTAAGTCGAACAAGGATACAATATCCTTTTTTTATACAAAATCCTGAAGTAATTATAAAAATGAAAGAATCAGTTTCATGGTTAAGAGGAGAATCACAATAAAAAGATCACAAGAACTTTAAAGAACCATTAAAAAATATTTCTTACACCTTCCAAAACCAGGGCAGTAACACTCAGGTGGCTTTGTGTTTCCTGTCCTTTCCAGCTCTTTACTAAAGATAAGCAATAATGTAGCTTGATTAATTAGGTGTCCCACAAAGCACCTGTCATGCCAAGTTTCTAATGACATATTAAATAATAATCTCTTAAATACTTCAGTCCCAAATTAACAAAGTCCATTAAAACTGAATCATCCTAAGAAGAACCTTGCACATCATTCATGCAATATAATTAAGTCTAAATATAAAAATAACTTGTGCAAACATTTTCAACTTGGTATTTTATCCCCAGATATGTCCTTGTCCGCCACCTGCATCTTTGAGGGCAACAAAATCACATAATTTTAAAAAATAAACAATCAGCCCTGCACGTCTTTAAAAACATGATGCACGTCCGTTGGGAAGCGCACCCTGCAGAATAAGATGAAATCTAAGGGCAAATTAGGGACCAGATCACTATGCTACACTAATCTGTCTTCAAGAAAAATTTCTTAGCACAAGCTTACATATTTTTTTTTTCCTAACAGTAAATGTTTCACTTAGCGGAAACATTAATTTTCGAGCCCAATTCTTAGACTATCTTAATATGAGTTTCAGGAGACAGGGCCACCAATAAAGTATCTCTTCAGAGCCTTGGTTTAGGCATATAGGACAAGTCTTTGACACAAACGTTCACAACACTGGAGGATAGTTAGATCAGTTGTAAAATGTACTCTAACGAGAATAAAAGGAGAGGAGAGGGAGAGAGAGAGAGAGAGAGAGAGAGAGAGAGAGAGAGAGAGAGAGAGAGAGAGAGAGAGAGAGAGAGAGAGAGATCAGTCATTTCTTTTGACACGGAGTACTCAGAACAGCAACAAGTAGCCAAGGGGCTCTCCCGTGGCTCTCCCAGCTCACGAAGAAGGACCGCAGCAGCCAGTGCAGTCTCTGTGCAGGGAACTCTCAGGAGGAGCCCGCAGGCAACAGTACCGAGTGAGTCCACCTTTCAGAAATGCACATGCATTACTAGAACCCCCTTGCCTGGCAGTGCCTGAAGCCAGGACTCCTTGAAGGCGCTGCCCTCAATCCTGGCGCTGCAGACAGACTGACTGCTAGAGCAGCCATCTCCCTCCCCACCTAGGGTGAAATCCCCCTTGTCTCCCACTGCGCCCATTGTGAAAGTAGGCTGTGCACAAAACATGACAACTGAGGAAGCAGAGGAGCCAAAGCTGTCCAGACACAAACACTAGGGCCAGAACTGACGGAGAGCAAAACGAGAAACAACTAAAGAAAAAGAATTGCTCGGATCAATCAGCCAATGGCAAACTTGGTAGTCACATTAAATGCTGACTGGGGAAGCTTCCCCATTCATGTCACGGCTGCAGCGTACAAGAGACCATTGTCCACACACAGAAGCCAGCATATTGAGAGTTATCATGTAGCACTTCTATAACGCGAAAACGTTTTCTTTCCCCCAGACTCCCACCTCTTGTCCCGGGAGCCTGACTGAAGAAGGCTAAAACTTGTCAGTTCCTGATACTACTTTTAAAGTTGAATTCTGGGGTTCACTGGCACACTGTGCTTTTTTTTTCCACATTTGCAGCTGGACAAATATGAAAGGGGGGACAGCAACACAAACCCACACACATTTGCCTGAGCAAAGAAAAATAATGAACTGAATATGCATATCCTCATTAACTAAATTTAATTACGCTGAGTGGCATAGTAATCACTGGTTGCTGCAGTTACAGTATTCATTGAAAGGGAGGTGGATTCCAAATTAAGGCAAAGCGTGGGGGACAGTCGCATACTGATGAGGGAGCCGCACACAACATGCTACAATACACCATCGCAATCATTATTCGAGACACCAAGGAAAGAAGTACATGGCAAGAACAATTAGGTAAGCCGGCTCCAGTCCCCTACAGCCTGACTGCCCGCCTCCGCAAAGTTCACAGCAGCCAGCCTGGGGCCCACTAGAATACTTGCTTCCTTTTCTTTTTCTTTCTTTCTTTCTTTTTTTTTTTCCTTTTTTAAAAAAGTGAACAAAAGCTCACCCTGCCTTTTAAAAGCGAAGGCCTATGCCCCTGGCCACAACAGTGGAAATCCTATCTAGTCCACCGGTGTGCCGAACACTCCAGGTTCCCACAACTTGAACTTTCAACAGGCAGCGAACTTCGTAACACGTGTGTGCAACAACAAAGGAGGGAAGAGGGGAGGGGGCCGTCTGGAGGGAGGGTGGGAAAGGGTGGTCATGCCAGACTTACCATCCACCAGGTCCTGGCTGACATGTCATAGCAGAGCTGCCATTTGATGGAGCTGTCCGACGTTTTCCCAGCCATCCTGCTGCCAGCGAGCTTCATCAGAGGCAGCTCGATGGAAGATAAGAAACCTAATCGAGAAAACATCAGCGGTGGCTTGCTGGACTACATGTAGGCCAATCCTTATCACACTGCATCATGGGAAAAGCTCCTTCATCAGCAGGAGGAACTGCAACCTCACAGATAGAAGGGCAAGGATCAGTTCTTTCGCCTTTTTTTTTTTTTTTTGGTCTAAAGGGATTGGTGAAAGTAGCTAGCGTTCTTTGTGTATCATGTGTACAAGAGTTAAGTATCTTGCAAGTGGGCGGCTAACTGCCTTGCTGGGCGATGCAGACTAAAGTTTATTTGCATTCTTCTCTGTTGTATATTGTTTGACATGGTCCATGGTCCTTGCTGAGCAGATGAAGAGAGGGGAGGGGTGGGAGGGGGGAGGGAAGGGGGGAAAGGAGCTGTAATTGCTCAGAATTAATATCTCCCCCAACAAAGACATAACAGTTTCATTGACATAGTCGGAACACGGTTCAGATGTCACTGCACACGGGCATGAAGTATGGGGGGTGTGTGTGAGAACGGACACACACACACACACACACACACAGTGGAACACACAGGTAGCAGCTGCAGCTGGATTCAGCTGAGGTTGCCAAAGGCTACAAACTCCATTCTCATGCTGGACATATGGAAACAGTTTAACTCTTTGAAATCGCTGTTTAAGAAGAGCCCGGCAGTTTGCGAGGGTAAATCAGCTTTGAGAACAGATTTGCAATCAGGAAGGTACCCGGCCTGGTGCCCACTTCCTTCCAACAGGGACCTAGAACTAGAAAGGCCCGATAAAAATGAGGAAGACGGGGCCAGGTTTGGGCATGCTCTGACTTTAGAGGTAGCTTCTCCTTCAGTTCTGCCTGTGCCACTCTTCAAAGAGCTCCTGTCTGCTTCCTTCTGGGCTTGGCACTGGTCTCCCAGTGAGCACACACAGGGAGCAGGGACTAACCACTAACAAAAGTACTGGCGTCCAGTAGCCTGCCCTCCCTCAATTTCCCAAAGAATAAAAATCTGAATAACAGGGTTGGGGATTTAGCTCAGTGGTAGAGTGCTTGCCTAGTAAACGCAAGGCCCTGGGTTCGATCCTCAGCTCCATACACACACACACACAAAAAAAAAAAAATCTGAATAACACAGAAAATCTTACAGAATCAGGCCGCTACAATTAGAAAGCCAAGTCAGGACAAGCTGACATGCTCCTTCCCTTCCTTTTGCTAAAATCCAGACAAGCACATCTCTGCACAGTGGCTGCCACTGAACTTCAGGTCTCTAGAGCACCAGCAAGGCCCTGGAACCCGTGTTGATACTTTATTGCCCTGCCTTCCACGTGCCCTGCCTATCTATATTCTCTGCCAGCCTTTTAGGCTTAAGGTTCATATTGTCTGCACACAGTTTAAAGGGCCAAGCTCCTGTTTGATTCAATCAGGCGGGGAGGGGGAGGAGTTGGGGGGAGCTGGGGGGAGATTGCCACATTACCCGAGTTTTCTGTCCTCTGTATTCAACGTGTGTGAGGCTGTAAAAGCAACTTGTTTCAGGCGGGAGCTTCAAGAATAAGAAGCAAGGCTGCCAGGCCGAGGCTCTCTCCTCCGGGTATTTTTATATTCACCTGGGGAGACATGTCAGCCACAGTTCCAGACAGGTCAGGAGCTTAAGGTGGCCAACTGGAGCTGGCAGCAGGAGGGCCTGCCCTGAACCAGCTCAGCCTCAGCCTTTGGGGCACAGGAGGCTTCTATGGCTCCCTCCTCCTCTAGGATTTTTTAATTCTCAGGCAGGAGGTTGTGTCTGGGGACCTGGATGCCTCATCCAGGCTTCTACCTTTGAAATACCCCATGACCCTGATGTCTCCTCCCTGCAACACACCCCCTCTCTCCTTCACCCCTTCCTTCCCTCTTCAAGACTAATTTGTAGATTTTCTCTGAGCACTGTTTGGGTAGTAAGCCGACTGATGGTAATCATAGACAGTTGTTTTAACCTTCATAGCAACCATGACAAGTGTCTATTGTGCACCAGGTGTTGCGGTGGCCACTGGTGAAGCCCGGAGGCTAGAGAGATACACCCAGAGTCTCATGCAGCAGACAGCTGTGTGCACCCAAAGTTCTGCCAGATTGAAGGGGATAGAGCTGCTTGGCATTGCCCAGAGGGATCGATGTGTCCAGGCGGGGATGTCCTCGGGCTGTGCCAGGCCAGCAGCAGCTTGGGCCCAGGACCTGACTCAGTATTTGCAGAGCTCCCTGTGGGGATGGCTGTGTGGCCTGCAGCTGATGCTTGGCATCTTGACTCCACTCCAGTCAGTTCTGACATGCTTACTTCTTTCTGTGTGCTCTGAGAGGAAGGCCAACTCCTTCCTGCCCTCTCTGCCATGCTTCCTTTGAAGGGTTCTTCAGGCGCAGAGGCCAACTTCAGTGACAGCCTGAGAGTTTTCAGCCCACCATTACTTACATACCACCTGGGATCCTTTGATAATCTTGGCACTCTGTGTGGCCAGCACACTGGTACATCTGTGGAGAGGGTCCCTTCTCACGGGCTCTGTGGGAACACCTCCTCTAATTAGCTGGTGACATGTGGGAAATGAGGAGATGACAGGAGAAGCCAGGGGGAAAGAGGCTGTAGGCACGTACGGACAAATGTTGAGCTGTGGGGAACAAAAGATGGAACGGAATGAGAGAACCTCGTGTCTCATCATGGCTGGGAATGCCAGAGAACAGGTAATGAGAGCTCACTGTAGGAACTAAAGAGGGATGAACTTGTACTTGGAGCTAGAACCCACCAGAGGCATGGCCATGGTGACCATTCTCCACCCAAGGTCCTAGAGTGCCTTCCAGGGGGAACTTCTGGCTTCTCAGGCTCCTCTGCCTGAAGTGCTCTCATCAGGTGCAGGCCTGAAAGCTAGCTGGGGAGTTTAAAACACTAACTCTGAAGGCACAAAGGAAGACAGGGAACTTCTGGAACACGTGCTCAAGAATATTGGCAGGATAGAGACTCAGGCAAGCTGAGCCTTCTGCCCAAATCCAGCCGGAGTTGTGGCTGTGTCCACCCCTGAAACTGCTTTGATTTCTATCATTAGAAAACAAGAGGGACCAGTCTGGAGCCGTGCTTAAGGGTGGTGAGGTCTGCAGAGAGAACATACGTGGGTCTCTACTACCCCAACTACCCCCAGCCTTTTTTCCTCTAACTGCTGAAGTGCAGTGATCAATTGTGGACTAAGAGGGTGACCAGGATCCTAGTCCCAGGGTTGTCACCTCCTATCACCCACTGGTTATATGCCCTGTCACAGGTTCCTTAATATCAACTTCCCCTTGTTGACTCAAATCACACAATGAAGAAAGGAAAGCAGGGAAAATAATCTCCTTCTTCCCTACCAACGAGTAGAAGATAAGTTACACAGAGAGCATGCACATGGAGAAAAAGAGAACTGAGATATCCAGAGAAAAGGGAATGAGGAAGGCAGCCAGTGAGAAAGGGAAGGACATTCTGGTGTCTGCGTTGCTCTTTGGGGGCACTCCAAGCTGCCTCTGAGCCCCAGAACTCCCACCAGCCTCGTGTGCTTTTCTGGTGCAACCACCCAAGGCCGGAAGCCGTTTTTACACTCACCAGGTTCCACAGTTGGGAACAACCTCCACTCTATGACTGGACCCTTGGAGACTGCAAGTTTAGATGCCATTTGGAAATTCATTTAATTAAACTGTTTAGTTTATTGTTGGCTTTTAAACCCTGGTGTAAGTTCTACATAATTATGCTCTGTTTTTAAGAGCCCTGTATTAGTGTATTAGAATGTAGCAGTTGGTTATAATGTAGTGGACGGGTAAGTATTCCTCTGTGGACAGTGGTCCTGTGCTCTCAGTAGCCTCCTGCTAACCCTATAAGCTTAAACGATCTACTTGAACTTTGTGATGTGATTTCTTTACCTGTGAAAGAGGGCTGAAAGCATTGTCCCTCATGGAGTCTTTGTGAAGATATCCTTGGATCATGTGTGGATGTGTCTTTGGTGTCTTGGTGGTGACAGTGATGGTCTCATGGGTGTATACTTAGTCCCAAGCTCATCATGATGTCCAGGCATTCAGCATTCAGGAAGGACTTTCAGCTACCCCCTGACTAACCTTTCCTCACCCTCTGAGCAAGTCCCTAAGACAGGATACCGAGGGATCAGGGCTTAGCAGAGAAAGGATGTGGATCAGCATGAAGTTAGTGAGGGCTGTCTTGACTCATCTCAAGTGCCTGAGTCCATCATTGCTTAACTGCCTCCTTCCAGTGATGCTATCTGCATGGGGCAGCAGCCCTGAGCCTGTCCTTTGGAATGGAAGTCTGGACTGGTCCATTGAATGCTCTGAGTGGTACTTACTCACAGAGGAGGACTCAGCCTCCCACCCACCCAGCAACTGTTCCAATACTCTTCCTACTGCCTCCCTGAAGGTTTCAGATTAACCCGTCTGCCCTGTCCCTAAGGGCTCCCAAAGGAAGGCCTTGAGTGTGGTCCCCGCAGGCTGGACAAAAGGACATTTTGTAGACATGGAGCAGATTTTTTTACATTCCCTAACAAGGAGATTAAGCACTTACAGGCAAGGAAACAGCTCATTATGAAAGTGGAGTCCTACAGCGATGATGGGAACCACCCTTGGTTTCTCCTGGAGGAAGGTGTTTGTTTCCAGAAAAGGATAATTTGATTAAAACCAGGAACAGAGGCCTGGCCTGGAATCAAAGAGTGTTCACCTGAGGTTACACCAACTTTTCTCTACTAAGTTTCAAAATCAAATGCATGCTTCCTGAAAGTATGTGTTTGAAACAGTTTCTCTTTTTGTGGCTGCCCTCAGCAGTGTGTGGCAGGTGCTGCAACTGGAGCAGGGGGATTTTCACTTTGCCTGGGTTAAAAATGCTCAATGGGTAGCATGATTCTGGTGTGTGTTTGTTTGAAACAGGGTCTCTCTATGTAGTCCTGGCTGTCCTGAAGCTCACTGTGTAGACCAGGCTAGCCTCAAACTCAGAGATCTGCCTGCTTCTGCCTCCTAAGTGCTGGGATTAAAGGCGTGCACCACCACACCTGGCTCACATGATTCCATTTTTGATACATAGGCAGAGCAGTTCCATATATTCCGTTATGACTGGAAAATATCTTAAAAGGTTATAGACTCAATTATACATAATTTTTGCTGTTTCTTTGTTTGCTTTGAGACAGGGTCTCATGCTAGCCCTGGCTGGCCTAGAACTTGATAGTAGACCAGGCTGGCCTTCATCCTTGGTGATTCTCCTGACTCTGTCTTCTATGTGTTGGCATTGTAGGCATGCATCACAGCATTTGACTCGACTATAGATTCATTTGTGCTCTTTGAAATATTCTAATGTTCATGCACTGAATTTATAAGCAAAGAGCTGCATAAAAGGTCCCTGGACCCAATGCGTCTTTGTAAACCTACAATTACGGAGAGCCCTTACAAGGGTTGTCCGGATGTTCAGCTTCTCGGGGTGGCAGAAGCAATATGTGCTCAGTAGAAGCTGCTTCAGTTTTGATGTTTGATGTCTTTTTTTTTTTTTTTTTGGTTTTTCGAGATAGAGTTTCTCTGTGTAGCTTTGCGCCTTTCCTGGAACTCACTTTGGAGACCAGGCTGGCCTCGAACTCACAGAGATCCGCCTGCCTCTGCCTCCCGAGTGCTGGGATAAAAGGCGTGCGCCACCACCGCCCGACTTTGATGTCTTTTTATGAGCTAACAATATGTGGTAAATACCCTTGATAGAGATGTCACAGAATCAGGAGGGTGACTAACTGGTCGGTCCCTTGCTGCTGTGAGGTTGAGTGGTGAAGCTGCATTCAGTGCCTTTCCAACTCATGGTATCTTCAGTTTACCTTGAGTTTATCCAGACACAATCCCATCGGAAGCCAAGGAGCCTCTGGGTTTCCAAGCAAAAAGTTGAGGGAACAAAAATAAACATGATTCCATCTAAAGTTTCAGACTCCCAAGCAGTAAGCTAGTTCCACATGTCTGTCTACAGGACTGTTAGAGCAACAGGTGTTCCCAGGCTAAGTGGTCACAATCCTTTTCCCCCATCTTGTGGAAAGTAGAGAAAAAGGTGAAAAGCGTGAGCAGTGGTGAGCAGTGATGACTATGGCAGGCTGCCATGAAGGCAGGAGTCTCAGCAGGCCACCATGCTGTAGTTCTGAGCAGGCAAGCCTTGCCAAAAGACTGGTGGATTTCACAAACTGGGTCCTGAAACTGCCCAGGCTGGGGCACAGAAGCAAACAACTGACACCCACGAGACTTCTGGGCCTGGATGGAGGGCATCAGCAGGCAGCCCGGAATGCCCCGCCTTGTCAAAGCTCGTAGGAACCAATAAAAGTTGACCACAGACTCCTTAAAGACCAGGTAAAAGCCTCCAACTCGGGTCCTATGATAGAGTTATCTCTCTGAGGGTGTCAGTAGGAGACACATCTCCCAGGTGCCACAAAACCCTCCTCACTACACCGCTTCTCTAATCTTTCCCCCGTAGAGTATAAAACAAGTAACATTTGATACTAATGAACTCAGGAGAAAGAAGGCACCAAAGGTAGTCTGGGGAGGGTGAAGGAGGGAAGACTCCTCTGAGGAGGTTTACCAAAGGAGAGAGGAGTTGATTACAATACAAATTTCAGCTCATCAAGCGGTCGACTTTGCCAGCAAACATTCAGGATGTATTTACTGACTGCCAGGTGTTGTACTAGGCACAGGTGAGCAGAAATCTCGTGTTACGTGTTACTTGTCTTAAAGGAATTTAGTTCTTAGCAGAAGTAAGAGGTTAAAAACTGACATTACCCACCTATCCATGCAAGTAAATACAAGGTCCCTCCCATAGTGTCTGCTTTAAAGGAACAATGTTATGAGAAGGTTGGCAAAAGTTAGGGAAATTGGGAAAAGCCTCATAGAAGAGGCAGGTAAATGTTGACAGGGATTGAACGGTTTTCTGCATACAGCCCTCAAGGCAATCGATTATCTTCACTTTGCAATTAAGTAATTTACTCCCAAATGAGTGTTGGAGCTTGGAATCAAAACCAGGGCTGTCATTCTCTAAAACCCACCTTCGTTCCGAGTTGCTGCCTGCTTTCACCCTAGAAGCTAATCGCAAACCTCAGCTCTGATTCTCTTGGAGCCAGCAACAGCGGAACCATGTTCTAGACCGGAAGGCATGGGATGAGCACACCCTCCATTCACTGGCTCTACCAGAAAGTCTGCCTTAAGAAACGGAAGGACAAGACTGGAAGTTTCTGCTATGGGTCCATCAGCACCCCCTTTTCTGAGGCACCCAGAGACAAGTCCTGAAGATGGCAACCCTGCTGCAGTTTATTAGAGTTTAGCAAAGTTAGGTTGAAATGTAATTTATACAGGAACTCAAGTATTGGGTTTTTACAAATTTATCCACCTGTATAATCTAGCCCCTATGACAACAGGGCTACTTGGATGCTCTGGAAAGATTCTTGTCCTCTCAGGGTATCTGAACCCAACTTTAATCACCATTTTGATTTTTTATATCATATTCTGTGCATTTTATAGAAAGTCATGTTGACAGAATCATAGAGTACTTGTTTGTGCCTGAGTCCTTCACTCAACATAAATTTTTGGGATGTAGCAGTAATGCTTGATGATTATACCATAAACTGTTTTTGATGGACATACAAGTTCCTTCTAGATTTCAGGTTATCATAAGAAAAGCTATGAACAATGTTGGTTAAAATCATTTTAAGTCTTCTGGGTACATATGAAGAGGTAACATTGCCAAGTCATGTGACAGATGTATAATTAACTTAAGGACAAACTTCCAGAGAGATTTCCAGAGTAGCTGTACTAATTTTTACATCTACAGGTGCTGCACAGTAGTTCTAGATTTTAAGATGGGTATGGTGGTACACTCCTAAAATCCTAGCACTTGGGAGCAGAAGCAAGAGGGTCACAAGATTGAGAGCAGTCTGGGCTACACAATGAGGCTCTCTACATAAAAATGAGAATCATATTTTGTTTATCTTCTCCATCTCTTGCCACAGCCAGCATTCTCCAGCTAGCATTTTGGTGGGTGTGTAAAAGACCTGACTTTAGTTTCCTGTGTGGATGGGGAACAACCATTTTATCTTCTTTTTGCCAACTATTCAGTCAAACATCTGATTTGATTTGATTTCTCCTTTTATTATTGAAGTATAAATGTTTTAAAATAAATTGTAGACATGGGTTCTTTTTCAAATTTTTTAATTTAATTATAATTCTGTGTATATATGTACGTCAGAGTGTGAATTTGTGCACATGAGGTGTCGTGCCCCTGAAGGCCACGTGAGACTGGAGCCCAAATTAAAGGCCACCTCAGGTGAGTTCTGGGAACTGAACACAGGTCACCTGGAAGAGAGGTAGATGTTTTTAATCACCAAGCCATCTCTCCAGCTCCTCAGACTCTATGTTACACATCTGCATTGTAGAATTATTTTCACAGCCTATATTACGCATTTTCTTCGTACTGTTTTAAATTTTGGTGAAGTCCAGCTTCCTAATCTTTTATAGCTTCTCTCTGTTTTCTCAGACATTTTCATTTGCCAAAACATCACAAAGACTCTTTTGGCGTTTCCTTGGAGAAGCTCGTGATCTCTGTTTTATTTGGGTCTATGATCCATTGCAAATTAATTTTTGTGTGTGATATAAGTTAAAGATCAGTGCTCTTATCTTTCAACATGAATAATGGTTCCAGAACCATTTGTTGAAAAGAAGTTCCATTTCTCTTCGCATAGCTTTGCAAAAAAGCCACAGGGCCATTGACATGTGAGTCGCTGTCTCTGATCTCTATTTGTCCGTATATTCCATGTTGAAGTGTGTCTGTCCATTTGCCAATAGTGCACTTTCTTAAGCACTGTGACATTTCAGTAATGCAGCTCCACCGGCTTTTTCTTTTTGAACAATGTTTAGCTATCTTAGGTCCTCTGCATTTCTGTCCAAGTTGTTGGGTGTTTTGTTTTGTTTTGGTTTGGTTTTTGGTTTTTCAAGACAGATTTTTCTCTGTGTAGTTTTGGTGCCTGTTTTGGACACTCTGTAGACCAGGCTGGCCTCAAACTCGAAGAGATCCACCTGGCTCTGCCTCCCAAGTGCTGGGATTATACAGAATCTGTTGGCTTCTGCTGAGGTGCCACCAGGACTACCAGGAGAGGAGATCTTAATACGCCACCTCACTTCCTCCCTTTCTCAATCCTTGAATATGGTATGTGTTACTGTTTCTTTACATTTTGATTTTATTCTCCTCCACAGTCTTCTGTCCTTTTCTGTATAGAAGTTTAGGAAAAAACTTAAAGAAAACACAATTTAAAAACTTTACCACCACGTATCTTGTTGTTCTGGGTGTCATTACTAATGAAATTGTATTTTGCAATTGTTCATCACCAGACTGAAAAAATGTAATTGATTTTTACAACTGCTATTACCCCCAAACCAAAAGTGATACGATTTTTATATATTGACTTCCCATTTCCATCATTCTTGCTAAATTTGCTTATTTGATAAGGATTTTTGGTTTTTTGTTGGTTTTATTTTATTTTTTGGTAAATTAGATATAACCTTGTCTTCTGTGATGAAGTGGATATACTTTTTCCAGACTGCATGCTGTTGTTTGTGGTCCGTCCCCGTCCCCCCCCCCCCCCCCTGCTCCCGCTCTAGCTCTCGCTCTCTCGCTCTTTTGTTATTCTAGTGGGTCACAATCTCCAGGGGCAATAATAACATGGTGAGAAAATGCATTCTTGTTTTGTTTAAAATCTTTGGTAGAAAGCCTTCAACATCTCATCACTAAGGAAAATGTTAGCTAAAGCTGTTGAACCTATATTGAATAAATGCTCAATTTCTGATATTTTTAAAATCACCACCAATACAATGCTGTTGGAATTTGGAATGTAAGCAGATATCTCAAACAAACAACACAACCTTATAAAAATATATGGCATTATTACATAGTTAATGAAGGAAACCCTAAGTGTGATGTGTTGGTCGACGCTGCAAGTTCTACCATAAGTGTGTTAGCTTGGAGGTTCAGCTCTGCATCCAGGGACAGGGTACTAGTTGGCACACTGTGTCAATAACAAGCCCCCAAATAGAATCAGCTCTCTAGAAAAAATAAAAAATAAAATAAAAGTCTGCAAAAACCTGGTTCTTTTCTAGTGTGAAGGTTAGCACTGGATCTACAGCTTTGCCATGTGCTCTGGGGCACCACCCATTCTGCTCCTGCTGGTGTCACAGGGCAACCTTTCCCACAAGTCTTCTAATAGTTTCAGGTCATAAATATAAATTTGGATTCATCTACTGAGACAATCGTGAGGTTTTCCCCTTTAATCTCCTAGTTAATTTTAGAATGCTAATCTTTCAGTCTTAAGAACTCCATATTTTATTACTATTTTTAGCACCACTGCCTTTGATCTGATAATATTTGTTTATCTTTTGTGTCTATTCATAAGAAATACTTGTCTGTGATATTCTTAGAATACCATCTGTTTGGGGGTCCACATAACGCTTGCCTAATGATGAATGAGGGAATGTTCTTTCCCTCCAGTTTTTCTGGAAAAGGTGTATGGGAGGGCAACGTCTTCTTTAAGAGTGAGAAAACTTCAGTTCCCCACTGGGGAATGGGAAACAGAAGCCAGATGAAAGCCAGGCTTGCACCCCCTCTACAAGCCAGCAGCCTTCACAAGCCTCAAGCAGGCAGATTTGAGTGAAGCAATGATTTCTGCTATAGATGAGTCAGAACTGGAGAGAAATCCCATTTTGTCACCCTATCCGACTTGGATGGCAGTATCTTGGCATCATCTGGAGAGAATGCAGTGTTAAAAACTGAGCTCCCCCCACCTTTGGCCGGGCGGTGGTGGCGCACGCCTTTAATCCCAGCACTCGGGAGGCAGAGCCAGGCAGATCTCTGTGAGTTCGAGGCCAGCCTGGGCTACCAAGTGAGCCGCAAAGCTACACAGAGAAACCCTGTCTTGAAAAAAAAAAAAAAAAAAAACTGAGCTCCCCTGAGTTCCCCTAGGGAACACACAGGTCAGGAAGCGTCAGTTTGGACTGTGACAGCCCCTAGAGAGGGAAGGCCTAGAGAGGTAGATGTGGAGAGCAGGAAGGCCAGAAAATGGCAGACTGAAGGGCACAGGAATCAGGGGGAGGAACGGAAGGGAAGGTGCAAAGGGAGAGAGAGCTCCACCTTTGGTGACCAGAGCAGAGCTCATCAACAGAGGTTGTGCCTACTCTTAGAGAGCTGAGCCTAGGGCTGTGGGTGGGTCACACTCTGGAACTCCCTGCTTGTTGTCCACAGCTGCAGAGCCCAAGAACTCTGAAGTTCCAAGAGTGTACATGGCCCTCACAGCTGCACCCCTCCAGCAGGGTGAGTAATCCAAAGCAGGTTTTGCAAGCATGAAAATGTCCCCCATTTGTACCAGTCTCAGTGCTGGGTTATTTCCCACAACCCTCACATACTTGGGAGACACATACCAGCGGAAACATTAGCCACCCCAGGGGCTACCATTTGGGGAGCCTCTGGAGGATGAGAGGCTATGCCCTGCTCACAGAATGAAAAGCTGAGTGTAACAAGCAAAGGCCACAAATTTTACAAAGAGTAAAAATTACCACTGTGAGACAACTCAGGAAGGCATCAGACGCTTGTCGATACAGATGTAGCAACAGCATGAGCCACAGGAAAGTCAAGAGTCCACAGTTCAACTGGACCTCCCCACCCCCATGCATCCAACTGGCCTTGCCAATGTGGAAGACCCAGAAAGAAAGCGCTCTGATGCCTCTTTTGTTTTTTTTTTTTATTTTTCCTTTGTGTTTACCCTTGTGACACTCCCCACTTTTCTACATGTTTGGCAGGATTTTTAATTTATTGTATTTTTTTAAAATAAACCTGTTTTATTTATATTCTTTCCTTTGGGGGATGATACTTTTCCCCCCTTAGCTTTTTTTCCCCTGTGTTCCCTTTTCCTTATCTGTACAGTTAGTAGTATTTTGACTTTATTTTTTCAAAAATTACATTCATGTGGGAGCAGGGTGAAGGGCAGGGGTCAACTTGCTGGGCTCAGTTCTCGTATTCCACCATGTGGGACCTGGGGATCGAACTCAGGTCTCCCGGCTTCCCAGCAAGGACTCTTAGCCACTGAGCAATCTTGTCAGCCCCAACTTGTTTTGTTTATTTGTTTATTTATTTGTTAACGTAATCCAGCCTGGCCTCAAATTGGCTGCACAGCCAAGCGTGACCTTTAACCCTTGACACTGCATGCTGGCGGTCCAAGTGTGTGAGGTGCCAGGGACTGAATCAAGAACTCCACGCTGCTCTCTACCAACTGCACACAGTCTCCAGCCCTGCTTTACTTAGTAAAATACTCAGTTTGGGAGCTGGAGAGAGGACTTGATGGTTAGGAGCACTGCTGCTCTCAGGGGACCCATGTCGGGTAGCTCACAACAGCCTGCAGCTCCAGCCCGAGGAAATCCAAGCCCCTCTTTCGACCTCTATGGACACCTGCACTGATATAGCACACACATACACACACACACACACACACACACACACACACACACACACACACACACACACATTAAATCTTAAATAATAAAAACTGCTTTTATTCTACTTGTTACATTTTATTTAATTTTGGTTTTGAAGGCTTTTGTTGTTGGGGAATCATTTCTTGATTTTCCTCTGTTTAATTTTGTTCTAATCTCTTATTCCCTACAACATTCTTCTCCAGCCCCTTCTTCTTCCTTCAGGTTATTTAACCTACATCTCCTCTCCTTCACCCCTTCCCTGTTCCCTTAGCTCATTCATTTACTGTTTACAAATTTACCCTAAACAATTTTTGCCTTCACAGCACATCCTACATTTTCCGTTTTCAGTTTTGTGGTCTCTGAAGATGTACTAGAGAGCTGTGACGGATTTAAGTGGATTCATATCACTTAGACGGTTAGCAGCAGCCGTAGTTTGTACCCCCCTTACTGAGTGGTCCTGGGGTCTGAGTCTACATGAGTAGGTTGATCAATAAGAAGATTCCTCCCAAATACAGATGCGATCTCCAACAGATACACAAGTTACAACACAGAAAAAAAATTGAAGTTTTACCTATTTCAGTATCTTTGAATTTAATGGTTGAGGAATATTGAAATAGTTAAAACTTTTTGAAATAGGTAAAAGGTTTTTTTTTTTTCTGGTAAAAATAGCCAATAAGGACCAGTGAGATGGATCAGCCAGAAAAGGCACTTGCTGCCAAACTTGACCACCTGAGTTCAATCCAAGAACTCACATGGTAGAAGGAGAAAACCAGCTCCCAAAAGTTGTCTCCTGATCATCACACATACACTGTGGCCTGTGCACACGACTGCCAAACACAAAGTAAGCGAACAAATGCAAGAAAGTATCAAAGGCCTGGAAGAGGACACAGCAGGGGAATTTGACTCAGGACCTAGATGAGAATTCAGCAACACAGAGGGAAAATAAGCAAAACGGATGAGAAAATCAGCAGTGTGGATGAACAACTAGGCTGAAGGAAAGATTCAACAAGGAAATTGAGATTTGGAAAGAAAAATATTAAACAAATAGAAATGTTGGAAATAAAAAGCATAAGTAATAATAATAAACATGGAAAGCACCTACAGACTTGATCAAGCAAAAGAGAGAAAATCAGATTGAAAGTCAGAGCTATGAAAATACCGCATCCAAATATCAACAAAGGAAAAAAATGAGAATGGCCAGTATCCCAGACCTTGGGAATATGAACAAGAAATTAAGCCCAGGATTCCATGAAATAGAAAAGGAAATAGACACTAAATGCATAGAGGATCTGTTCAATGAAATTATACCAGGGAATTCTCAAATCTAGATGAAGACACAGACATCCAAGCACAAGAAGCATTCAGAACCCCAAATGGATACGGTCAGAGAAGAAACTCCATTACAATCACGATATCAAAACTACAAAGCAAAGAAGTAGTAGTAAAAGCAGTGTGGGAGAAATGTGAGCTCGCTTTGTTTACAAAGGCAAAGAGCAGAATACCATTATCTCTCTCAGAGGCAACCCTCAAAGCCAGGAAAGCATATGCTTCATGATATAAAAGTAAAAAACTGCCAACCAACATTGCTGTATCTAGCAAAACTATCTTAAAATGAGAGAGAAATAATGGTATTTAAGACAAGCACAAACTAAGTAAGCCAGTTTAATGACCACCAACCCAGCATGAAGAAACTTATAGCAAAAGAGAGGGGGAAAGACAGATTCAATCACAAGGGCACAGAAGAGAATAAATTTCCTGAAAGGAACAGCTAAAGGAAGGAGATTCGGGAAGGGATACAGTGTGTGAAACACAGTGAACCTGCAAACCCCTAATACTTAGGAGGTAGACAAGAGAAGAAGAACAGCTAATTCGACCAACCAGGAAAAAAAGGCCAACAGGATGATAGGAGTTAGGAAACATCCCTCAGTAATAACCTTTAATGTAAATGGCCTGAGCTCACCAATAAAGACACAGGCTAGCCAATTGGATTACAAATCTAGACTCCACTATGTGTTGTCTCCAAAAGAGACACACCTCACTGGTAAAGACTCTAACAGCCTTTAAAAGATGGGAAACTAAGCAAGCAGAAATGGAAAACAAGCTGGAATAGCTATTCTAGTATCTGAAAATGGACTTGAAATCAAAGTTTAAAAAGATAATAAAGGCAATTACATATTAACAAAGGGAACACTTCATCATCATGTCACAGTCATAAATATATATGCACCAAACACTGTAACTCGTGCTTTTATAAATACAGGCATAAAAGGTCAGATAGGTAGATTCTGATACAGTAGTAGTTTGGTGATTTCAATGAATTATTTAATTTATTTGGAGTAAGTGTATGTGTGTGTGTATGTAAGTGCAGGTATATATGTGCCATATCATGCATGTGGATGTCAGAGGGCCACTCTCAGGACTTGGTTCTTTCCCGATACCTTGTGGGAAAAGGTCACCAGGTCTGCACCCAAGTGCCTCTACCCACTGAGCCATCTTAGCGGATCAACAGTGAGTGTATTCAACACCTCATTCTCATCTCTAGAGAGGTTGTCTGTCTTAGAGTTTCTATTGCTGAGTTGATAAAACACCATGACCAAAAGTAACTTGAGGAGGAAAGGGTTTATCTTGTCCAGGCTGTACAGTGAGTTCCACGACAGCCAGGGCTATATAGAGACCCTGTCTCAAAAATAAAAACAATAAGAATAAGAATAAGAGAAAAGGAGGAGGAGGAGGAAGAAGAAGAGGAAGAGGAAGAGGAAGAAGTAGTAGTGTTCCCAGCACTGTCAGTTACAAAGGTTGAAGCCTTTGGAAACTACAGGGTCTTCACGTGCAGAGTGAATCTACCTACTTTCCTGTGTGTCCTGCAGCGTACAGATGATGAAGCCAGAGAGCATGTCACACATGGAAGGGATCCTCTGGGAGGGTGGCACCTGGATGAGGTCAGTGTTGTATATGACTGGATGTATGAGTACTCAAAGCTCCAGCATGGAATCATAGCATTGTGTCTTCCTTCACACTGATTTCCCCTGCTCTAGTAAGACACAGCCCCATCAGCCCCTCTCTCCCAGACCTTCTGCCTCCCAGGGATGTCTGGAGCCTTGGGCAGGTTCAAGGGCTTTTTACTGAAAACTCTTCACGTGTTTGGGACAATAGAGAAAAATTTGAGTTTGGCCTTAAGCAGTTAACCATAAATTTTGCAAATAAAACAATATCTAAAAACTAACCCTTTCTTCCTCCCCCCTTCACTAATGACCTCAGGCCAAACCCATTCAGAAGGCCCCTTTAGCTCTGGACAGAACCTTCTGTATTGACTGTTAAGATGTTTCTGAAGGGTCCCCAGTGTGAAGAGATAAATGGTAGAGCAGAAAAATGTGACACTACCTAAGCATGTTCGAAGCATGACAGAGACAAGATCCAATCCAGCATTGTGTTAGGTCCATTGCTTGAGAAAACGGCCTCTGCTCCAACCCTTCGCCTTTCTGCCCGCCCCCCTTCATTCTCCTCCATCTTGGTTTCCCCACTTGGCTCCTATCTGATCCCATTCACAGAAGAACTGTAAGTTGTTGTGGGGTTTTTCTCTTTGGGGGAGCCTGCCACCCAGCACCCAAATAAATCACATATGGAGGCTTATTCTTAATTATGAATGCCTGCCCTTAGTTTGGCCTGTTTCTTACCAGCTTTCCTTATATAAATTATCCCGTCTATCTTTTGTCTCTGGGCTTTTCCCGTTCTCTATTTTTGCATACCTTTCTTTCTTACTCCGTTGTTGGTTGTGCTGTGAGTGGCTGGCCCCTGATGGCCTCCGACTTCCTACTCCTTCCTCTCTTTCCCCCAGATTTCTCCTTTCATGTATCCTCTCTGCCTGCCAACCCCACCTATTTCTTTCTCCTGCCTCACTATTGGCCATTCAGCTCTTTATTAGACCATCAGGTGTTTTAGACAGGCAATGTATCACAGCTTCACAGAGTTAAACAAATGCAACATAAACAAAAGTAACACAGCTTAAAATAATATTCTACAGCAACCGTAACCTCCTACCTCGCCATACTAACATTATCTCCACAAGTTCAAACCTGCCTTTCTCTTGAGCATTGTGGCCCACGCAAGTACAAAGATGTCAGACATCTAACTTCTCTGTGTTCTCTACTTCCCAGGTGTCACTGTGGAATGGAAGAAGCATGTCATGAGAATCTGAAACCCATCTCAAATACAGCTTGGATATAGGAGAGAGACTTCTCCATGGGCCTCCATCTGGTCCCCTGGTGTACCACATTGAAGATAGGTGTGGTAGAATCACATTTATGGCCATCGTCTCCCGAATCTGTACTATGTGCCAGAGAGAGTTCACTAAGATCCTGTCTTCACTGGAATCATTTACACTACTGGGGAGATGCCTATGGCTGTGTGCAGATGAAGGGACCTATCGAAACCTGCAGAATGAGTGTTCGAAAGAGGTGAGACTGGGGTCGGGCTCTGCCTGGTGCCTGCACTGCAAACCCCCATGACAGCCATGTCTTCTCTGAGGATGGCTTTAGGCCCTCTCCGAGCTGACAGTAATTGCAATGCTCACCTTGAGGTTTCTACTTTCCACACTTGGGAGCTGATGTGGCTGCCACTTTCATCTCCAGCTAGACTCCAGTCACACCTACTGAAGAACAATGACTTGGACATGGAGCCCACGCACGTCATACAATCATGAAGCTATTGCTTGTGATGAGGATTTGATGAATGGCTGACAAATTCTGCTCATCAAATTAGAACGCATTAATTGGTTTTAATCACTGGCCCATCCTCTCTGAGTGCAAGTACTGCCACCCACCTGTCCCTCAGCACCTCCTAATGGCCTATTTGGAGGGGTGGCCCATGAGTGCAATTCACAAGAGGGGCAACTTCTTTGTGGTTCAGCGTTTTGCTCAAGCTGCATTGTTTTAGCATGGCTGTCATAACTGCCTACTCCTTCACTTAAGACAAATGTGCTTTCATGCGATTGTACATAGCCCTGAGGAATTCATTTCCAGCCTTGCTCGTGATATTAAAGAGCCAAAAACAGATAAGTCTCTGGTTCTCTATGACATGCTGCTGCTGTAATTATGGCTTAACACACACCCATAGTTAACAGTGACTGCAGTTAGCGCCAGGGCAGCCATCTACTCTGATAATACATTAAACGCTACTTTTGTTTTTCCTCAGGCACAGTGAGCGACTATCAGGGCAGGATTACCTTCCACTAAGCAGATTTCATAGCTCTGAGCCGCTAATCATTTGTAACCATTAGGGAACACATGGGACTGAGCCCATTAAAACACCAAAATGCGGTCCTGCAACTCAGAAAACCACAGAATTACTCTACCACTTAGCATTTTGATTGTGTGTTTGGAAAACCCGATAGCGAACCTCCAAAATTCTCCCTCCAATGCCTCACGAACATGGTCACCTTCCCAATGCCCTCACTCTGGATAAATGTGCTCCCATTCCTGTGTGTGCAGGGGATGCCAGGTGATAAGACAGAAATTGGTAGGAAAGTAAACTACCAACTTACTACTGTTTGCTACTATTTTCTCAATCTAAGTCTGCTGATTCTTACTAGTTTGTTGTTTGACATTTACCGATTTCAATAGAAAATGCCATTTTCTTTATTCTTTTTGCAACACTGTTCTTCCCAAGTTGCTATTTGTGGCAGCTTCAAGCACATGAGGTTTCCTTGGTTCCTTGGGCATTTTGTCCCCTCAGGTCCAGGATGCAGCCTGCTTACCTCAAGACCAGTCCGCAGTTAGGCAACACTCATCCACCGGTGCCATTCCTGAGGTCTGGTAACCTTGTCCCATCCCGTGTCCTCTCACATTACATGGCTCAGCCACCGAGAAGACAAAAGCACGTCTGTGGCCAAGCACTCTCAGGTCTCATGCACAAGCACAGATAGATCCTCCGTGGGAACCTGAGTAGCCACAGGAAGGAACGAACGAAGGAAATCGTAATGAATGTTTCATGGAGGCCACCAAGCACCAAAGGAGGGCTGGAAGAGAAAGACGGTAGAGGGCCCGAGGGCAGGGGTGCCAGGGAAGTTACACAAAGCAGAGGTGAGGAGAGACCGGGGATTTTCTGAAAGTCAATTAATTGAAAGCATTAGCCATGGAAACCAGAGCAGATTCAGTCTCTCTTCTTTAGAAAACAAACTCTTAAAGAGTTTGATCCAAGTAGCTAATTGAAACAAATGAGCCACAAAGCACATTTAAACTCCTTAAAATATCAGAAATAACCACCATTAACATTCATGTGTAACTGACCAGACACGTTCATAGCTTTCTTCTTTGGTCATAGCCTATGCACTATTTTAAAATCATCTCTTTTCACTGCATAATTTCTCAAGAAAACAGGCACACACTAGACATTCCCAGAAGTATTCTCACACTTCACTGTGTGAATAAGTGCTATTTTACTGCATATTCTTCCGTGGAAGAAATAGAGCCTTATCTGTAAGCTTTCTTTAAGTACAAAAATCACCCCAGAATTTGATGGTCTCACCAAGCATGGGAGCACACATCCATAATCCCAGCTGTCAGGAGGCTGAGGCTGGAAGACTTGGTCAGAGGCCAGCCTGAGCTACAAGTGAGACCCTCTCAAAGAACAAAATAAAACTGATAAAATAAACAATCCTGTTTGTAACTCATAATCCCATGAAGACGTTGGGAAAGCTAGTGGTCTCTTCTCTAGGGCTAAATTTGGCACTGTGGCCTCAGAGTCCCTGACATCATCCCCAACATAAAGTTCCTTCTGCCTCTACATGGAGATCAGGCTGTGCCTTGATCTAACTCACTCCATGCTGTATGAACAGTGGCTCTGAGGCTGTGCTCTTCCCTGGGTGACTCCATTTTACAGAAGGTAGTCTGCCCCCTCATGAGTGGAAATGATGAAGTAGGATGATGCTGTCTCCTGTTTGTGGGTGTAGACACTATTACCTGTCTAAAAACAGCCATAAGTTACACACTGACAAACAACTTACTCAGGTGAGGGACAGAACCAACTACAAACCAGTGAAGTTGACTGGGACCATATGGTGTCTCAGTCACTGCTCTACTGTTGTAAAGACACATTGTGACCAAGGGTTTCTATGGCTGCGACAAAACACCATGACCAAAAGCAAGTTGGGGACGAAAGGGTTTATTTGGCTTACACTTCCACATTGCTGTTCATCACTGAAGGAAGTCAGGACAGAAACTCAAACAGGACAGGAACCTGGAGGCAGGAGCTGATGCAGAGGCCATAGAGGGGTGCTGCCTAGTGGCTTGCACATCACAGCTTGCTCAGCCTGCTTTCTAGTAGACCCTAGCACCATCAGCACCACCCACAATGGGCTAGGCCCTCCCCCATCAATCACTAGTCAAGAAGATGCCCTACAGGCTTGCTCACAGCCAAATCTATGGAAGCATTTTCTTAATTAAGGTTCCCTCCCCTCGAATGACTTTAGTTTGTGTCAAGTTGACGTAAAACTATAGAGCACACTTATAAAAGAACAAGTTAAACCGGGACTTGCTTACAGTTTCAGAGGTTTAGTCCATGATCGTCACGGCAAGGAGCATTGTAGTACACAGGCAGACATGATGCTGGAGAAGGAGCTAAGAGTACTACATCCTGATCTGCCCATGGCAAGGAAAGAGAGACCACCCCAAGTGACACACTTCCTCTAACAAGGCCACACCTACTTCAACAAGGCCACACCTCCTAATCCTCTAATATTTTCAAATAGTGCAATTCCCTGGTGACTAAGCATTCAAATATATGAGACTATGGGAGGGTATTCTTTTTTTAATTTTTTTTATTTTAAGCTTGTTTCATTTTTTTGGTTTTTTATTAAGAAAATTTTTTCATTCATTTTATATACCAATCAAAGATTCCCCTCTTTCTTCCTTCCACCCTCCCAACCTCCCCCTCCCAACCATTCCCTATTCTCCCCTATAAGAAGACAAGGCCCCCCCATGGGGAGGCACATCCAGTAGAGGCAAGTCCAAGCCCTTCCCCCTGCCTCAAGGCTGCACGAGGTGTCCCATCATAGGTAGTGGGCTCCAAAAAGCCCACTCATGCACCAGGGATGGATTCTGAGCCTACCGCCAGGGGGCCCCCCAAACAGATCAAGCTATAAAACTGTCTCACCATGCAGAGGGCCTAGTCCAGTCCCATGCAGGCTCCACAGCCATTGATCCAACTTTTATGAGTTCCCACTAGTTTGGTTTGGTCATCTCTGCAGGTTTCCCCATCGTGATCCTGATGCACTTGCTCATAGAATCCTGGGGGGCATTCTTATTCAGACCATTACATATTTACATATTAAAACTCTATCAGAAAAACCAGGGCTGTGGGTTTACCAAGCACACTTGATGAATGAAAGATGCCACACCTTCACCTGGATCTACCGAAGTGGTGAGACCTAGCAATGCGATGGTAATGGCACCACTGAATTGTCATCTGGTCATCCAGAGCGTGTGCTCAGGGCCCACAGACAAAAACCTCCCAGTGTCCCAGGGCTTCAGCTCAGCAGGGCCCTTGCTCTTTGACATGGCCCATTTAAATTGCCATCCATCCGTCCATCTACTCATCTATCCAGAGCTGGTCGTGAGCATACCTCCATGGTCCTGAGTCATCACCAGCTTTATTGAGCATGTCTCCTGGAGAGCTCCAGCTGGCTTCCTTCATACTTGATCCCACCACCTTCAAAGGGTCCTTGTGTCTGTATCAGTGCTCTGCCTCAGGCTGCAGTGAGACCCTCTTAAGTCATCTGTAGCCATTCTGTAAGACAAACACACACACACACACACACACACACACACACACACACACACACACGCACACACGCACGTACGCACACACGCACGCAGACATTACACAGGTGCACATGCATATATATGCAGCTTGTGAGTCTATTTGCTATTCAATAAATTCTAGCACAAATTATCCACCCATGTTTCTTTCTGACATAGCATACACATGACACTCTGATATATTTACTGATGTCTCCTTAGCCAGCTCAAGTCACCTACTGAAGCCACATTCAAGGGGTAGAGGAATAGGCTGCATGCATTGGGAGGAGAAGCTGCGTGTACAAACAAGGACAGAGAAAGCGTGGGCAGTTTGTCTCTCCTCTATAGACACTGTACACATGTCAGTTTCTTCCAGTTACTTTTGTTCATTCTTGACTCCTACTGCTACAATTCAAACCTACACTCCCATCAGCTAGACATTCAGCAGCAAGAAGTCGGTGACACAGCAAGGCTTCGTTAAACAGCTGAGTGAGTAAATAAGGCCAGGTAAGCCAATCAACAATGAGTGGATCAATAACCTGTGTCTTAGGATTCCTACTGCTGTGATAAGACACCATGACCGAAGGAAACTTGGGGAGGAGTTGATTCCATCGCATATTTCCCACTCACAGCTCATCGCTGAGGGAAGTCAGGGCAGGAACCTGGCAGCAGGAATTGATGCAGATGCATGGAGTAGTGCTGCTCACTGGCTTGCTCCCCAAGACTTATTCAGTTCGCTTTTTTTTATAGCACCCAGGACCACCAGCACAGGAATAGCACTTCCTACAGTGGTCTAGGCCCTCCCACATCTATCATCAAATAAGAAAATGCTCCACAGGCTTGCCCGCAGCCCAGTCTGGTAGCAGCATTTTCTCAATTGAGGTTCCCTTTTCCAAAATGACTTTGTGTCAAGTTGACATAAAACTAGTCAGCGCACTGCCCAATATTGATGCTGTCGTTCTTGAAATGTTTTTCATGCAAACATTACCTCTATTGTTTAATGCATATTTTTAAGTTATTAATAATGGTTCTATTTATGGCCATTTGAACAACATATTGTCCCCAGTCCTTTGAAACAAAGGCAAAGCTGAAATGTGTTGTAGAATATTATCTTTACTTTGTAAAGATGTGTTACATTTGTGGGTTTTGTTTTGGGTTTTGTTTTTCAAGACAGGGTTTCTCTGTGTAGCTTTTCACCTTTCCTGGATCTCACTCTGTAGACCAGGCTGGCCTCGAACTCACAGAGATCCACCTGCCTCTGCCTCCCTAGTGCTGGGATTAAAGGTGTGCACCACCACCACCCAGCTGTGTTACATTTGTTTATGCTGCAGAATATTACTTTAACTGTGTAAAGATGTGTTACTTTTGTTTCTGCTGCATTTGTTTAATGATGTAAGGATGTGTGTTTAAATTATGTGTTGCACCTATTCCACCTTGCCTGCCTAAGGCACCTGATTGGTCTAATAAAAAGCTGAATGGCCAGTAGCTAGGCAGGAGAGGGGTAGGCAGAGCTGGCAGGCAGAGAGAATAAATAGGAGGAGAAATCTAGGCCTGAGAAAAGGAGAAGGGAGAACAGAATGAGGGAGAAAAAGAGGGACATGCCCAGGGCAAGAAGGCAGGCTGCTGCTAGCCAGTCAGATGGGAGAAACAGTGAAAATAAGATACACAAAAGGAAAGAAAAGTAAAAACCCTGAGGTAAAATGTAAATAAAGAGAAGCAAGTTATAAGTTATAAGAGCCAGCAAGAAATAAGAGCTAAGATAAGGCTGATCATAACTAATAAGAAGTCTCAAATCTTGATGGTAGCTGGTTGGTGACCCAAAAGAAAAAGCCTAGTATAGAAATGAGTTTTTCTACGTATAAAATTTTGTTGTCATGAAGGGAATCTTTAGCATACATCCCTAGAATGAGAGCTCCTTGATAAAATAGTGCATTTAAAATTTTGATAATTGTTGCATTAATGTCTTCCACAAAATGGCAATTGCAAACTGTCCATCACTGGATGTTAGTCAGATTTTCCTCTGTGACAAACAAAATGAAGGAAGACTTTGGCTCACTGTTTCAGAAGTCTCATTCCAAGGTCTTCTGGATCTATTGGGCCTCAGCCATGATGGAAGAGAGGGCATAGAAGAGCAAGGTGGTTCACTTCCTTGAGGGTCAGAAATCTGAAACAGGAACACCTGACCTCAGCTGACTTTCTTCTCTTTCTCCTTTTATTCAGTCTGGGCCCCTGGTCCATGGGATGATGCCATTCAAAATTGTGGTAGGTCTTCCACTCGGTCTTTGGAAACAGACATACACAGAGGTGTGCCTCGGTCTCCTAGGTGATTCAAAATCCAATCAAGTTGACACTGAAGATGAAGCATTACATAAACCATCTAGGCAAGAACTTCAGTCATCTTATAAAACTAAAATTCTCTTAAATAATAAATTCTGATTCTCCCACCCACAGGCAACCACCATTTCTTATGCCTGTGAATTTGACCACAGTAGGCAGCTCATATGAGAGTAGTCTTGCAATACTTGTTGTTCTGTGGCTGCCAATAAATCTTCCCTTCAGAAGAGGACTGTGAATAAATACAGGAGTGTTGTGATAAAGAAAATATTCTAAGACCAGTGGTGTGGCTCAACACATAAAAATGTGTATAGAAGCCTGGAGTCCTGAGTTTGATGCCTGTAACCCAAATGAAGCTAGAGGGCTAAAAGAGACTATACAAAGTTGTCTTCTTACCTTCACATGTGTGCTGTGGCACACACATACATGCATGTGCACATACATGCTACCACTGAACAATCAAATAAAGAGATTAGTATTAACACACTATGTTTCAACTTAAAATACCATGTTTGTTGTCTTAAAAAGTCAATGGTTTTGATTTCATAGCCTGTTGGAGAACCCTGCTATTAAGGTCATAGTCTACCATATCGGGATAGCTCTCTGAACTTGGCACAAAATGGAGGACTCCCTTTCTCAGGGAGGTCTTCCTCTTCTTTGTCTAACCTTAATTGGAGAGTGTCTCTAAGCTCAGATGCTTGACCGTATTAGGAGGATGACCTTGCAAACCTTACGTGGAGGAACTCCCTGCAAATGTTGCATGATTCAGCATATGAGTCTAGTTTTCCTCTGGCCCATATGGTAATTAGGTGCTGTGTTATGACCAATCAGCTCTTCCCACCCATTAACCCTAAAAACCCTTATATACCCTGTCCCTGGAACAATAAAATGAGCTGCCTCTCTGAAGCTGACTCCCAGAAGTTCTTTCCATCATATTCATGGCTGTCTGAACCCTGCTCGCCGCCTCCCTTGGCCCTTGTGGGCCTGTGGCCAACAAGCCCTGAGGAAAAGGAGACCCAAAGGAGACCCACAATATCCCCCAAAATAGTAACTACTGTATAATGTTATCCCTTGTTAAATGTATGCGTTTGTCATCCCAGGTGTAATTCTGTATATTTCCTTTACTATGGATACACCTCTTCACACCTGCATGTAATACGTAGTTGTTCTTAATGTGATGGTTTATATTTCAAGGGCCTCCTCTGATCTTCCTTCACTTTTAAGATACAACTGCTGATCCACAGAAAGGTTGGGACAATCAGAAAGAAAAAAAAAACAGACTCCAACAGATAATTGGCCCCAAAGAATAGCATCCCAAGAACACAGGGAGGAACAGAGAATAAGAAGTCAAAATTGCTGGCAGCTTATTTTGTCTCTTTGAGAAATCGTGACATTGGTGTGCTCTAGACCTTCTATTTCTAAATTTACAGAGTGGAATAGGTGATGGGAAGGAAGGTCATGCTAGAAGCTCAGAGTCAGCCAACATCACTCCTTCTGGGTACCGTAAAGAGTTGAGGAAAACTATGGTCATCCTATGCTCACTGCAAAATGCCCTGCTCACTGAGTTTCTCCACCTCATTAAAAATCATTTTTTTCAAGTTCAATAAAAAACGTAAGAAACATTGTACTGCTTAAATAAATATATGCAACACATAATTTTCATTTCAAACAGTTTCAGAATTCATTGTAGAGTTCATATAACTGTAATGTGAATTTATATACTGCTTTAGTTCCTACTCCTTTGGCCTGGTATTGAAAATATGTTCACTTTTCTACATAAGCGAGGCAGCGTACAGGTTCTGTGCAACCCAAAGGCAGACCAACTGAATTGTAGAAGCCGGGCACAGAATTCAAATTAATCGTGTGTGTCAATCCAGGCTGTATTAATTTCCTCATTGCTCTGACCAAATCTCTGCAGCACCTCAAAGGAGGAGGGGTTTGTCCTGCTCGTAGTCATCATGAAGGGCAAAGCAGGGTGACAGGCAGTTCATGGAGGCAGGAGTATGCAGCATGGACACCTCCCCTTCTCGTGTCTTGATGATCAGGAAGGGGAGAGTGGAAAGGATGCCCATCTGGGCTATAAAGCCTCTAGGACTTCCCCAGTGACCCATTTTCTCCATGGTGGCCCCACCTCCTAAAAAGTCCCACAAACTCCTCAACAGTGCATCGGCTGGGATCTAAGCATGCAGACACTTGAGCCTATGGGAGAAACATCCCATCCAAGCCCCAACACAGGCCAATCACAGATCCCTGAGAAGAAAGAAACCAGGCAGGGAGAGATGTAGGCACTGGCTTGTGGCAGCTCTGGCCCCAGCAGTGAGTGAAGAACACCGTGGAAACTCAGTCTAGTGGAGCCCAGGACCTCGGAGAGGCAGAAGCTGCATCTCATTTCCCCCTTCCCAGTTACAGGCATCAAAATAAAGATAAAAGTGTGAGTAAACAGCACTAAGTCAAAAGATTCTTCCCAAGAGAACAGAGTAGAGACACCAGGCTGAGAGTGCAGGAACCCATGACAGGTCTGGTTCTTCATGGCTGTAAGGAATCACTAATCCTTACTACTACAGGTACTAGGATAAGTGAGAGGGTGGAAGATAAGCAGTGGGTAAAGTCTGTGACTCTGTGTTGTGCGTAGGACACACAGTTTTGATAACAGTCTTATGATTCATATTTTCACCATTTCCATTTGATTTACCAAATGTTTCCAGAATTTGCAGTAATAGTTCATTAATAGTATCACTGTGTCTTTGTTGTCTGTTGCAATATCTTTGGTAACAATTTTAAATAGAATTGTTAGATAAAAATCTTCCCATTACACTCCTTTAAAAAAAGTTTCGACTGATTGTCAATGTTCAACTTAAATTATTTTATTTAATCATTTACTTGAATATGAGTACATGCAAGCTTAGATGCCAAAAACACATGCGGGGGTGGGGGGGAGCATGTTCAACAAATGGTGCTGGGAAAACTAGTTGGCCACACATAGAAGAAGGAAATTAGACCAGTATCCATCACCTTGCACACACACATACACACACAAAAAAAATCTAACTCCAAATGGATCAAAGGTCTAAACACGAAACCTAAAAACACCGAAAACTGCTACAAGAAAATGTAGGCAGAGCCCTACAGGATACAGGTTGTAGGGAGCAACTTCCTGAATAATACTTCATTGGCCCAAGAATGAAGGTCAACAATTGACAAGTGGGAAGGACTTCATAAAACTAAAAAGCTTCTGCACAGCTAAATAAACAACCATCCAAGTGAAGAAGAAGCCTACAGCATGGGAGAGAATCTTTGCCAGCTATACATCTGACAGAGGATCAACATCCAGACTATATAAAGACCTCACAAAACAAAGAACAACAAAAAAAGCCAATGACTCATTAAACAACTGGGCTTGGGATCTGAACAGAGAGCTCTCAAAAGAAGAAATAAAAATGACTGAAAAAAATCTCAAAAATGTAGACGAATTGCTAAACAGTCTTATTAATAATAAATAAATAAATAAATAAATAAATAAATAAATAAATAAATAAATAAATAAATAAACGGAGCCAGATATTGAGGTAAATTCTCAGAGATCAGAGAGACAGAACAAGCTACAGCCAACCTCACCTCACCAGAAGTGCATGGGAGGGGTTGGGGAGGAAAGGGAAGGGGTAAATGATGTATTCATGCTGCAATCTCAAAAATAGAAAATCATAATTAAAATAAATAATAGACAGTGTGGTGTGTGTGTGTGTGTGTGTGTGTGTGTGTGTGTGTGTGTGTGTCTGAAACCCTTATAAAGTTAACTGTGTGAAGATGTCAGGGCTGGGCTGAAATGAATTAACTGGTTTCCCTCAGTGCTCTGACACCCATGGTGCAGGCACTTTGGACTCCGCCTGGCTCTACTTGGAAGGCTACAGTGGGCACATGTATGACAGCATTCCATGTCTGGCCAGTGTCTGTGGTCTTAGCACTCACATCATTCACACAAATCTCTTCCTTTTCTTTTTACCATCTGTCTCAAGTACAATAGTAAACACCCATGCAAACACATCCAGATCAGTCCCAAGATAACTAGAATATTTGACTTTTATGTCATCATTGAGATTAAAGAGAAAAATCATAATTCTTTTAGATAAAAAAAATCCATTCAAGAAATAATGAGGAAATGGGAGCTGGGAGCATATACCTCTAACATCAGGTACTCTGAGGCTAGGCTGAGTTACATGGCATCACCAGAAAGAAATAAGAAATAAGAGAAGAAAGAATGAGAAAGAGGGATGGAGGAAGAGAGAGAAGAGAAGGAAGAGAAGGAGGAAGGGAAGGGAGGGAAGAAGGGGCAGGGGAGAAAGAGAGGAAGAGAAAATGTTGAAAGGCCTGGAATAGAAGGAATGGAGAGATCAGAGTACTTTCCAGCAACAAGCAGTGGCCCGAGGAGCAGACACAGCCATAACCTTGGCTGAGCACCCTGCCCCAGGAAGGACAGACTAGCTTCCCAGCCCCGTAGGCATAGTAGACTAGGAAGGAGGAACAGAGCAGTATGTGAAGATATTTATAAAGAATCCTTTTCTTCCCTTCAGTATTTTAAAACTCCCAAAACAAATGCATCCTATTGCTTTTGGAAAACCCATGGTTCCAAAGCCTCTATGCTGATGCCTGAAAGCCCTTAGTCCACTCTCCGGTGCCCACACTGCTGATTCAACCTTCCAGCATTCTGGGAAGCATGTTCCACAAGCACTTCTCACTCAGCCTCTGACCTGGTTTGCTAGCATGTGTTGGCTCCTAAAACGTGTTCTTGTGTAAGTGGCTCCTGCATTGCAGCTGTTGGGGACCCCAGGGACTGGGCTGACAAAATGTCTCATAAATGATATTTTACCTCATGTGTAACATTTCATGGCCTTATCTGGGTGTTATGATGAGAGAGATGCTGCATGTGAAATGCCTGGCCCACAGCAGGCGCTTGGCATCTCCTGAACTGTGGCTGGCCCTTCCAATCATAGCATGCTGCATCCTGATCAGGAAGTGAGGATAGTTATTTTCCCATCAAACTGGGGGGAAAAAACTGTCCTTTCACTGGCTGCCCGCTAAGGGATATAGCTCTTCAGAATCTTTGGTAAACCAGCTCTCCCTATCCTTTGCTCTTAGCACAATGCCCCCTTGTCCTCAAGGAGATTTTGGAGGAGAGGTGGCCATGTGACTATTTGAAGTGAGACAGGCTGTTAGTGTCAGGACTTCATTTCATTTCCAACTCTAAAATCTAATTTCCTCGGGACTGCATTTAACAGTTCTACATTTACGGCTGGAGTTCCTGGCGTCCCATCCGCCCTACCTAAGCATCACTTAGGTAATGCTTGGAAAGTACTTTGAAGGAAATGGTCCAGAAGTGCTAAGTAGAATTACATGATAGGAGCTGAGGGCAGGACGCCGAGGCGGAGAGAGATCTTTCTGTCTAAGTCGTAGTTCATTTTCTTTACTGGGTTTTTACGGAGCTCTTGTGTGTTATGCTGGAAACATGGCAGTAAGTCGCCTTTTTATGAGTGGTATGTGTGCTGAGTTCTGGAAGGAATAACAGAGCAATGGACTTGGAAATGTGTATGCAGTTGGGTATAATAAAAAATTACAGCAGAAATTAAGGGTCAACCAATCCTATTATGCGATATTTTAAAATAAGCAACAATGGCAAAAAATAGAAAATGGTAAGTCATGGAAGATGCACTGAGGGGAAGTTTCCTTCCTGAAGGATGTCATTCTGGAGACTTGGAAGGTGCCTGGTCCTTCGGGGAAATGGGCACAAGAACAGTCCTCCACACAGCCATCCACCCATTGAGTTGTCCCTCACTTAAGTAAATTTTTACTAAATCCCCCCAGAGGTGAAGTGTAGAGCTGTGCCTCTGAAGGAAAGAACTGAGATTTGCTGCAGCAGAGGCAAGACTGTGTTCCTTCCTGAGGAACACAGACAAGGCGATCCTCTGCAAACCAAGGCACACCTCCCTCATCAGGTGACGTCTACTGTCCTAGGTTAGATGTTGCCAGGAGAAGGGGAAGGAGGGCTTTCTAAGCCATGGAGCAGCAAAAGAAAAGCCTGTACATGAGAGAGTGATGGGCACGCTGGCTGTCTTAGGACAGAGCTGGGGGTGCGTCTGAGGTGAGACGGAGACAAGGGCTGAACTTCAGAACTGTTGAGCACTGATGAATCTGTGTGTCCTTCATTGAGAGAACATGTGCTGGTGTGCGTGTGTGCGCGCATGTGTGTGTGTGTGTGTGTGTGTGTGTGTGTGTGTGTGTGTGTGTGTGTGTGTGTGTGTGATGGGCTATGCTCCAATAAAAGAAGCAGATAAACTGTCATGTTAGAGACTGAAGAGAGCATGAAAATATCCCTACAGTTCGGTGGCATCTACCCTTTAGCATGCCTTTGGTATCTCCTTAATCAGTTCCTCACTTTTCTTTCAGTTGATACCACTTTCCATACCTCAGGATCAGAAGTCACAAAGGGAGTCACAGGGCTGGAGAGAGCCTTCCTGAGCTCAACTTCTAA
This sequence comes from Peromyscus californicus insignis, assembly GCF_007827085.1. Classification (NCBI taxonomy): domain Eukaryota; kingdom Metazoa; phylum Chordata; class Mammalia; order Rodentia; family Cricetidae; genus Peromyscus; species Peromyscus californicus. The sequence continues at coordinate 68,562,490 of NW_026294573.1, read as the reverse complement.
ATCCCATCAGTACCAGCCATGTGGCTTTAGATAAGACTCCAGGGTTTACTCCTCTGTAAAATGGGGAGGCTATTGTACTAAGCAAAACAATATGAGCATGGTGCTCCACACAGGGCCTCAAAAGGTGGTAAGTGCTAAAGAATTAAAAGTTGTTCACACAGGCAGATGAGCTGTTCCATCATTTCCATGGAAAAGCATGTGGTTCCAGAGTTTCATTAAAAAAAATGAGCCAGTGCTGCCAGATTCACTATGCTTTCTGTGTCCTCTGCAAGACAAAACTATGTCTGCGTCATCTCTCTCGATGAGGCCATCATCACCAGCATGGTCCTCATCTTGATGAGGCCATCATCACCAGCATGGTCTTCATCTTGATGATACCATCATCATCAGCATGGTCCTCATCTTGATGAGGCCATCATCACAAACATGGTCCTCATCTTGATGAGGCCATCATCACCAGCATGGTCCTCATCTTGATGATACCATCATCACCAGCATGGTCCTCATCTTGATGATACCATCATCACCAGCATGGTCCTCATCTTGATGATACCATCATCACCAGCATGGTCCTCATCTTGATGATGCCATCATCACCAGCATGGTCTTCATCTTGATGATGCCAGCAGCAGCAGCATAGTCCTCACCTTAATGGTACCATCATCACCAGCATTGTCCTCATCCCATGGTATATTGAAGGAAAAGGTTGTATTCTTACAGTTGTGAGTAAGTGGAAATGAAAATTAGTTAGAAAGAAAACCCCAGACCACAGGGTTTGGGAAGACATAAAATACCTTAACACAGAAAATAAACCCACATGGTGGGATTCTTAATAATTTAAGTGGGGACAACATCTGGAGAAAGTTTTCCCTCAAAATACCAGAGTGATGCTTCGTCTGCTTCTGGTACCTTTTCCTGACCTCATCCTTACTCACAAATTGAAAATTCAAATGAAAAGACAAAGATTCAAAAAGATGGAGTCCAAGAAAACAAAACAATGGCTTACACAGTAAGTGTGGATACACTTAGATAAGGCTTTAACTTCCGTCAGGAGGTTTGAATCACTGACCATACACAGAAGAATAGACAATTTAAAGTCACAGCAATTATTAACATGTTAAAGAGAGGAAATGTAGTAATAGTACATAATGTGCTCCATGATGAGAACCATTCCTCTGTGCATATAATCCACTCTGAACACACATCCTTCAAAACTTATGCTATAACAATAGTAGCAGGATGTGGCAAGGGAGTAATCAGACCAGAGGGTTAGAAAAGTGTTAAAATGCCACATCCACACTGACACTCCAGGCCCACATGGCAGCCACATCTATGAGCTCTCTTGCCCAGTTTGACCCAGAACACTCACCTCACATTGCTCATCCATGAGGCTTCTCCAATCCCAGGTGAGCGTGCATCTGCAAGGTCTTTCAGTGAGTCCGTCTCAGGAGTACCGCACTGTCCACATGCCCATGCCGAGGCCTAGCTAGGAGAAACAGCCGTTTTCACCCTTTCTGAGTCTGATCCAGACTTTCACCTAATGCTGCCCATTCACACATTACTCTTCCAGCCCCAGCTGGGAGCCATATCTGTGAGCTCTCTTGGCCCAGGCCCAATATGGTATCTATATGCTCTCTTGCTGACTTCAACCCATGTCCCCAGATCTGTGCTGACCTCCAGCTTTGTCAGAGAGTTGATCTATTCTCTTGCCCTGTGCTGCCCTTTTACACCCTGGCACAGCTGGTAGCTACACTAGGGGACTTTTTTGGACTTCACCAAGTAATGTCACACTACTCTAAGATTCCTATGTCACCCAGGTTACCAGTGATTAGGACCACCCATTCTCTCTAGTCAACATTCAACCCTGAGTATCTGAAGGACTGACTTGCTCACTCCCTGACCTGAAACCAATTAAGTTCAGACAACATCAAAAACAGAATGAAACTTTTACTCCACAGAGGCAGGCTAGAATCTCATATCAAACACACAACTCATGAAATGAACTCACATACCCAGAGCCCAGCACTTTTGGAACTTGGAGTCCATTGATCCAATCTCTTCTGGCCTTTCAAGTTTTCAGTGAAAATTAACCAAGCTGTTATTTTTATTTATTTATTTATTTTTTTTTTTTTGTTTTTTGAGACAGGATTTCTCTGTGTAGTTTTGCGCCTTTCCTGGATCTCCCTCTGTAGACCAGGCTGGCCTTGAACTCACAGAGATCTGCTTGGCTCTGCCTCCCGAGTGCTGGGATTAAAGGCGTGCGCCACCACCGCCCGGATCCAAGCTGTTATTTTTAATGGTTTGTCTTTATATGTTACTTGTTCTTTTCCTCTTGAAGCTTTCAATGCTCATTCTTTGTTCTGTATATTTAGTGTTTTAATTATGATATATCATGGGTAGTTTTTATTCTGACACTTCATTTTGATCAGGGGAAAACTTAACCAAGAAGACATTACACTTCTTAACATATATACACCAAACTCTGGCTCACCCAATTCCATAAAAATCATTCTACTGGACTTCAAGATACTGATTAACCTGATTCAGTAATACTAGGTGATTTCCAAACCCACTTTCTCCAATAGATAGGTCATCTGGACAAAAATAGACAGAGAAATGTCACAACTAAATAACATCATAAATTAAAAAAAATACTTAGTAGGTATCTACAGCATATTCTGTCTACACCAAATAATATATATTCTGCTCAACAATTCATGGCAGTGTCTCTATAATAGATCACATTTCTAGGACTCAAACCAAATCCCAACAAATGCATAAAAATTGAAGCATCTCCATATATGTATCTGACCACAATGCAATAAAAACATGAAATCATAGAAAAATTGCCAGTAATTACACAAATTCATAGAGACTAAATGACACATGATGAATGGGTCAAAGAAGAAATCAGAAAAAGAAATTTTAAAAAGTCCTTCAATGAAATGAAAATGAAAAACAAACGCCTGAACCTATGAGGCACATTGAAAGCAGAACTATGAGGAAGAGTCCTAGCTCTAAGTGTGTGCATTAAAAATCAGATACAATGAATGACTTACTGATGCAACTCAAAAGTTTGAAAAACCAGATATATGTACAACTCAAGGTTTGAAAACCGTATATATGTGTACATATATGTAGGTGTCCATATTGCTTTTTCCAAAGGTCTTCAGTGTTATTTAATCTCTCCGTATTCCCTTCTTTCCCTTGTCCTCACATCCTTCATCCCAATCTAATACTGCTTGTTCCATTGTTCTCCTTTAACACTTTGTGTTACTTAAACCTTTATTCCATTTCTGGAAAGCCCCCTCCCATGGCCCCTCAGTAATTTCCTGACCTCCACAGGTATTCCAACTGAAACATGCATATCTGCATTTTCAAAGCTAACATCCACAAATGAAAGGAAATATGCAGTGTTTGTCTTTCTGGGTCTAGATTACCTCACTCAGAACGATTGTTTACTGCTCCATGTAAGTTTGATGATTTTGTTCTTCTTTACATCTGAATAATACTACATTGTATTAATATATCACATTTTCATCATCCGCTCAGCAGCAGATGAACATCAATTATTCCATTTCCTGGCTACTGTGAATAGAGCAAGAAAGAACAAGGAAGGAGAAGCAGTTATCTCCACAGTAAGATACAGAGTCCTCTCTCTGGGTGTGTTCCAAAGATTGATATAGTTGGATTTTGCAGTAGATGTATTTTTAGCTTTTTAAAGCACTGATTTCCACAGTGGTTGTACCAGTTTGTACTCCTCCCAGGAGTGAATAAATGCCCCTCTTTCCCCACATCCACCCCAGCATTTGCCATGCTTGGTTTTTGAATCTTAGCCATTCTGACTAGGGTAAGAGGAAGTCAGTAAATCTCAAAGTAGTTTTAATTTGCATTTCCGTGGTGGCTTAGGATGTTGAACATTTAAAAAATGTTTCACATCCATCTGTATTTCATCTTTTGCAAACTCTTTTTAGTTCCATCCCCTTTTTTAAATTGGCTTGTTTGTTTCCTTGATGTTTAGTTTAGGTTTTTTTCTCTTTGCATATTCTAGATACTAACCCTCTGTCAAAAGTATAGTTGGCAGCAGGGCGGCGGTGGCACACACCTTTAATACCAGCACTTGGGAGGCGGAGGCAGGTGGATCTCTGTGAGTTCGAGGCCAGACTGGTCTACAGAGCAAGTTCAAGGACAGCCAGAACTGTTACACAGAGAAAAAAAAAAGGAAGCAAAACATTCATACACATAAAATGAAAATAAATCTAAATAAAAATTTAAATAAGAAGTATAGTTGGCAAAGATTCTTTTCTATTCTATAGACTGCCTCTTCATTAGAGTGACAATGTTCTTTGCTGTACAAAAGCATTTTCATTTCATGAGGTCCCATTTATTAATTTTTGGCCTTAATGTCCACATTATTGGGGTTCTATATCAACTGATTCAAGCATATTCCCTACATTATCTTCTTTCAGATTTAAAGTATTAGGTCTTATGTTGAGATCTTTGACCGATTTTGAGTTGAGTTTTGTGCAAGATGAGAGACAAGATCTATTTCATTTTCCTATATGCAGCTATTCCTTTTGACCAGCACCACTTACTGAAGATACTATCTTTTTTCTAATGTGTGTTATTGGTTTCTTTGTCAAAAATCAGATGACGGTTGTAGGCGGAGTTTTCCTGTCTGGCCCACTAGTTGACAAAAAACCAACACAGAGGTTTAATACTATTTACAAATGCTCATTGATAGCCCAGGCTTGACCCATAATTCTTATCTATGCTTAGCCATGTGGCTTGGTACCTTTTATCAGTACAGCATTCTCATCTTGCTTCTCTGCATCTGCTGATGACTCTCTGACTCTGCCCTGCCCAACTACCAGCCAATCAGCTTTTTATTAGTTAATGAGAGTAATACATATGCATAGGGTACAAAAAGATTTTTCCATAGCAGACTGTAGGAGTGTGGGTTCATGTATGGGACCTTGTTGTAGAATATTATTTTAAGATGTGTTACCTTTGTCTATGCTGTGGAACATTTATTTAATGATGCAAAGAACATTTATGCTGCATTTGTTTAACTCTGTGAAGCTATGTTACTTTGCCTGTCTGAAACACCTGATTGGTCTAATAAAGAGCTGAACGGCCAATAGTGAGGCAGGAGAAAGGATAGGCGGGGCTGGCAGATAGAATAAATAGGAGGTGAGATCTGGGAAGACAAGGTCTAGGAGCAAAAGAAGGACAAGGAGGAGAGTCCCAAGGGCCAGCCACCCAGCTGCACAGCAAGTCACAGAGTAAGAAGTAAAGAAAGGTATATAAAATAAAGATAAAGCCCAGAGGCAGAAAGTAGATGGGGTAATTTAAGTTATGGAAAGCTGGCTAGAAATAAGACAAGCTAAGGCCAGGCATTCATAAGAAAAAATAAGACTCCATGTGATTAATTTGGGAGCTGGGTGGCAGGCCCCAAAAAAGATTAAAAAAAAAAAAACTACAGGACCTCAATTCTATTTCATTAATCAATGAGTCTGTTTTTATGTCAGCACCATGCTATTTTTATTACTATAGCTCTGTAATATAACTTGAAATCTACGTTACCGTATAACAGGTTGACAATGTCTGTACCAGACACCACGAGCTAAGAAATAAAAAAGCCCAGTGCCAGGGATGGGCTACTTCTTTTGGAGTTGTTAGCCAGTGAAGTCCCAGAAACCTTCAAACAGTACAGACTTTTGCCAATACTCATGGTTAGCCTTCAGAACTTGGCCATAAGAGTTTATTGTTCAAAATACCACATACTTCAGTATGGAGGAATCAAACTAGTAATGACCTGGAAGCTTCATCCCTACTAGCTGTCTTTCATTATGCTGAACGGTGGTATGCCCTCTACCAGGGGATAAAAATAACCATCAATCTTACGTAGGAGTGAACCCTGTGAGATTCCTGGAAAGACATGCCCACTGGTGTGGAGGAGGAGGAGGAGGAGGAGGAGGAGGAGGAGGAGGTGGGAACATGATGAGAGTAACCAGTCCGGCTCTGACCAGATCTAAGTATCATTCCACAAGTTGAATCCCATATCTGGGACCATTATCACACTAAGAACCTATGGCTAGACAGCTCAGGCCCCAAGGGAGAACTTACTCCTATTTTTTTGCTAAACGTACATAATATTAAACTGACTCCTAATGACTTATCATTATACACATATACTAATACACCCCTCAGCCCTCATCTGAGCAGCTTTTATTTTTCAGCAGATATTAATTAACACAGAAACCCCTAATGGCCAAAGTGCAGAGAATAAGAGGCTACAGAATTCTTGGACCTACATGGAACATGTATACTGCAGCTCCCTCCTCCCAAGGCTCAAAAACCACTGTAGAAGAGGGGCCAGAAAAAGTGTAAGAGCCAGACATGGTAGATGACTACAAGATGTGTCTCTTAGACACAGCTGTTGTCTTTTTTTTTACTCTTAGCTCTTTTGGGGATCTACCACTCAGCTCCCAAACAAATACACAGGGACTTATTCTTACTTAATGAATGTCTGGCCTTAGCTTCACTTATTTCTAGCCAGCATTTCTTAACTTAAATTATCCCATCTACCTTTTGCCTCTGGGCTTTTACCTTTCTCTATTCTATACACCTTTCTTTACTTCTTACTCCATGGCTGGCTCTGTGGCTGTGTGGCTGGCCCCTGGCATCCTCCTCTCCTTCTCCTTTTCTCCCTCCTTCTCTCTCTTCTTTTTTCTTCTATATATTCTCTCTGCCTGGCAGCCCCGCCTACTCTCTCTCCTGCCTTGTTATTGGCCGTTCAGTTCTTTATTAGACCAATCAGGTGTTTTAGGCAGGCAAAGCAACACAGCTTCACAGAGTTAAACAAATGCAACATAAAAGAATGTAACACATCTTTGCATCATTAAACAAATATTCCACACCATAAACTAATGCAACATATCTTAAACTAATATTCCACAACACACAGCAGGACAGCTTCATATATGAACTCACCATGGTTGCAAAATCATGCACAAAACCTCTACAAGCCCAAAGCAGACCGAACCCCAGCATGAAGATGGGAGTTGGGTACAAAATTTCACCTCTAGCCACGGACATATTGGCAATTGTTAGCTGCTGGGAGAGGCAGAAACAGTTTTTTCTCTAAGAAGGTAGTCCCTGGTAATTCAACCACACTGTAGTGTAAGGCCACACATCTAAGAATATTTGAGCAGCACAAATTTGCCTTGATGTTTTTGTTTTCAAAGGACATAAAGTTGGTTGGAGGGGTGTGAATCTGGGAAGATTTGGGGAAGCAAGAATGAATAAGATCAAAAACATGTTGGATGAAACTACTCAATAAAAAAAATTATTTAAAGAGCATGAAGGACATTTATCTAACTGATTTTTATTATTACCTGAACCAGAGTTGGCTACTTTTTCTGGAAAGGACTATGTAGGAAATACTGTAGGCTCCTGGACCACTGGTCTCTGCCATCAAATGCAACCACATACAATACATAGGCAAAAAAAACAGGTGAAGAGGTGTTCCAAGAAAAATCCAGAAAGCAAGGCATTATCACTGCCCAGGTGAAAGTATGTCAAAGGTTTAGACAGATAAATAAACAAATAGATAAACAAATAAACAAATAGATAAATAGATAGATAGATAGATAGATAGATAGATAGATAGATAGATAGATAGATAGATAGATAAATAGATAAATAAATAAATACTAATGGCCCCAAAGCTCAGCGTTATCAATAGCTGGGGAAGCACAGCTGAAAATCAGCGAGCTGCCACCTCACTCTCATCAGGACCGCTAATAACAAATAACGAAGCACAGAGATCCAGGCACATCAACAAGGATGTGGGGAATCGGGGTCCAGTGTGCTTGGAGGAAGGGGGATGCAGGAAGCGGTGAAACCTCTGGAACGGAGGGCACTGTTCCTGAGAAAACTTCAAGGGGAATTACCATTTGACTCAGAATCACCCTTGCGAGTACACGGTCACAAATTAAAAGGGAAGTCATGAAAAAACACTTGTACATCCACGACCAGAGCAGAATTATTCACAATAGACCAAAAATGGAGGAAGTCAATTGTCCATCAACGAACAAACGAGTGGATGGACAAAATGAAGACTGCGCATGTGAGGCAATGTCATTCTACCTTAAAAGGGAAGGAAACATTGTAACATGGAAGAATCTTTGAGAACACTCCACTCAGGGAAACAATGTAGACACAAATAGACAAGTGACCCAGGATTCTACTCCTACCAGGTACCCAGATAGAGAAAAGGCATACAGACAGGAAGCAGAATGGCGGCGGCTGCGCTGTGGGCAGTGGAGACGGAATTGTTTAATGGAGGTAGTTTCATTTTTGCAAAGTGCAAAGAGTTTTGGAGATTTGAGTACACAACCTTGTGAATATACGCCACACTAATAATTACATTCTTCAAATGATGGCAATGAAGCCAGGCAATGGTGGTGCACACCTTTAATCCCAGTGCTCAGGAGGCAGAGGCAGGTGGACTCCAAGTTCAAGGCCAGCCTGGTCTACAGAGCAAGTTCCGGGACAGCCAGGGCTACACAGCCTTGCCCCTGCCTCCCAAAAGTGGTGAAAATGGTGAGTTTTGTTGTTCATATTTTAAACCCCCTCCCCCTCCCCCCCCCTCCCCCTGCCCCCCCCCCTCCGCCTCCACGCCCAAATAAAGCCACTTGGCCAAATCTCTCAAGCTGTAACTTTCCAACTCCTGGTCTACGGAGTGATAGATACTTCATATTACAAAGGAGAAGCCCAGTTTCAGCACGAGTGTGTCACCATGCTGTGGTGGCCAGTCTGTGTGCTGAGTGCTCATGTGGACTCTGCAGAAGGAGCAGGGAGAATCAAAGGCATGTGAAGGAGGAAAGGGGGTGACCAACACAGGAAACCTTGGTTTGAAACCACAGGCTCTCCATGGCTCAGAGTACAAGCATCCTGGGGTTTAAAATAAGGGAACAGAACTGCGCATGACCCAGAGGCACATTCTCTCCAGAGCTAGTTAAGTGAGGCCTGTGGGTGAGGTCGGGGAGGGTCTGGGTTCTCTCTGGTCTGAACACTGGCTGCTCTTGTCCTCAGAGAGAGCAGTGTTGTCCACCAATGCACGTTTGGCTCCTTCTAAGGACAAGCTAACTGCTTAGAAGTTTCACCACACCCAGCTCTTTACAAAGAGCCACCTGCCCTCCAAGTTGGGATATGGTTTTAGTAAAGAACAGAGGATATAAGGGCCCCACCTTCGCAGGGCAATCAAGGGGATTTCTGGAGCCTTCTGAACCTGTGCCCAGTTCTACATCTTCCTCTTGGAAAGCTGAACTTCAGGTGTGGAGCTGGGGAACTTTAAAATCCACTTTCCAAGTGGAAACCTAACTCACAGTTGATAAGGTTAAATGTTGAAAGTGAAGGTTGTATTGTTGGCTCTGTGGAAATGGAAAAGGAAGAAAGGGGACAAAGACATGGCTTTGCAGGGCAAGACTTTCATCTGAAGCAGGTGCACTGTTCAGCTCCAAGCTGAGTAACAAAGGCAGGCTTGTGTGCCTTCCCTCCGGGCCTCTGTCCTGCTGTGAGGGCAGCGAAAGGGGTCAGGGCAATGTTTTCTGTGTGCTGCCCGAAGAAAGGGCAATTCATGGGCTGCAGGCAGGGGCCTGTCCCTAGGTGTGCCCACAGGCCTGCCTCTGCCAGTGATCATATTTCACCATAAGCAAAGGAGACCGTGGAGGCCGAGTGTGCTGCTGACCACTCACCCACAGCCTCTCCCTGCAGAGAAAAACCAGAGCAGGAGTCCTCTGTCCAGAACTAGTGGGGCCGTAGCACCCTGCCAGGAGGTACAGGTTACAGGAAGCTGGCCTGTATGACAACACCTCCAAAAGAACTGAAAGAGGACGTGAAATGAGGCTGGTCTGCAGGGAGGTGTTTGGGATGGTGAAGATACTTGCCATGCATGGGGACCTGCGGTCAATCCTCAGCATCCAATTAATGATAATGATGATAACAAAAATCATACTTTTTTGTATTGTTACATGCTAAAATGTTAACTGTTTTGTATCCTGAATTAAAAACCAGATCATTACTTTAAATCCCTGCTTTTTAACTTTTTTAACTATAACTGCTGGAAACTTTAAACTACATCCAAGTTCACATTATTCTCTCTTGGATCTGTGCCTTAGCACTGTCAACTAACTGTCCTTTTGATCCTACGTGAAAGAGAGCCTAAGCTTGACAATCTCACAGCCTCGTGTGTGACTGCTCCTCACGTCTGTAACTCCTGCCTCACATCAGCCTACTGGGTCCCCGATGCTCCCTCCCAAGTCTCCAAGTCCCTAGAGTCTGACCCACTGTTCCTGGCACAGAGGGACCCTGCACCTGTCCAGGGACGATAGAGCAGGAGGGAACTGACTACCCATCTTACAGGGATGTCCCATTCGCTTTTCATTTTCCTGAGTAGGGAGTAATTCATGGAGAACATGTAAAAATGAAGACGCCCTCACAACTGCCTGTAACCACCCCCCATGGAGTTCTGGAAACATGTGTGTGGAAGATGGAACAAGGTCCCACCCCTCTCAGGACTGGCCTCCTTTATGCAGTGATGGTGTATGGTGTAGATCGCTCTGGTTTGGGGTCCAGAGTCCTTGAGCTCTATTGAAGTTTCACCGACACTAGGCAAATGGGTCTGGGTGTATAGCTTAGGGGCGGTGAGGCCCACTGTATGTTCCATCCAGCGCAATGCTCTGGTCGCATTTCAAGGGTGAGGACCAGATAAGGAAACATACTTTAATGTACATCTGGAATACCAACGAATTAGTGTTGAAAGACTTGTTTTGTTTTGTATTTTGTTTTTCTAGGCAGGGTTTCTGTGTAGCCCTGGCTGTCCTGGAACTCACTCTGTAGACCAGGCTGGCAACAAACTCAGAAATCCACATGCCTCTGCCTCCCCAGTGCTGGGATTAAAGGCGTGTGCCACCACTGCCTGGCAGAAAGCCCTTTAAATTCAAAATAAAAGGTAGTGTGTATAACAAACATGGTAGTGTGTGTCTAATCCCAGTGCTTGGGAGGCTGAGGCAAGAGGACTGTGAGTTTGGCTAGCCTAGGCTACATAATCAGACCTTATCTCAAACATAAACAAAAAAGTTCTCATGTTTCCCTCTGACTAAGGGCAGGAGGACCCCTCCAGCTTTGTCAGCCAAGCCCTCTGTGGGTGAGTGCTCAGAGCTCACACACTAGGACTCCTAGGACTGAAGGAGGAAGAGAAGAATGTCCATATCACCCGCACTGAAGCCCAAAGCACTGTGGGGATCATTCTGCCTCACCTTCACAAGTGGGCAGAAGTGTGAACTGAGTTGCATCCTGGTTGGTGGCGCCCAACCGTGGATGAGCTATGTTGTCCTAACACAGAGTCACATTTGCCCCATGGAGACACACATCTGCTTCAATCACAGGAGACTAGCCTCTGTGGAGTTTGTGGTCATGTAAAGAAGACAGACTCCGAAGGGCATTCCAAGATGGACAGGAGTCTCTGGGAAGGAAAACAATTCGCTCTACCTCCAAGCCAGCTCTTCCGCAAACTGCCAGCAAGCATTTGCCCAGCTGTGGAGAAGTAACTTTAACCCATGGTCAAATAATGAAGAAACGGAGTCTGTGTTTAGTTCTGCTGTAAGTACGGAAGGGCTGCTTTTATGGTGATGGCATTATGTTTAATGGGAGGAAAGTGTAGTATTTGCTTTCTGAGTGCTGGATGGCCATGTAGAAGATGAGTATCATATAATAGATTGCCCTTACTTCCTAATGAAAAAGGTTAAAATAGCTTTATTGACTCCTACTGCTTTTTACATATTAAAAGGACTTGACATCTATCTGCAAATTATCCAGATTTCTTTCATTGGTGTTAATGGGAGGAGCCAGCTGGTGCAGAGTGGAATCCAGTGATGGGCTCATTTAGAGCTATACAGGACCAGACTTTTCAATCACCCAGCAACAATAAAAGGTATCTTTTATCTCCTGAGCTGTTCCAAGAGTGTGGTGATATTTTATTTGTGTTCTAACAAATAAAGCTTGCCTGTGGATCAGAGAACAAAGTCAGCCACTATATTAAACACAGAAGTCAGGCAGTGGTAGTACATGCCTTTAATCCTAGCATTTGGAAGAGATTCATCCGGATCTCTGTAAATTCAAGGCCACACTGGGAACAGAGCCAGGCATGGTGGCACATGCCTTTAATCCCAGTACTAGTTAACCATAGAGGTCTGTAGGTCTGTACAGACAGCAGGAAGTGATAGAGCTGGGCGGAAAGAGGAAGTGATGTAGCTGAGCAGAGAGAGGAAGATGGCAGGGCACAGAAAGGTATATAAGGCGTGAGTATACAGGAAGTAGCTCTCTTGGGCTGAGGATTTCCTAGTGGTAAGAACTTGTGGCTGGCTAGTTCTATTCCTCTGATCTCTCAGCTTTCATCCCAATATCTGGCTCCAGGCTTTTTATTAAAAAAGACCATTTAGCAATTCGTGTTATATAAGAGGTCTGCCTCCTTCAATTCCTACCGTCTCCAGGCTAGGAGTTACTGAGGTTTGACCAGCTGCCCTACAGCTTTCGTCTGCTGTCCTAAGATGATCCCTCCCACCTTAGGGTGAGGAAAGAAATGTAACATGGATGCAGTTGATGGAAAGTCTCCATCTTCTTGTCTCCCCCATCACACACACACCAACATGGTTTGAGAACAAATGAGAGTAAGGCTTTGATGAACGCTTGCTATATGATGTGAGAGATGAGGATGCTAATATTCACAGTGAAGCTGTCACCTGCCACCTACCAGAAACTCTAGTCTGGGCAACCAGGACCTAAAGGAAGAACATTCCAGAAGGAAGAGGACTGTGCATTCTAGAAATGTTGGCTCAGAGAGCCTAAGAACTCAGCAGACAGGATGGGGATAACATTGCATGGGGTCACCAAAGAACCCCTGACACCTGTCAGTTGTTACCAATCTGCAAACAGCACACAATGATTGGAAGGAAGAGGAAGCAGGCCACTTTCCTTTCAAGATGGAGGGATAAAGACACTCCGATCTAACGACCCTGCCTTTAACAACCTAAGGAGTTCTTGGGGAACTGAGAGGTAGACTTGGCAATGTGTATTAAAAACAGGCTGTTGGTGAGCCCCAGAGCTAATGACAAAGTCACAGCTGGGCTCAGACTGTGCTTTCAACAGCTGCCTGGGCTGTGGGACTGTGGTGGATCAAGAAGTGAGGAGAGGTGACAAGTGACAGAGCCCAGGAGTCGGGGACCAGCGGGGAAGATCATGTTCAGGTAGAAGCACAGTATGTGGTAGAGTTAGGAATAAATGTCTATGACTTTGGTTCATAGAGATTTTAACGCCGAAGGGACCTTGAAAATCTCATGGTACCATGGCTCTCAGCCATCGTGTCTGAAAAGCCTGTTGGCCCGACTGCATCAGATTCACTAGGGAACTAAAGAAAACTAGAGGTGTTTCCATTTTACAGGATTGGGGACAGAACTGGGGCTTGGTTTTGATTTGAGTAGTTCTGAGACAAGGTTGGGCTGTGTTATCCTGGCTGACCTGGAACACACTATGTAGGTCAGAATGGTCCAAAGTTGTGAGACTCCTTCTGCCTCTGCCACCCAAATGCTGGCATCAAAGTGATGTGTCACTATGTCTGGTAGAACATCTATTTTTAATGCATACAAATAGGCTTGAAAAGTCACTCATCTTCTCTACATTTTAATTCACAAATAATGAAGCCAAGATCAAGTGACTGGCCATGCCTAAGGACACATGACTAGCAGCGAGGAAAGAGGTAACATTTGATCTCATACCACTAAGGAGTTGTTATGGGTCCCCAGGTTCCTCTTCAGCTTTCTATTTGGGGACTATACTAGTTAGCTCTGGCTGGGTGATGAATGAACTAAAACACAGCTCAGTCAGCCATCACATATTTTGCCCACCATTCTGTGGGTCACCAGCTCAGTACTCAATTGAGATGTTCGATTTTGTTGTCTCAGCTGCTCAACGCTAAGTTGCACAGCTAACTTTTTAAGTCAGCCCAGTGACTGCCTCTGAGGACTGAATGGTTCACCTGGGGCAACAGGGCACAACTGGACCACCTGCCCCTCATGCCTCAGCAGCAGCTTAGCTAAGCTCCCGCTAATGACAGCTGGGCAGGGTACAAATTACCAAGTGGAAGATGCAAGATCTCTTGTTCTAGTCAGGCCTACCCATCATCCTTCAGCCATGTTTTATCATCCTAAAACACTGCAAGGCAGACTCCAGAGACTAGCAAGAAAAGTTTCCTTTTGAGGAAGAAGTTGTGTAGCCCTAAGTTTTCTCAGATCTCACCAGGCTCCACAGTCCTGTGTTCCTCTGGTCCCACCCAGCCCTGAGGTCCCTCAGTGGCTTATAAAATAATCACTCAGAGGCTTAATATTAATTATCAACTGTATGACCTATGGCAGGCCTCTTGTTAGCTAGCTCTTATAGTTTAACTAAACTCATAACTATTAATCTATGTACCACCACATGTTCTGTGGCTTTACCTGCATCCCATTACATGTTGCTCCTAGGATGGCAGTCTGGTGTCTCCCTCACTCCGCCTTTCTCTTTCCTGTCTCTCTCCTTAGATTTCCCACCTGCCTCTAAGCTGCCTTGCCATAGGCCAAAGCAGTTTATTTATTAACCACTGGGAACAACATACATTTATAGCATACAGAAAGACATCCCCCAGCAAAGTTGCAAAGTGACCTCACAAAGAATCTGCAGGGAGGGAGGGAAACAATTGGGACAGTTTAAAATAAATAAATAAATAAACAGGAGCTTTTCTGCCTCACTTAGATTCCCATCAATTTACTTCATACTTTAGCCAAACTGCAATCCCTATTTCCTAAGTACAGAGCCAAGTCTTTTTAAAACACCTATTTGGGGACCCGCTATTTCTTTGGATCAAAACTCCTTGTGGCTGAAGGATGTGACACAAACCTGTAATCTCAGCAGTGGATAGGCAGAGGTTGTCTGAGGCCACTACAAAGCCAGATCCTGTCTCAGGAAGCCACAATGAATGAACGGATGAATGAGTGAATCGTTGGATACCATTAATGAAATGCCATTTCACTCCTCATGCCTTTGCCCTTCGAGAATCTTTTAAAATGTAATTTATGACTCCAAAATAGGAGGGGCCAAATAAAGGTAGATTCTTCTTTGTGAAAAAATTAGGAAAACAATATAAAAAGGAGTTTTTATTAAAATGCACAAATACACAAGAACCAAGAAGAGGCAGTTTAAGTCCTTTAAGAGCGTGGGATGTGGAAAGCAGATGTATGGTACCCAACCCAGGTCAGAAAAACTAACACCTGTAGTGGGGGTAGGCAAGCCACGCAATGCATCTCTGCACAGGACTAGAGGGCTCAGGAACTGGGAGTCCTGAGCACCATGGGAGACAGGATGGGGTGCTGATGATAGAGGGTTTGCTGAATGCACAGGAGGCAGCTGAGTCCTGGATCTGTAGCTAGAGTTTTCTCTCCAGGTCCCACCAAGCCTGGCAGTCTGACAGCCCACTTATAAAATAAACACACAGACACTTATATTATTTAAACTGTTTGGCCTAATGGCTCAGGCTTCTTGTTATCTAGTTCTTATATCTTAAATTAACCCATTTCTATAAGTCTATACCTTGCCACATGGCTCGTGGCTTACCGGTACCTTACATCTCACTTGTCATGCTGGCGGCTGGCAGTATCTCTCTGACTCAGCCTTCCACTTCCCAGAATTATTCTCCTCCTTGTCCTGCCTATACTTCCTCCTGCCTGGCTACTGGCCAATCAGTGTTTTATTTATTAACCAATCCGAGCAACACATTTGACATACAGAACATCCCACAGCATCCTCTCATGCTGTCATGAACTTGTGAAGATTGTTTAACATCCCAAGTCTGGATAGCTCCTTGGACTCTGAACTTGGAGCAGGTGCAGTCCGTATTGGGAGTTGGAGGACACTCTGAAGAGATCAGGATTGAGGGAAAGTCCTCCCATCAGTAGCTGAACTCCCACATGTGTGACGATCTGGGCTCTGCAAAAGCTGAGATCTTAACCTCTGCACAGCTCAGGCTGTGGTATTCCTCTTTGGGGAAACTGACCAGCTCAAGGGAGAAGACTTAAGAATACTGGCCTTTGGGGTGCTGGAGACATGACTCGGCAGTTAAGAGTGCTTATTGCTCTCACAGAACACCCGAGTTTGGTTCCTAACACCCACTTCTGGTGGCTCACAACTTGTAACTCCAGTTCCAGGGAATCCGACACATTCTTCTGAACTATGCAGACATCTGCACTCATGTGCACATACCCACACACAGACACATACATGTATAACTATACATGATTAAAAATAATAAAATTAAGTCTTAAAAAACATAATGGCCCTTTAAACCAGTCAGTAAGATCCCGGGATATCTGACTGAACCCCGGATGGAGAAGCCTCCACCCAAAATGCCTAGGTCTTCTACACAGATCTTTCAGACTCCCTTATAAGGACCAGACAGCCAAGGACCAAGTGACCTTGCTTCTACTGTGACAACAAAACCAGCATCCGACAAGAGAAGCAGGAGGTGGGTGATGGAGGCGGCAGAATAATGCAGCAAAACCCACAACGTCCAGGGAAATAAGCCAGCACACAGCGCCGAGATCAGAAAATGTCCGAGACAGCACTGGAGCACGTGGTGAAAACACACACGGCTAGTAGAACTAATTCTGAACAGAGCTGGAAATCCTGCCTCCGAGGAACAGGCAGGGCTTTATTCAAACTTATAAAACTGTTAGACATGCTACCCTATGTTCAAGCATCATTTTGTGAGAGGGACTTTCTAGTTAGCGAAGCCTGCTTAAACATCTGCTCTTAAGCTCTAAGGCTCCTGCCTCCCAGGCGAGCCCACAGCTCTTCTGGGTGTGTTTGCAGAGGGCTGTGTTCACAGAAATCTGCTGAAATGCTCTTCAGCTCACGCACTGGCAGGGAGGTATTCACGCCATAGCCTTCACCCTCAGCTTGTCTGCCATTTGTTTGCGTTTCCATCTTTCCTAGTAAGCTGAGTTGAGCTCTGAAATATTAATTTGGTGCTGGTGCCCACTTCCACCACGTGGGAGTGAGCTGAAGGGGAGTGGAAATTAGACACAGCCAATTCAAAAGGCAAACCTTCCTTCCTCCCTTTAGTCAGTGTCTTTCCGTTATTATTAAGTTCCATTAATTTCACTATTTTATTCTCAATACCACTGTAATGTGTTTCCCAAGAGCAGATTGCAAAAGAGGAAAGAAAAGAATAAAGGAGTGATTGTAGCACCGGAGGAAGCAATTCTTCCTTCTGTGAGGATCTGAAGAGGTGGCCGCTTTGAAATGGAGCATCTAACCCGGGAACTCTGGATGCCCTGTCACTGCGAGGGAACTGCTGTTTATCCACGGGATGAGGCCCACGTGCAGCCAGGTGCACAACTGTTACTTCCAGAAACTCGGTGTCCAGCTTGGCAGCGACTGAGAGCTGCTCCCCAGAGGGTGTAGTTTGTCTCCTCTAATTGCTAACGGAATGCGCTCCCCGAGCCAGGGGCAGCCTTTCCTTAGGCTGCGCGTCATTTCCATCTGTGCACGGCATGGCAGTTCTCACCCATCCCCTTTAGAAAGCTGCCTTATGGGGATTCCTGTGCCTTTTTTTTTTTTTCAACCTCTGTTTTCTCTAAATCTCCTGCAAATACAGATTGGTGTATTAAAAGAATTTACTCCCTTGGACTGGAATGTAGTGTGCTATTTGACACTGTAAAGTAGGATTGAATTGACCGTGTGTCTTAGAGACTTTTGACTAACAGATTTTTTTTTTTGAGTCAGTGGCCCTTCGCTCTATGGAGTCCTGCTCATTCATTTCTTTTTAACCCCTTGCTTTCTGGACTCACTGCTCTGACTGCTTTACATCTGTTATCTGAGTTCATCTCTCTTGTCTGCACATTTTCTACTGTTCATCTTTCCTTTTGTTCCTAGAAACTTCCTTTTTCAAGTTTCTTGACAATGTCTTTTCTTGTTTGGTCCCCCTCCTCTCTGCATGCTGCCTCCGACCTGGGCTCTTCATCACCTGCCTGCTCACTAACTACCGAAACAGTGCTTCGTTCCTCTTCCCTTCACGCCTGCCTCCCATAACCTGGGGTACCAGAACCTGCCTCATCCAGACCGTATCTTTGGTTGATCACTGGTTCCACTCAAGCTTACATACTTCAGCTTAGTGAGCTGCTTCAAATGACATCATTGCCTGTCCTTAATTTTACTTTCTAAAAATTCTTGTTTTTTAAATCTCTGTGTGTGTTTGTATAGTGAGTGAGTGTGTGTGTGTGTGTGTGTGTGTGTGTGTGTGTGTGTGTGTGTGTGTGTGTGTGTGCACTCCTGTATGCACCAGGCTAGCTGGCCCACAAGTTCTGGGCAGTCATCCTATCTCCCCCTCCCATCTCTTACCACAGGAGCATTAGAATTCCAGACACATGGTTTCACACCTGGCTTTATGTGAGTTCTGGGAATTCAAACTCAATTTTTAATGCTTGCCTACCCAGGGCTTTACCACTGAGCACACCCTGAACTCCCTATTTTTATACAGGCCAACATAATTTTTTAAGGACCTAGTTATACACATAGAACTGTATTTGTTCCCTTTGGCCTCCAACTTCAAGGCAGTGTAAGGTTCTTGAACGTCTACACCACAGTAAGTTCTGAATTCCCCTCTTCCACTTTGACAGCTGGTCTTCAGGACCATGGCTCCAGCCTCCTTCCAGTCTTAGCCTTACCCACCACACTACCCACCACACAGATCTTCCATAAAGGTTAGCTTTGATTGAGACATGGTCCTCATTCAAAAGCCTTCAGATGCTCCCATTGTGGAGCCATGTAGGAGCGCACAACTCAGACGTGCAGGCAAGCAAGCTTGGCTTTCTAGCCTGGTCCTCCACACACTCTGCACCTCATGCCGTGCTGAACTCAGTGTGTTCGTTGTTAAACTCATGGAGTCTGTTTGTCCTCCTTCTCTTCTGTTCACCTAAGTATCCTTCCTGGGTACTTCAGTTCCACGGCTCTCACTTATCCTATGGTCCCATCTTATTTCCTACACATCCCTCTTCTGATCCCAGCGGACGTTTGTCCCATTTCCTTTCCTCTTCTGCCTTCCAGTGCTGCTTGCATGCTACTAACCTACCAGCTCACCAGATAGGTGCCATCAGAAGGTGGGGTGACTCTTGGGCGAGCTGTGACACCTAGGGCAAGGCCACAACTCTTTTCAGCCTGGAGTCCTCACAAGGGGCAGATAAATGTGATGAAGATTTTGGAATCTAGAAGGAGACCCAAATGTGAGCTTCAGTACTAGCATTGAGGTTGACGTCAGTGGTTTTTTGGGGGTTTTGTTGTTGTTGTTGTTTTTGTTTGGTTGTTGTTTTGTTTTAAGTTTTTTGTTTTTGTTTTTTCTTCAAGACGAGGTTTCTGTGTAGCCTTGGCTGTCCTGGAACTCACAGAGATCTGCCTGCATCTACCCCATGAGGGCTGGGATTAAAGGTGTGTGCCACCACACCCAGCTGGTTGTTTTATCTGTAAAATGTGGATGGGAATAGGGCCTACCAGCTACTTTAATAATACATAATGGAAATGTCTCAGCATGATGCCTGGTACACAATAAATTCATATTCAGTAATGCTCATCTCTAGTTTCTTATTTGTTCCTTCATAAGATTGTTGTGACAAGTGTATGCAACGATAAATCATTCCCCAGCATCAAAGCTCCACAAGCACATTATGATCAGCCATGTGGATGTAACACAGAACACAACAGAGAGCCAGAGCCCTGGACTCAGCCCCAGTTCCAACACAGAGAGGACACACATATGATTGTAAATCCCCACTGGGCCAGATGTTTCCACCTTTATCTCTGAGTCTTCTGAGGCACCAGGACATAGTAGACAGAGGAAAGCCTTGGGTTTCAGAGAGAGCTGGATGTGAGCTCCAGGAGTGTCAGACTCTTTGCAAGGTACTGCTAGCTAAGCATAGCAGGCATCATATAGCATGCCTGTAAAGTCTCTAGTACTGTATTTGTCCTAAAGTAGCAGCTCAATGCTTGCATTCTCCAAAGTGCCTCACATGTAATATACACCTAGCGTGGTTTGGGTATAGCTCTCTGAACTTCAGCAATGCTAAAAGTTTATGTCTAGAATTTGTTGCAGGTGGGTTAGTGGCTCATAGGGCTGTCAGACTGATTCCTGCAGAATCCAGAGCAATCCCTTCAGAGATAAAAACAAAAAAACAAAAACAAACAAACAAAAACTTTGAAAACCCAGGGTCTACAGGGAAGCTGACTTCTGAAAGTGAGATACTATACATGGAGCCAGGCATCGAAAAGCAATCCACTGCCTCAGGCTGGCTCCAAGGCTCTTGCTGTGTGATGACTGGAGAGATGTGTAATTCCAAGAAAACAAACTTCCAGGGAAACATGCAGTCATCCTTCTTATACATAACTGTGCACTTAGAAATTACGGCCACTTACCGACAATGGCTGCATTCTAAGAACCTTCCATGTGAGAACCCATCTAATCCCCAAACTACCCCATAAAGTACGATTGTTACCATTCACTGCCTGTCATTAAGAAAATAAGGCTCTGTCCAAGGTCAGATAGTAAGTAGCCAGTCAGATTAGAATCTTGGTTTTAGACCATTCCTATAACTGTCATACAAAGGATAAATTTCATGTCATATGTGAGAAAGCAGCAAGCATCCACCCAGCCTGTACATCGGAATCACCGATGGGTTGATTAATGGGTGCCAATACCCAAGAGCCATCATAACCTACTGAATACAAAGAGGGTGGCAGGTGAGACCTGAGTGGGATGGAGGCATCTAGAGTGTCTCACTTCTACAACCGTCATGACTCTGATGACTCAGGGTTGACCTGGGTCAACCCAGCACATAGCCACAGTCCCTCAAGGTGCAGTTAGTTGTTGGGCCCACAGCCCACATAGGAGACTGGTATGTGCATGGTAAAAGGCCACGCTGCGCACCTTCTGGTGACTGTGCACGCCTCACAGTAGCACTTGTGCTGGGCAGGAAGGCTATGCCAGTTCCCTGTAGCAGCCCTACACTTGACTGACTACAGATGCTGAGGAGTGTTGCCAGCTCATGACTGCCCCAGACTGTCTGCCTGGCTTGATGGCTCTGAGCGTTTGTCTGTCACTTGGGTTTTTCTTTCTGCTAGGGGGTGGGGAGAAACATTGGAATACCCATTTCTATAGTGTCACTGCTACAGTGGCTAAAGAGAGGCCACATTAAAGCTAACTGCCAATGTCTTCTCCATTCCCTTCTCTTTGTTCACTCCATCTGCTTGCCCGATGCACAAGGAAAACAGAGGACCTGAATGGCCCTCCAAAGTTACACCCCATTTTAAAGCCAATGAAGGATGTGTTTTCCATCGCTTAGGACAAGTATACATTATAAAGTGCCCGAGCAATTAAACAAATGGTATTTGCAAACATCTGCCACCCAGAACTGTTGCCTGTGTTCAAACAAAGCCTCACAGTGTCTTTGGCAGAACAGAGTGAGAAGAGCTGGGTGCCACCGCTGAATGAACTCTCCTGATTACTGTTCTGTGGCCTGAGGGAATTAATTCAAATCCACACGGAGAATTTAATTCCCAAAGCGGCAGCTAGTTCCTAAGAACACAGACCAATGAGGACCCAGAGTAAATCTGGCAGTAACAGTAATTCCTGAGGGTTTCATTAACCTCTACTAAATCGCATTCACCGTGTTTCTTGGCCAAATGGCAGAATCCCCAAGTGACAGACTCCAAGAGGACAGCGAGATCTCTGGCTGTGAAGGCTTCTGTCCAGAAGCTCAAGGGAGGTCCAACAGTCTCTCCCCGAAGTTGGAAATTCTCAGTTGCATCCATTTCCCCAACATGTGATCTGGAAAAACATGCTACTGATGGTTAAAAGTGCAGACTGCTCTAAACTCTGGACCCAGTATATAAGCACTGAGTGATCTTCATACCCCCAAACTGTGATAGCAGGGTCTGATTAAGCTTGTTCTGAGGAGCAGAAGAGCTAATGTCTTCAATAATAATGCTGGGCCCCTAAGTACTGGGTTCCCGCTCACTCCTAGCAGCACGGTTTTATGGTTCTACTGTGAAAACTGAACTTTGCTCACAGCCCAGTTCTTGTGGCAGATACAGACACTGATGATACAGGACACAGGCTGACTGAAGGTGCTAGAACACCGTTCTGGCCTCCGGCTCTTGCCATCCAACCAAAGAGCTGGCAAGGAAGTGTTACTTCTTCCTCCAGGTGAACATGCCACAAGTGAGGCTCACGAAACACCTTCCTTGCCCCTGGGAGGATTCCTGGCTTTTTTCTTCTGGAGCTAAGAAAGGAAGTCCTAAGGGGAATTCCAGCTACATTTGGACTTTCCAGCATAGCCGCACTAATTAGCCAAGAAATGAATGGGCATCTCCTTCCAAGGCTGGAGAGCACAAGGCTAGATGAATAGCTAGTGCACTTCTTGGGCTTAGAAGTCGATGGCCAGAGGTGCTGGGTTTGAGGGCGAGGGGGTTGACCAGCCACCTACATTTCGTAGTTTCCATGAGAGGGCAGAAGAATTTTCCATGGTTTGGTGGAGACTGGAGGTTGTAGCAGCTTCCTTTCATTGTAGCAAATGCTCAGGTTTTTGTCAATGAACTTACAAAAAGAAGGTCCATTTTGGCTCAGTTTTCAAGGTTCTGTTCCATGACTGGCTGGCCCTGTTGCTTTTGGGGAGGCATTACCTCAGGGTAGAAGTTGGGGATAGGGCAAACTGCCCACTCAATAGAGTCAGGAAGCAGAAGAGGAAGAAGGGCCTGCAGCTCCGGACCCCTTCAAAATTCACCCTCCTGTAACCCAAAGGCTTCCATTAAAGCCCATTTCCCAACAGCACCCTCTTGGAGACCAAGTCTTTAACACATAGGCCTTTAGGGCAATGGTTGTCAGTCTGTGGGTCATGACCCCTTTGGGGATAGAACGACCCTTTCACAGGGGTCCCCTCAGACCATCTGAATATCAGATATTTATATTATGATTCATAACAGTAGCAAATTTACAGTTATGAAGTAGCAACAGAAATAATTTTATGTTTGGCGATCACCACAACATGAGAAACTGCATTAAAGAGTCGAAGCATTAGGAAGGTCGAGAAGCACTGCTTTAGGGGATGTTTAGGTATTTAGAAGAGAGCAGGTAAACATACAATAAACAGAGAAAGGAGAATGGAATACAAGCTCTAGAGATGAAATTCAAAGTTCACTGTGTGGACTGCCCACAGAATTGATCCACACTTGAAACACAGAACCAATTCAGACAGAGGGAGAGGAAAAAGAACCCTGAGGAAGATGAACAGAGAGACTCAGTAAGTTGGGACTGTAACACCAGGCTAGATATCTTGCTCAAAATTACTCCACACGGTGTAAAATAGTGGTTGGTTCTTTTGTTTTTTTGTTTTGTTTTGTTTTGGTTTTTTTGGTGGAGGGGTTGATTGTTTGGGTTTTGTTTTTAGATTATGCCTTGGCCCGTGAGACTCCATTTTCCAATCAAGGTCTGACTCATGTTTGAGGGCTGAAGAGCGCACTGAGTGGACATGTGAATAACAGTCTCTCTCCTTTCACTACCCAGGCAGCCCAGACCTGAATGGCATTGCTGGCAGCAGACAGGGTGCCATACTATCAACTCTTTAGGGGGGAACCGGGACTGCAGGGGCACATGGTCACATTAAAATCATATCAAGAACGTACTGGACACACCATACAGGGAAAAGGCCAGACAGAGAAAAGGGTTTACCTCCCTCACCCGGACCCATAACAAAGTAGACACCCACTCTGTGATGGCCCTACAGCCCTGCCATCTGACCGCTCAGTATGTGTCCAAGACTGACAGGCAGCACACTCCTGACTATCCCAGGGGCTTCACCCAGCTTGTTCTGTACGGTTGGTGCAGTGTGGTCAACTGCTACCCACCTGCCATCCTCCTCACCCATGTGGACCTGGAACCACGGGCCATCTGCCCACCTGCTTCTTCCTCTGGACCGCCTTCTTCTTTCACCTCTGCAGCTGGACTCCGCTCTGCTCCTGCAGCTCCTGACTTCAGCTTTGGTTTTAATTTGTCATTGTGTCAACACAGACCCTATTCCCATTTCTGGCTGCTGGCTTCGGAGACTTCTCGAAATTCCTTGCCTCTTTAACCCTTTGTAGTCAGTGTGCAGCCTACATAGACATAAACACATTTTGTATGATTGTGCCGTCTAATAAAAGAATTAGCAATTAAGACTGGAATCAAAGAACTTGTGCTGGCCCTGACCAGGGTTTCCAAGGACAGTGGAACTATGTGGCAAATTGCAAACTACCTTACCTGGTGATTTTTTTATTCAATACATTTTCACATTATGGAAAGACAAACACCAACATGACTTTCTATGTTTCTGTCTGACATCCCACACTCACAAGCACAAAGCGACATGACATCTTTTTTTTTTTTTTTTTAAAGATTTATTTATTACATATACAACGTTCTGTCTGCATATATTCCTGCAGGCCAGAAGAGGGCACCAGATCTCATTACAGATGGTTGTGAGCCACCATGTGGTTGCTGGGAATTGAACTCAAGACCTCTGGAGGAGCAGCCAGTGCTCTTAACCTCTGAGCCATCTCTCCAGCCCCGACATGACATCTTTTGAAGTGAGGTTGTGGATAAAATATTCGGAGACATAATGACCAAAGGTCTCCAAAGCTAGAGGGAATAACCAGATAGACTTAGCCTTAAGCAGGGTAAATCGAGAGAAACCCACAGGAAGGCCCTCATAATGAAACTGCTAAAACCTGGGAGAAAAGTGTCATTTCAAAAAACAGTGAAAAGAAACATAGTGAGCAAAAGAAAAGAAGAAGGAGGAGGAGGAGGAGGAGGAGGAGAAGAAGAAGAAGAAGAAGAAGAAGAAGAAGAAGAAGAAGAAGAAGAAGAACAGACTTTGTACCAGAAAATACAGATACTAGGACACAATAGGATGAAAGGGCTGTGCAGAGAGAGGAAACTTTGTACCAGAAAATACAGACACTAGAAAACACTAGGATAAAAGGGCTGGGCAGAGGGAGGAAACAATGCAGCAGCCTGGAATTCTGTGTACAGCAGAGGATTCCTCAGAAACAAAGGTGAAAAAAAAAAAAAACCTTTTTCATACAAACAGATGCTACGGGAATTATCAGCAGCAGCCACAGCTCACAAAACTGTAAAAGGAAGTTCTGACAGGAGGAAAAAGACACCACATGGAAACGGATCCAGGAAAAGAACGAAGATCACCAGAAATGGTAAGCATGGGAAAACCTGGAAGATGCTTTTCCTACTTAAAAGATAGCTGGCTGGTGAGAGCAAATAAGCATGTATCTGGAGGTTTCCCCAGGAGCACCAGCTCACAAAGAGCAGAAGACCGGGAAGCCAGGCAGCTGCATCCCTCCCCACACAGGGAGCTCCGCGCCGCCGGGAGGGCGGACGGCAGTCCTAAGAAAAACCATGAAACACTAGAAATCAGCCCGTACATCGAGAGCAGGGATGAAATGGGGTCAACAAATGCACCAACTCCACCAAAGGCAGGGAAGGGACTGAACAACAGATGGGGTGCCATCATTCAAATGTCTGTGACACCAAACCCATATTCAAACTTAACCTTTAACACAACAATATAAAGAGGCAGGGCCTTCAGGAAGCAATCAGGCCAGGAACATCTATAAAAGGGTTTGGAAGAGGGAATCCAGGCTCCCCGCTCTTGTTCTCCTGTCTTCAGTCACGTGAGAACATAGTTCTTTCATCTGGATGTGAGGGCACAGCCAGAAAGCCCTCATCAGGCACCAAAACAACCCCCACCTTTCACCCTCAGATTTTATTCTTTATAAGTTGTCCAGTCTAAACTATTTTGTTATAGCAACCACAATAGTTTATGATATGTGACAAATGGCAAACGATGAGAAAGATAACAGAGTCAAACACAGCCATAATAACCATCATATTAAATGTGAATGTTGCAAGTCAATTGTTCCAAACCCACTGTCCACAGCCCCAGACTCAAATCAGCAGATGACGTCAGTATGGACTGTGAGTCATGGTCCTCCTGCTCATCTTCACGAAAACTGAAGTAGCGCCGGGCGGTGGTGGCGCACACCTTTAATCCCATTACTTGGGAGGCAGAGCCAAGTGGATCTCTGTGAGTTCGAGGCCAGCCTGGGCTACAGAGCGAGTTCCAGGACAGGCACCAAAACTACACAGAGAAACCCTGTCTCAAAACAACAACAACAACAAAAAAAAAACCCAAAAAACTGAAGCAGCAGGAAGTAGATTTCACACTCAAGAAAACTCTTTATAAAGCATAAAAATTACAGACATCACTGTCCCTCGGTATATCTCTATAGTGTTTCCTGTCTCTGTTTCTATTTTCCTTAGTATAAAATCCATCTTTATGAAGACTCTACTCCAGCTGTTGATTACTGCCTGAATATTATTTTAATTATTGTATATTCAACCTATCTACGTCTTAGAATCTGAATTTTATCTCTTAAAGGCAGTGTAGATGGCGAAGGGGGTGGGAAGCTCAAAGGTAGAATGTTTGCCTGGTGTGAGCAGGTCTGCACTGCACAAAATAAAACAGACTTAGGCTCTCAATCCCACACATAAAACTTAGCTCACAGGCAAGGGATGTGGCTCAGTGGTAAGGTGCCTGCCTAACAGGAACCCAGGCCTAAGGTCCTGGATTCACTCTCCACCAACGGGGGAAAAAAAACCAACCCAACTCAAAATGGATCATAAACCTCAATGTGAAACCTGAAACTAACATTCTTGGATGGAAACCAATCATATCCTTAGACAGGCAGACCACCAAATCCATGATCATTTAAAAAAAAAATGGAATTAACTGAAATGTAAAATTTGGTGTTTTTAAAAGACAACATTAAGAAAATGAAAAGATGCCACAGATTAAGAAGACAGTTGTGATTCATATATCTGATATATGCCTCATACAGGGATTTATAAAAAATGCTTACATTAATAGCAGACAAAAAGCCCAATTTAATAAATATACCAAAGATGTGAATAAATAATTTTCTTTTTTTTCTTTTTTTTTCTTCTTCTTTTTTTTTTTTCTGAGACAGGGTTTCTCTGTGTAATTTTGGTGCCTGTCCTGGATCTCACTCTGTAGACCAGGCTGGCCTCGAACTCACAGAGATCTGCCTGGCTCTACCTCCCGAGTGCTGGGATTAAAGGCGTGCACCACCGCTGCCCAGCACGAATAAACAATTTTCAAAGATGATATGTGAATGGAGCTGGTGAGACACAGCAGTAGAGTGCTTATCTCCCAGCCTGACCATCAAGTTCCACCATTCACGTGCGAGCCATCCTCTGCGCCCCGCCTGCACGCTGTGGCACACATGCACCCTCACACATACGCACAGACAAATGAATAAACAAGGAAATGAATAAGTAACTGTAGGAAAAACCTTTTAGAGAGAAGATATGCAAATTGTTATCAATCCGATCGACAGGGCTGGGGTGTAGGTGAGGTGCTTACCAAGCGAATGTCAAGGGTTGAGCACCAGCCCTGAAAAGCAAGTTCGTGATAATTCGCCACGTAGGAACTCAAAAGTTAAAATCACAGGAATACCTCTAAGGCCACTAGAATAGCAGTAATAAAAAGACAATACCGGCATTAGTGTGGGTACAAAAGTTCTTTAACATCCCTGGTAGGCTGATAAAGTGTGACAACCACTTTTGGAGCCAAACTAGTTGGGCCGTTCCTTAAAGATGTAAATGTCAAGCTCAAGACAGAGGCCCCTGCTATGCAGCCAATGCAGAGGAATAAGACACACTGCACACGTGGTGGAACTGGTGAGGACACATCAGTCACAACACCCCTAGATGAAATCACCAAATACCTGTGAGCCGCTGGATGGATGGATGGATGGATGGATGGATGGATGGATGGATGGATGGATGGAATGGCACAGCCTGTCAATGGGATGTGTTCTAGTCAACTAGGGGCATCTGACCCACACATGATGCATTTCATTAAGTAAAAGAAGCCAGACAGAAGAGCCAAGAGAGCATACAACTCCATTTATAGTATCGGCCTAGAAAAGCAAGCCTGTAGAAGCCGTCTGGCCAGTGTCCATACCAAGAGTGAGGAAGCTTTCCAGGCTGACTGTTCTGAAACTGGACCCTGGTGATGCTTGAATAGCTACACAGTTACAATTCATTTATTTATTTTTATTTTTTAACGTGTATGAGTGTTTTGCCTGCATGTAAGTGCACCACCATGGGGAGTCCACACAGTGCCCATGGGGGCCAGGAGA
This sequence comes from Peromyscus californicus insignis, assembly GCF_007827085.1. Lineage (NCBI taxonomy): Eukaryota > Metazoa > Chordata > Mammalia > Rodentia > Cricetidae > Peromyscus > Peromyscus californicus. The sequence continues at coordinate 68,534,074 of NW_026294573.1, read as the reverse complement.
GGGAGTTGGGTCCCCTGGAATTACAGATGGTTGTGAGCACCATGCAAGGGTTGGGAATCAAACCCAGATCCTCTGCAAGAGTAGCAAGTACCCTTAATTGCTGAGCCATCTTTCCAGCCCCTCGAACAACACACAAGTACACGTGCATACACATGTGCGAACACACATGGACACACAAATGCATGTATGCACATACAAATTTAATGAAATTTTTAAAAATCAAAGCCACAATTCACTAAGTTGTCAAAGACTCAAAAAGACAGAGACACCAAGTTTGGGGAGGATGTAGACAATATCCCACAACTGCTGATGGACTGTAGAACGGTACAAGCACGCTGGGCAGTCGTGGCAGTTCCTTACAAGGTAGAACGCACATTGTTAACGCGCATTCCTCCCCTATAGCATCCATCCACATGAATGGAAATCCGCCTTCACAAAGACATCCGTGCTCACCGCGATTTTTCTGATAACGGAAGAACAGCAAAACAAACGTTTATACCGAGCGGATAAGAAACTGAGTTATTCTGTGTAGAAAACAATGCAGCAGCAAACAGGAGCAAACTGGTAATGGGTGAACTTCAAGATCATTGTTCTGACCAGAAGCTACTAAAAAAAAATTAAAAGGGAGGGGCATGTCACATAATTTCATTTTTGTAAAATTCGGGAACAAGCTAATTTACTCTAAGTGACACAGAGCAGGCTAGAGTTTCTGTGCAGTCAAGGGGCCTAAGGCAACTGACTGTAACCCTATGGACGTATATATTTCTAAAGTGCATTGAAAAGTGTAAAGTGGATCTTCTGTTGTATATAAACTGTCTTAATAGGTTTCAAGATCAAATACATAAAATCATAATCTAAACCCCAAATTATATTCATACAAGTTAAAAATGGGTTATAACATGAAACACTTTTACAGATGGGAAAGAACTAATGATATGACTTTTATGTAAGGATTACAATTATAAAAATGTAGATGAAATGCTCCAGAAATACCTTAATAATAATTACTAGAAAAATTAAATGTATGCTATTTTAATGTCAAAGACACAGGAAACACAGGTCAGATATGAAAAACGAACAAAACTGTGTATGTGTGTCATATGCTCTGACGGATTTCTCACCTAACCTGATGCTCACCCTCTCAGCTAGGCTGGCTGGCTAGAAATCTCCCAGGATCTGCCTGCCTCTCCCCCACCAAAGCTGGGCATACAGGCACATAGAGCCATGTCCAGGATTTGAACTCAAATCCAGTTGGTTTTATATGAAGTGCTCTTATCCACTGAGCCATCTTTCCAGGCCCCACAGCACTATTTTGATGGCATATTTTCTCCACTTTTTTTTTTTTTTTATTTCTGTGAATCCTCGGTAGCGAGCAAATTTGAACACAAAACATTTGGATCCAATTCCTTTCATAAAGGAAAACCCAGAGCTCATTAATTTACCCTCAAGTGAAGTATATATCTTATCAAGCTGATCTTGATTTCCCAGATAAACAAAACAGGCAAGCCAAGATCCACCAGCAACACTGATCAATTCCTGAGGATTTCACAAACTTCAACCCAACAGCGAGACAGCAGAAGGAACTGAAGCTATTAAGAACAGGCAGAGCCCGGGTGACCCCAAACTTCAGCACGTCCACAGGCTACACTGCTTCATTCAGATTAGCCTCCGACATGGTGACTTCAGCCCCTTTGTTCCTTGACTTTTGTCCTTTAAAGAAAATCTCTACCATGCAGCATTATTCAACTCTCTCTCTCTCTTTCTTCTTCTTCCTCTCTCTCATTCTTCTTCTTCCTCTCTCTCTCTCTCTCTCTCTCTCTCTCTCTCTCTCTCTCTCTGTATGTGTGTATGTATATGGCAGCTTTTTACAGAAAATGACATTAGACTCCTAGCAAATTACTGGACTGGCAAATGATTTGGGAAGAGATGAAAATAAAGATAAGAAACGAGTTGGAAAAATATTTGCACAAGGTCAGGAGTTGGTGGGGGGTGGGGGTGGAACATGCTAGCTGAAGTGAGAATCAGTCTGACCACTGTGAAGACCAACTTCCTAGGGGAAAACTATTCCAGAGAGACAACTATTCCAAAGTCTCAGGGGTAGAGTGGGGATCTCAGCCATTTTCCATATTTTGTTCTATAGGGGAGGGTTATTGAGAAAATAATTAAAAGAGAGATGGAGACTTCTTTGAAAGGTTTATGCAAAATTGAAAAGTAATAAAACAATATTTTCCTTCTTTACAAAGAAGTATATATCCATGTGTGGAAATGCTACATTCCAAACTTAGCACAGTATCTACTTATAAGAAGGGGAAAGACTTTCTATGAGAGTCTGAAGGCAAAGTAGACTTGGGAGCACCCCTCTTAGAGTGCTCATCACATTACCAGAAACTTCTTCATTTGGAAAATGTACAAGGAAAATAAATGACAAAAACTAGCAGATTTCATAATACTGTCTGAAGTGGATTGTCATTTTTCCACACCAAGGGGCTTTTTCCATGTTGAGAATATCTGAAAAGCTTTAAACACTCATCAACAAAGTCAGACACCAAGTTATAACAAGCAGACAATCCCTCAAAAAAGATCTGTGTTGGTAGCTTCCAGATCGCAACAAAATATAAAACTGTTCGACTAAATGAAGTATTTGCCCTACAACTCCACAGTTTACCCATTTAGAGAACATGCCAATAACCTCGTGATCACTGCTTACCAAAGAATTACACACCCAGAGTTCCCACATGGACTTAGAAAGCATCCACATCGTATTACCCTCAAATATTCAGGTTTTGCCAAAAATCATCACATTAGATCTCAGGAACCCATCTAGCTTTACAGCATTATGAATTTCAGTGCTGAGGATAGCTTTCAGGCTGTGCCGCAGTTAGACTGACTAGGGAGTCACATGCATGGCCAGAGTACCATCCAAACGTCTGGATGTGGATACTCCAACTTCCTTGTTCTGGATGTTTTTGGCATTTTTACCAAAAAAATTGGTTACTACTCGGTATTTGATCTTGAAGAGAAGGCACTGTTCATTTGTGGACAAGGACTGATTGGAAAAGCACTATACATGAGAGGCCACACAAAGAATGTGCTGTGACTGAGACAAATGTTTTTATAAGTAAGCTGGGATGTCGCGTTTTTTCAAGCACATATCCTCTCTCCTTCCTCAGTGCTGTTTGCTCAGCTGGATGTCCACGGGGTCCAATTTCCCCTCCAATTGCCCTTGCACGCTAATATAATCGCTGCTCTATGGGTAATTGGTCAGCCTAGAGCAGCATTCGAATGCATTCGCTCATCTGCAGTCTGGCAGCTTCCCGGATGACTCTGCTGTCTTAGAGAACTAGCACGAATCTTCAGCTCTTGTCTTTATAATAAGGCTAACTAGTGTGGGTTTGTAAGGGAGAGTGTACTTTTAAGTGCTCAAAAGCTGCACTATCTTTCAGCAGCCAGTGTTTCTTGTCATGATGAAATACAGAGCAAATGAAATCAAGACTCAAATACATATTTCCTCTTCTATCGTCTGCCACCACTCTCCTCCCCAAACAGTCGAAAGAATTAGATTTGAACAGTCTGGCTAAAAAATAAAAAAAAAGTAGTAGTGAGCCAGTTTATTTAATAATGCCCTTGATGATGAAAAAAAAAAACTCATTCACCATATCAAGTCTCCATCGAGAGTACATTCTCAACCCCAACGAGATGGGTGATACATAGAAAGCACTCCCTTCGGGTGAATTAGCGAACATGGCTGCTCACTCTTGAGGAAAGCGCTAGTGTTACTGCAGGCTGAGCTGACCAAACACCCTGAACACTTGACTAACTGGAGAACTCGGCTGTTTTTGTACCTGGGTAGTGGGCATTTTCTCAAATACAAGTGAAGGTTAAATGGTCCCGGAAGGCTACCAAGGCTAATACTCAAGCTTTCTACACCCACCAGGGAGCTCAGCAGCTTCCAGAATTCCTCAGTTTCCTCAAGAACCATGGTGACACCAGTCAATTTTATCTTATATGATGAACATTCAGAGAGAATAAGACCAATGGATTTTAATGAGTATTATAAGAAACTATTATGTATGGATTATGTATGAGTTTATTAAATTCATTCTTTGACAATTCTTTGACACACATACATGATGCATGCTGACCACTCCCAAACCCCACCCTCTCCCACCTCCCCACTCCGTTTATCTTCATCCTTCCCTACAAACCTCTTCCTCACATTCAATTTAACCAGAGGCCACCTGTGTGATGGGGGTTTGGAGCTGTCTATTTGAGCCGGGCAGACTCAGCACGGGCACATATCTGAAGTCAATGACTCCCCCTCTCCCAGAATCTACAAATAGTTCAGCACTGAAGAGTAGGGCCCCATGGCTCCTCTCCCTTCCATTTCAGATTCTTGACAAGGCCAGTCTTGTGTGGTGCAGTGCAGGTAACCACAATTTTGAGTTCATGGTTACAACGGTTGCATGAATCTGGAGGAAGGCATTCCACACTGACTTTGGCTCTTACACATTTTCTTCTCCCTCTTCTGCAATGAGCCTTAGCTGGGGTGATTTTAGCCCTAACTTGTCACTTTTGCTCGGGATCTTGGGCAGCCTTGAGTCTCTGCATTCACTGTTGTTCACTTTTGTCTATCTCTATAAACAGATACTTGGACAGCAGTTGGATGCTATGTCAATCGGGTTAGATAATAGTAGTTTCTTCTTTAGACTTATGGCTTCCCCAGGCATAGGTTGTTAACCTCTGTGGGGTGGGCCTTAAACACATACAGCAGGCAGTTGGTTACGCTCACAATGGTTGTGCCACCACTGTACAGGTAGGCATATCTTGCCTAGTACACTGGTTTAGTGGTTCACAACTGGGTGAGACCATTGATGCCTCCCCACCCTACCCCCAGGAGCCTACATGTCACCAAACACTGTGAAAACTAACCAGCAGGAGGAAGCTTTCAGCTTAGTTCCAACTTGCTTTCTCTGTATCTGTAACGGAGGTGCATGGTACCTTCAGCAATAGTCTTAGCCTCTCGTTCTAGGGAGCAATCCAGACAGACAAGGGCTTCATTATTTTGGGATCCTTTGGGACCTCCGACCAGCTCCTGTGAAGGTGTCTTAGCCTCTAGTTCTAGGGAGCAATCCAGACAGGCAAGGGCTTCATTATTTTGGGATCCTTTGGGACCTCCGACCAGCTCCTGTGAAGGTGTCTTAGCCTCTAGTTCTAGGGAGCAATCCAGACAGACAAGGGCTTCATTATTTTGGGACCCTTTGGGACCTCCGACCAGCTCCTGTGAAGGTGTCTGGTTGTTTAGTAACCCACTGCTTTTAGAAGTAGGTTTATCAGATATGTAGGGTAACTTGCTTCAACTTTTTTTTTTCTTGAATTATAACACAATAGGTTTCCACATGGTTTTCTATTTACTGTTAACTTGGGTTAATCCTCCTCACTGCCTCTCTAGCTCCCCCACTCCTCCCACCTTCTTCCCTGCTTAGACCTTTCAACCCTAATGTTCCCCTCCTCTATTTTCCTTTCTGTGTCTCACATCTCTCCTATCCAGAACCCCTGCCCCACGTTCTGTTTCCTAGTTTCTTGGACTCCACATGTTAGACCTAATCCATGCGAGAGTTTGCATTTGTCCTTCTGTGACTGGTTTGCCTCAACAAGTGTGCTTTTTTCTTTTTCTTCTAGTTTCTTCCATTTATCCAAACATTTCATTTTTCTTTACAGGTGAATGAAACTACATTGTGCATATGTACACTTTTGTTATTCGTAAGTTGGTAGACAGCTAAGTTGTTTCCTCTGCCTACGTATCTGGACTACAGCAATAAGCATCATTGATATACAGGCATCTCTGGAGTGTGACAGTTTTTTGGGTACATACTGTAGCTGGGTCATATGGTAGTTTTATTTCTTGTTTTTTGAGAAACTTCCAGACTGATTTCCAAAGTTGCTGCAACAGTTTACATTCTCAGCCATGGGATATAAGGCTTCTTCTGTTCCCACATCCACACCAGCACTAGTTGTCACTTGGTGACTGCCATCATCCCCGGGACACACTTATGTTTTTGTCTCATACAAAAGAATAATCAGTTACTTGAAGAGGCTGGTAAAATATCCCTTCCTTCTCCAACCACGTTCTCTGCACAAGACCAAATATCTTCAGACTTCAGGGTAACAAGGGAGCTGATTAAATCATAAAGCAATGTGAAACCAACCTTCTTCTGTGAAGGCAGCTTTGTTTCACAGAAATCCTAATTAAAATTGTTAATTCATGGTGAGCTTATGTTTAAATACATACAATCTAATTTTCCCTCTTGTCATTTTTGTGTGTGTCTGTCTGTTCTGTGTGTAGGCATGCACAATTGGGTACAGGCAGCTGCAGACGGCAGAGGAGGGCATCAGATCCCCAGGAGATGGAGTCCTGGTTATTAGTTGCCTGATGTGGATGCTGGGAACCAAATTCAGGTCCTCTTCAAGGACAACAAACACTCTTGACTGTGGACCCATCTTCCTAGCCCCCCCTTAAAATTAGGGTACAGTAAATATCAATAAAGATAACATGTTAAAAATGCCAATATCTGCAATAATTTTTATGAATATTGAGGAGGCCTGAGGCTAAAACATGAAAATTATTGTAATGTATCCCCACTGAGCATATGCCACCTAGAATTAGAAAAAAAAAATGTGAAAAGAACCAGGTAGAAGTTTTATAGTATCTGAAATTGTCAGAAGGCAATGAGTGCTTTGGTTCACCAAACAACAAAATTTACAGTCTCATCTACAAGTCATGTTAATACAGAGTATTTATCAAAATTGCTTTTCTGTTAAAAAAAATGTAAGGATATCAAAGGATAAAAGTTATTCATTCTTTTATCCCCAGGGCAACCTGACAGGTCACCTGTGTGGCCCTGACCCATTGGTGCTCAGCTCATTCTCACTAATACACTGTGTTCACAGCAAGCAGTGTCTTGAGGCTTGGAGGCTCGTCCATAAAAGCCCTTAAAGTCTGTATAAAGTAATGTCCTAAGCACATTCTGTAACTCCAAACCTCAGATGTAAAGCGGCATCTAGACTAAAACTACAGTTGACTGTGTGCAAGACAAGTATTTCCGTCAAACAGCACCTACCATAATGCAGCCACACTGCACAGCTGAATGGAGCAGTCTGATCTCTAGACGAGTTAATCTGCCTACCTAGGACTTCTGACACTGGAGTCCACTATGTCCAGCTCGTTCTTCCTGATTATGAAATGAGTTCTGTGACTGTGGTAGAAGAACAGCCAAGGGCCACTAACTTTAAATATTCATTTAAATGGCACAACGTGTTGGAAGGGAGGATTCTTAAAACATGGTAGTTCTAAAATCCAGAATTTGGGTAGATTTTAATAAATAAGGAGGTAAGGGGATAAAAACACTCCAATGTTTTTCAAAAATATTTATTTAAAAATAAGATTTCTAAAAATACAGTACATAGTACATCTCAAGAGAAGTAAAAATTCCACAATTTAAATTAAAAGCAATTTGCAAAGAAAATAGAACATTACATGAATAAAACAAATCACTAAAATAAATTAAGAGCAATGTTGTTCTTAAGGTAGATACACAGTTCGTCTTCCCTCCAAGAACCAGTGTGGACTTCTCATGTAGACAAATGAGGGTATCCCATGGTTCCCACCTCTCAGCATCCTCCCTCTCCTCGAAGCACTCTCGCTTCTCTTACGCACCCTCCTCCTCCTCCTCATTACACTCGGATGTTAGTGAAGATTTTCTTAGGGTAAGACAAAGCAAAACAGCAGACGAGGCAGGCAATCGCCCGCGGACTCCCCCACACTACAGCTGCATGAGCAGCACACGGCAAGCTTCCAGACAGGGTCTTCCTAGACACCTACAGGAGTACCATTACTAAAGACAGGGTCTTCCTAGACAGCTACAGGAATACCATTACTAAAGACAGGGTCTTCCTAGACACCTACAGGAATACCATTACTAAAACTCAGGAAGGGTCTTTCATTAGGAATATGTGAGAATTGGGGCTGACATCAAATTTTAGGAGTCTCAAAATGACACAGGTGTTGGGTGGTGATTGCACTTGCCAGAGTGTGCTCATCTATCATGGTCCACGAACTCTGTTTTCCCAAGAGCCTCTTCTGTCCTTGGGCTCACAACCCATTGATTTAAATACCTCTGATTGGGGTGGAATTTCTTCCTTTTTTACCTTCAGTTGATTTTTTCTATCTATATTAATTTTTTCTTTGCTTTTTAATAATCACACCAAGACACAGAAAGCAGTGGTAAATTTGTTCCTATCTACAACTTGGGAAACATTACTACATTCTGCCTTTTGAACAATGGACAAGCAGTAGGATTCTTAAGAGTCAATCCAGTGGCGACACAACTCACAAGGGACACAGTGCCACCCTCCCCACCCAGGCCCTGCTTCCTCTCTTATCTGCTCATCTAGACATACTTCATGCACATGAGTTCATCACCTCTCAAGTTTTAGACTTGATTCTTTTTTCCATTCGGAATTCACTGCCAAACCACATACTGGATCAACATTAAGGAGATACAGACTGAAGCCGATGGAAACAACACAGCATTGTCAGTGAGACTGTCGACTTTCCCAGCCGCCTGCTCTGTCACTTCCTGGCCTGAGTTGTTGTCAGTCACTCAGCTTCAGTTTTAAGGAGACAATGATGAGTGTCTGTAGAGTTTCTGGGGAAGAACAGGGACACCAATCACATGCAGCAGTATTACCCCAGACAAGTCCATCCGTAGGACTGTGTTCTGCCAGTCATGTGAAATGAATCACTAAAAAAATTCGTTTGTAAAACAATCTCACTCTAACTTCCACGTAAGCAGCAGCATCCAGACTGCTTCTGTTATAAAGCTCAACTTCTGTTAGGATGTTTGCTCAAGTCAAGGTACTTTTGCATTTCCTATTGGGAAAGTGTGTATATGACTTATATTTTTTAAAGTGTCCTTTAATTTCATCTTATTTTCAAACACAGGCAAATAGCTATACCATTCTTTAAGTCATTAAGGATTATATCCACATAGAGAGAAATGCTAAATGCTTGACTTGTAATTAAAAATGGACCATTATTTGTCCTTTCTTTCAGCATTTGTGTCTAATAGAATGCTTTGCTTATAGAAATAATGTTTTTCTTCTCTGCCAAAGTGAAACCAAGGGGAAAAGTGATTCGAGAATTTTAGTAGCTTCAGCTATTAAAAGACCTTATAAAGTAGCCACACTATATTAAAATACAAAATTAAAACCCACACCATTCTGCATAACAGAATAAAAACTAAGTCTAAATAACAATCATTTTCAACTGACTCTGCCAAGCTAGCACACAGAGAAAGAAAGTTCCATCAGCTGTTCACTTCTTCAGACATAGATGTGAGAAGCTAACTTCCAGCCAACCAAAAAGAAAATTAACTCTTTGGTTCAAGAATTAAGACTGTAACTCAAAGCTAAAGTGAATAGCACCAGGATGTTTTAGTTGCTCAGGTTGTAAAACACAAGCTTCAGGCACCAGTAGGTTAGAACACCATCCATCCACACTGGCTCGGACACAAAGCTCACAGTACGCACACAATCTTCCCTCTTAACGGACAGCCTACAAACGATCAGACACCGTGCTGAGTGAAAAGGGCAAGCAAAGCTACAAAAGGAGATGGCCTGGTTATGGCAGTTTGGGCTACATCTTTACATATAAAGCTTCTGAGATGAAAAATATGTTATATGTGTGTAATTAGTTAATTATACAGTTGAGCAAGTGTGGGAAGCACTACCAGCACACACACGAGGTAATGAATTAAAAATGCCAACAGAAACAAAGACCTCCAGGGTCTTAAGAACAGCAGAAGACCCCAATCTTTAAAGTGTAAACCATCCTTCATACCTCAACTGTTGATTTTCTCTGGTGACTCAGTGTTCTTTTTTGCCCTAAGAGACTGCTAAAATAGGTTCCTGTTTTCTCAAACTTCGGGCAACCTATGATTTCTCCTCTGTATTACACAGCTGCACTTCCATGTTATTTTTAACATGTGCATGTTAAAAACGATGCAGGTTAACATATCCTACACAATTCTCTAAAATTAAAAACCATCTCTCAAGAGCATCTGGCCAGCTGAAGAGAAAGACCAATTAAGTGGAGATGAAATAAGTCAGAGCAGATGCTTTCCAGAACCAAAGACTCTTACAGTAAACAGTGCTAGCCGGGGACCAGGAGATGGCAAGGGGAGTCTCTGATATCCCAGTCCCAGGCCTAGTCAACTCTTTTGCAGAGAGGCTGATTATTCATGTCCATTCAGCCTTCTCTCTATCTTACTAATGTTCCTACTTTCTTTATCCAATTTTTGGCTATTTGCTGCTCATTGGTACCTGAACTCTAGGGTATGCGAGGAGGAAAAACAACAATATAGTAAAAGATATGATAATGGCATCAGTAATACCAACGACTCAAGAATGTTAAGCATTAAGCCAAACATAGCAGCATATGACTGTAACCCTAGAACTTGGGAGGCAAAGGTAGGAGGATTCTGAGTTCAAAGCCAGTGAAACACTGTCTTCAAATAATAATAATAATTTGTTTCAAATTATCACTAGCAGATAATATTGCCACATCTAAAGAACTGATAAAAATGTTATTTGGTTTTAACAAAATGGCTTTTAAAAATAAATTTTGTTTTTAAAAAAAGCAGAAAGACAAGGGAAGTGAGAAAAGTCACTTCTTGAAGTTAAACCATCACAAAGGCAGCATAAATGCTAAATATTGGTTCCTCTGGTCAATGACAATACTGGTATAAAATACTTCAAGTAAACAGCTTCTATCTTTCCCCACATCTGCTATAGAGTACTGTAGAATCTAAGAACAGCTAAACATAACTATCCTAAAATCTGTATTTGTAGATAAATTCTGAGCATGGTACCTACAACAAGAGGCAACAGATGTGGGTACTGAATCATATACTCACTCATTAGTTAACTATATGGTCAATAATACTAGCAAGTAGAACACACTAAGTTTATAGGACTTACTATCTACATTTGCCAATACTTGTAATTTTCAAAGCATTAATAGAGGTGGATGAAAGTCTAATGTTTTAACTATTAGTAAATTACATAATGTTTGTAATAAATTCCCAATATATCTATGTAGTAGAGTTCATGTCAAAATTTACATAATGAACTTCTATAGTTTAGTGAACTGTAGCTAGGTTATCGGACACATGACATACAAGAGCACTAACTAGCCAGAGAACAGACAGTCTAGACAAAAATCAGCAAATGTGAATGAATATTAGTGCCATATTAAGCCACTGCAAGACAGGTTGTGATTTTTAGCAATACATGTAAGAACATTCAAACTACCTATGATCTAACATAGGAAACTACGTGGCTTTCATCTAAATTCATTGGTACTTCCTGTTGAGAAGTGTGCTCATAATTTGGATCTTTGTGATTAGTGTTTAGAATTAACACATCCTTTACACAAAACAGTTACCTGTTTGGAAGTAACTTGAAGTCGATTAAGACTGGTTAGAATGAGCTACCATCCTTACTGGAGCCACCTCTCCACATTAGTGAGATGTTCTAGTGTTAGTGGAGATGGCTGCCTCACTTCCTCTACATCTCTCCCTTTCTCCTCCTGGGCTTGAACCAGGGCCTCTTGTGTATGTCACTGAGGTACATCCAGCCCCTACTTTATTACTATTAAGTAAACTCTCTTCCGGAACAGAGTTACTATGTTAGCTACAATTGTAAATGGCTCTTTTATGTTAACTAAAATATTTTAAAACAATTTTTAAACAAAATAGTGTTTTTATTTTCATGTAACATCAGCTAGCTTAGTAATTTGAAACAAGTCTGGTTACAAAGTACCAAGACTCTTTAATAGATCACTTAATGTTTAGGAGACTCGGAACTAAGTCCATTGTTGCCTACATTAAACTTATCTAATTAAAGTTTTAAAAATTGTGTGTGTGTGAGAGAGAGCGCACGAGCACACAAGCATGATGCTGGGGAGGGAGCCTGTGTGCCAAGGCATGTGCACAGAGGTCAGAGAACAACTCTGTGGAGTCAGGTTTGGTTTTTGTTTTGTTTTTTCTTACCTTCACCTTTAAATGGGTTCTGGAAACAATCTGGTCACCAGTCTTGCACAGCAAATGCCTTTCTGTGCTGAGCCACCTTGCAGGCCCAACCCTAATTGTTTACCAAGTGTAACTGCAGCCTAGTAATAAAATTTAACTCCAGAAGCCCAAGAAATGATTCTGCTAATGGAAAAATATCATTTAACACATATTTTGCTAAACTTAAATGGGAAACTTATAAATAAATACTTCAACATAATATACAGACTGAAAGGCAATCTCACTGCTAGTTGCTTTCCAGCACGCCACACATGCAGTCATTCCCAGGGCTATTCAGAGTGACGAGGGAGGCAACTATGGAATCTACAGGTTTAACTGACTGAGAAGGTTTCTTAAAAAGCAAAGAAAAAATAGTATTATTAATCAATTATTAATTATTTTAAGGCAATTGAGTCTGTGTATGTGTGAGACCATTCCAAAACTGAACTGAAAAATTAAATGTATTTTTTAGATATTCAGTAAAACACACTGGATAACATGGTTGCCACAGCAATTGTAATAAATGTTTTGTTCTGTAATAAAATAGTAATTTTAAAGTAAGTCTTCATAATGATAACAAATTAAATTACCAAAATAAGGTTTAAAGTAAAATATGAAATAGCTTATCCTAATCTAAATTTGTGATTGACAGTAAAGTGTACAAGAATACACATACATGAAGCCAAGCAATTTACCTAGAAGGAGCATCACCAACAGTAACACATTCATTTTCAATTTTCATAAAATTTTACACTTTTCTACATATATTCCCATAAGTGTGTACCTCTGACATGTTCACAAATTGGAGATACAACCCACTAATGGGACAGTGAAAGCCTAGAGCCAGTATAATTACATCAATTAGCCAAAAGAGGGCGCAGAAAGAACATAGGAGCTTAATCCCTAGGAAATGGCCAATAGGCATTTCTCCAGGAATCTAACAGTGATTACAAACCCCTCGTGGGGTTAGACATACATTTGACAATACTGCATAAGTATATATAGATATACTGCAATATAGATTATGTAAATACATTGACAGTAGCATTTCTGTAGCTCAAACTAGTGCATTAGTTTGTAGTCCAATGACTCAAAGAAACTGTGGAGAGGATCAGGACCCGGGAGAGTAAAGACAAAGGGAAGAGAATGTGCCTTAGAAGTGGTAAACCTAAGAAAACCATACCCACAAATCCTCAGCATGGGAAAGAGACCATTCCCATTACCTTGTGTCAGAGCTACTGCTACTCCAGAATATAAGCAAGTCTACAAAGCTCCATACCAGGCCTTTATTTGGCTCTGCTATGGATGCTCCAGGTCTTATGTGAATAGAATATATACAGCTGAAGGCATCAACTTGTATCTCCCTACATTATATATACACCACTTCCTTTTAGAATCTGTCATCAGCCAATTTAGTCAATCAGCTTGCACAAAATCCAACCCCTTTTCTTAAAATAAACATACTAATTTTATGTTTCCTAACCTTTATAAATGTTTCTTATATTAAACTTACTAAATGTCTTAGCACCAATAAATATTTTCATCTGCCACTTCTAAGACTTTAAATAATAAACATAATTAGAACATGAAAATATGGCATTAATATTTCTGAAAAGAGCTTATTCTATTACTTCAGAATATTTTATAAGACATTTACAGTATCTGAAAGAACTAGCCACAGTACAGCTGACTGGCTAACAATAATAATCTCTGTCTCAGCATTTCCCAGCTATGATTCTGTACTTTACAACGACCTTAAGAAAAGTATGTATATGGTTCAGGAGTAGTAGGTTTCTTCACTATTATTTTCAGGGGAAAGATCACTAGCACACACACTTTTCAAACATATGGATTTGCAGTGTTCTAAATGAAAAAATTAAATTATACAAAATGTCTTCAAATACAAAAAGGCTCCATGTCAAGGACCATCACTACCATGGACCATTCTTCTTTAAGATAATTTCCTGGCATCAGTTATTAATACAAGGTCTCTAGAGTGATGTAAATCATAACTGGGCAATGGAAATTCAATTTCAACCTGGGTGATTACTGATATATAAAGTTAATGACCTACTTTTAAAGTTTGATCTGAGTTGACCAGTATCTATTATATAATATATAAACCATCAATGTGTATAGTGAGATATACTGGCAGGTAAGTAAAAATATACATACTTTAAAACACAGTATTCCTTTGTATACTGTGTATTACACACCATCCAGTTATATTAGCATTTTAAAACATCTGCATTCTGATATAACTGCACTTGAAGAAGTAACTGGAATTATTGCAAACTTCCTATTCTTTTCAGTCTTTAGAATCTTAGGGCAAAATAGGAATATATGCTTGACTGGTCACTAATTTTTCCTGGGGCAAACATTCTATAACAATCACTGATCGCAGCGGAAAGGACAGCTAAGTTCTCCTTTATAATAAGGTAGCAGTTGGGGCATTACTCGTGTACCTTACTTCGCTTCTGATGAGCAGGAAAGAAGGCAGGCTCAGAGGGCTGCTCCTCGGCCAGCACTGCCCTTGGTTGTTCACCCTACACTGCATGTTAAAACCTGCTGCACTAGAAAAGGACGTAGTGAAAAGAATTTTAACATATTCAAAAAAGAAAATTTACACATAAGAAAGTGTACCAAGTTTTGTAAACCTGAAGAATTAAATTCAAATTTGGTTAGTACTGCTTAAAGGTAAACATTAAACATCTCAAATTTCCTATAAATTAAAATTTAAGATACTGTGAGTACTGAAGGAAATTTATGTACAATTATTTCATCCGAATCACTGCCTTTTGAGTTTAGTAACAAAAGCATTTAAAGAAATCCTAGTGGAAGGCTAATTTGAAAGTAAACATGCTTTTAAAACTTAAATATAGATCTTGTATTAGTCCCACAACAGGATCAAGATCACTATTAAAATAAAGCCTGGGGCACATTATGATGCCTAAGATTGGTGGGTGGATTTTAATTGACTTGAAGACTGTCATAGTTCTATTCTCATAAAACCTGTAACGCATTTCCAGCATGGAGGACCCATCTGTGCCCACCATCCATCTGTTAGACGTGATTGGCAAAGTGGTAGGGAACGCGCAGTGGTTGCCTCTGCCTGAAAGGAATGAACCACAGGATCTTCCAACGAGTGCCAAAAACCTCTGAGAAGGTCTGCTGCCATGGCTTCCGGGGCCGCGATCTACAGAAGACAGCATTATTAGTGAGAGACAGCACTCCCATGGTGCACTTCAGTCAGCTGAAACAATACAGGTTGGCTGGGGATCCATTACTGGACTCTGATGCATTGTGTCCCAGCATTACAAATACAGCTTTTCTTTCAATGTGGCATGCAGCTGAACTTCAGCTCTAGATAGCAGATATTGTATCTGCGTCGTCAATCAACCCAGGGTAACTCTGGAAGCAGAGGAGGAGCTCAGCATAACAGAATGTGTGTCAACAACACAGTAGCAAATCTCTTTTGATGTACTTTCGGGACAAATAATTTAACTTACTTCTGAGAGACAGGAAACAAGAGTGATCAGTACTTATTGTATTTAAAAACTCTGATGGCTGAAAGACCCCTACTGTAAGACTGGGATACGCCTGTCTAGCTTGGGCCTCAGACAGGGCACCAAGAAAAAGTCATTATTATATTAGTTTCCTACTATTAACATATGCACACAATTCTCAAAGGTTCTAAGTTGTTTTTATTTTAAGTAAGATCACTATAGACTTCATACTTACATTTCTTCACAACAGTTTGACATCTTTTCAATAGATGTTGTATCCTATTAAAAATAGAAAAATTATATTCAGATGTAACAAATTTATCAATACTTCTGTTTTATGGAATATTTAAGCCTATTCAGAAAATATTCTAAAGATTTAACAAGTTTCTATGTCTACATATATCCTGGAGTCCCCTTGGAGAAATAAAATCAACATTACATCATGTCAAAAAACTACTGAACTACAGAAGTGTCAAACACCTCTACAAGAACCATTTCATTCAATTATAACCTCTGAGGACACCTGATTTCTTAGTAATTCTTTTAAAAGCCTAGTTATTTCCACTCAACTCAACTGTCTGCAAATAAACATTAAAAATAAATGAATATCAAATGATACATAAAAATCATCAATGAATACAGAACTACCAGGATGCAAAGAGTACTAGTGACGATGGGCTTTACAGACTTCTATAAATAACAAAATTCCATAGGGCAATCTATAAATTGATCATGTTACAACATTTTAGTATGAAAATTAAAGGTAGTTGATTAATATGCCTTCATTAAAATAAAACATTTCTTTTTTTTCCAACAAACAAACCAAATCTTTACAGCAATACACTCTCTTCTGGGTGTCTGAACAAGGATGTAATGCAGGTACAGAAAGAAAGCACTTCAGCCGAAGACAGTTTCTGAAAATGCTGATGCGATCTGTAATAACAGTGGACCTATCAACTATACTGACAAACTGTTACGATATCCAAATACCCAACAAATAAATTGTACAACCTTATATTTAGGTAAAAATTAAGAGTGTAAGCACACTTTAAAGCAATACAAAGGAAATATTCTTCAAATGTGCAAAAACATTAAATTTTTGCCTTCTCCCTTGCCTTGACCTTACTAACTTGCTCACATGACGGCAGACAGTGGAGAATAACAATATTAATCAGAACTACTCATAGAAATACAGAACTTCCTTTAGTGGTGCTAGTCCACAGCCCTTTACATTTAGGCATGCTAGATGAGCACCGGTGATGACAAACTGTCAGATATGATGAACGAGCAAGCTAGCCTCTAGAAAGGAGAAGTAAATCTGGGTCTAGGAGACTAGGAACAAACAGTTCATTTACAGTTTCCTGAAGATTTACAAAAAGAGGGCAGATTTACTACATGTTCTATATACATCAACCTTTTTTATTATGCCTTGAAATTGATGGTATTTGAAAATCCTGTTGAAAATAAGCTTCTTTTTATTGTGTTATATAACTTCCTCTCAAAACAATTATTTATTCTAAACACAAACACAGCCTACAAATATATAAGAACATTTCGTAAGAATTTAGAGGAAAGCTGGACTTGAGGTTCACATCTATAAAGGAAGTGGGTAAGGTCATTTTAATAATGTCTGAGGGTGGAGACGTAACATGAGACTGCAGAGGGAAAGAGAGAGCGAGCACTCACCACATGCTAGCTCTAGAGCCGTGGTTCTTAACCTCCCTAATGCTGTGACCCTTTAATGCAGTTCCTCATGTTGTGGGGACCCTAACCATGAAATTATTTTTGTTGCTACTTCAGAACTGTAATTTTGCTACTGTTATGAATCATAATATAAATATCTGATATAGAGGATATTGGATATGTGACTCCTGGGAAAGGGATCATGACCCACATGTTGAGAACTTTCTTTAAAGGCATGTGAATGCCTGAAATACAGCCACTGACAACACCTTTACGCCTGAAAGCTATGTGAGGACAGGAAGGCAGGGTCTGTCTACTGTCACCATTAATCCTGGGGACAACTTTTACTGCACAGAATCTATACTGAGTAATTTACTTGTGGTCCTGAAGAGAATCAACTTTAAAGACCCCAAATTCAGCTTTCATATATAGAAACCGTTTGAAGGAGTCAGACAACTTTCTAGAACACACTTCAGGAAATAGACAGTATTCCTCTTTAAACCACCAGGAGTAGATAGCTGCTCTCTTAGAGGATGAGATGTTTACTCTGTTATAAAGAGGAGTTGGGAGGCTGCCCAAATCAAGCCACTGTGTTCTCTAGAATGACAAGTGCTCACCACTCTCTACCTCTGCATCCAGAACACTGTTAACACAAACAGCAGAAGTCTGCAGCTGCACACGGGAGCCGTGAGCTCTCACTCTGGGAGGAGCAAGCAGGAGTCAGTCCGACCTCACCACTTATAGGCAGGCCGGATGCTCAAGACAGACTCTGTCACTACAGGAAAATGCAAACCATGCAAACTGCTAAACCTAGCCTACTCTGTTTTGTTTTACAAGGTGGGATTTTTTTTAAGCATAATGAAAATACTCGACCCTTTTAGCGGCACTAGGGAGGACCAACAAGACCAATGCTACAGAGGAATACAATACAACATACAGCTTCAGCTAGCTAGCAGATAACCATTCTTTCAGGAATGTGAAAGTCACACAGTTACTGGGTGTTGCTACAATTAGTTCTGAGAAATGTTTATGCCTGGAATGATCTAATGATCAAAATGTCTAATACTTCAATCGGCCTGTATAACTAAGCAATATAAAAGAATGCCTCACTATTTTAAAAACTGGAGTTTTGCATTTAAACCCAGCAAGATTTTCAGAGACAGGTATTATCTTCCCTAGTCTCTCTTTCAATACTTTGTCTTTTCTTAATGGCTAATCTTGGCATAAGAAGGGATCTTTCAGATTCAGTGTAAAATTATGTTTGAAGGTAAGACTGGATCATGCCTGGAATGGAGAGAAAAAAGTTTCTTAGCAGAAGGGAGAAACAGATTTATTGGGAAATTAGAATAGGGTATAGCACAAA
Organism: Peromyscus californicus insignis; assembly: GCF_007827085.1. Classification (NCBI taxonomy): domain Eukaryota; kingdom Metazoa; phylum Chordata; class Mammalia; order Rodentia; family Cricetidae; genus Peromyscus; species Peromyscus californicus. The sequence continues at coordinate 68,515,394 of NW_026294573.1, read as the reverse complement.
AAGCAAGAATATATCACCATCGGTTTCTTAGTTAACAGGTTAACAGGGCCAAGAGCCCGGCCCTGAGCACAGAAGGCTGACAGCTGCTCTTCTTTGAGTTCGTTCATTCTCACCAAGCACCACCACTTGGACACATAGGTGTTCTGTGGGGAAAAGGATGTATGGGAGAGAGGCCTTCTACACACTGAACAACAGATAAAGAATAAACAGTCCATCTGGTTCCAATAACTACCTTCAGAGATACAAGAGTCCTTGTCTTTGGGCCTATTTAACTCTAGAAGCAGCTTCCAAAAGGAGTTTCTTAGCATACCAAACACCAAGACCTGATGAAAGTAAAGGTGGCCGTCAGAGAGGGACCCCTGAAGACAGCTCCATATCGCATCCACAATCACCTGAACTCAGTCCTCACTGTAGGTCTCCGCGGCCATCAAGCCTCTCTGCTGCACATAGTTACCTAACTTATGACTCTATGCTGACTTAATGTAGCCTTGGAAACACTTTTCAGGAAGGATTTTTTGTAGCTCAAGATCATGGACCTGCTGTCTCTGCGTTCTCCTAATTTTAAGAGCTTCACTTGATTGTTTACTAGTATATAAATAGCAGTACATTTAATCTTTATGATTTTATTTTTATTTATGTGCTGTGTGTGTATGGTGGGGATGCGGAGGTACGCACTTGAATGAAGGTGTTCATGGAGGCCAGAAGGGGGTGTCAGATCCCCCAGGGCTGGAGTTACAGGCGCTTATGAGCCATCCAATGCAAGTGCTCGTACCAAATCTGAAATCTCTGTAAGAGCAGTACACCTCTGAGCCATCTTTCTAATCCCCACCCACTTACCTTTAAAGTCAAAAGCACCTAGCAGGACAGAGCTGTACAAAATGGGCATCTCTGGTATACGTCTGCAGGACTGAACTAACTGGACACACTAGAAATAGCATAATTCTTTCTCTTTAATTGTTTCTGGAGGTGAAAGCAAGGAAGGCCTGCCACCCTTCCTTCTCTCTGCCCTCCAGGGCTCGTCAGTTTACTCACTGGAAACAGGCAGCTCTTCAGCATCCATCGCTAACAGAGGACCAGCTGTATCTTTTATTGGAAATGTGAGGTTCACATAAACATTTCATCAGTAACAGGACAATAGTGCAGAGGTAGAAGGTTTTACATTTGTAGCCACTGAAAATCTCTTTCTAAAGGAATTTCTTTGCTCTTCTTCATCAAACCATCATCTGACTATACAAAATTGGTGAGAAGTTAAAACTCCATATCTCAATTTCCAAGTAGGAATGCTTACCTCCTAAGTTTTTGTGAGGTTTAAATAGATCAATATGTATTGAAATTCCTAATAAATCCTCAATGACTAAAAAGTCCTCATTTTTATTAACTGTTTTTTAAGCACTTCCTCATGCTTAAAAGAAAAACAGTGTCTCAATTATATCAGGTACTCAAATTAGGTTTACAAGAGCTTATCATGAAAGACAAAATGACCAAGACCATGTATGTAATCCTACAACTAAAGGGGGTTTACATCCATTCATAAAATAAAAACTCAAAGTAATGAACCATTGTTCAGTTATTCATCTATTTATACGGAGTAACCAAAACTACAAGGTAAGGTTTTTAATGAAGAAGCTGATGGTCAGCAAAGACGTCCACACACATACAAAGAGGCCACACAGTCACATGTTCAGACACAGAGGGTGACTGTACACACACATGTGCAGACACAGAGGTGACTGTACACACACATGTTCAGACACAGAGGGTGACTGTACACACACATGTGCAGACACACAGGGTGACTGTACACACACATGTGCAGACACACAGGGTGACTGTACACACACATGTGCAGACACACAGGGTGACTGTACACACACATGTACAGACACAGAGGGTGACTGTACACACACACACACACACACACACATGTGCAGACACAGAGGGTGACTTACACACACACACACACACACACACACACATGTGCAGACACACAGGGTGACTGTACACACACATGTGCAGACACAGAGAGTGACTGTACATACACACACATGTGCAGACACACAGGGTGACTATACACACACACACATGTGCAGACACACAGGGTGACTGTACACACACATGTGCAAACACAGAGGGTGACTGTACACACACACACACATGTGCAGACACACAGGGTGACTGTACACACACACACACACATGTGCAGACACAGAGGGTGACTGTACACACACACACACACATGTGCAGACACAGAGGGTAGCTGTACACACACATGTGCAGACACAGAGGTGACTGTACACACACATGTGCAGACACAGAGGTGACTGTACACACACACATGTGCAGACACACAGGGTGACTGTACACACACACACATGTGCAAACACAGAGGGTGACACACACACATGTGCAGACACAGAGGTGACTGTACACACACATGTGCAGACACACAGGGTGACTGTACACACACCCACATGTGCAGACACAGAGGGTGACTGTACACACACATGTGCAGACACACAGGGTGACTGTACACACACATGTGCACACAGGGTGACTGTACACACACACACATGTGCAGACACACAGGGTGACTGTACACACACACATGTGCAGACACACAGGGTGACTGTACACACACACACATGTGCAGACACACAGGGTGACTGTACACACATACATGTGCAGACAGAGGGTGTCTGTGCAAAAGGTGTTCTATCAGTAACCTCACAGTGTCCAGAAAGCTGAAAGAACTGAAAATCTATGCTTCCAAGTGAAAACCCAAACTTAACTACTTTCACATTTTAACATCGAAATTACACTTCTGAAGATGTTTCTGGTTATCAATAACAGACAAGAGTCGGGGAACTGAAAGAGCCTTGGGACTAGGGCTCGGGAGGTGTCCAACCAACCAATAGAATGTAAGAGACACTTGGCTCCCTTTGGCAAAGATAGAAAGTCATTACAGAAGATTCACGCTTCTTCTATTATGTGTACAGTGCTCTGTCTGCCATAAGAGGGTGCCAGATCTCATTACAGATGGCTGTGAGCCACCATGTAGTTGCTGGGAATTGAACTCAGGACCTCTGGAAGAGCAGCCAGTGCTCTTAACTTCTGAGCTGTCTCTCCAGCCCCACACATTTCTTCTAACCTCACAGTGCACATGAATTCAGATCACCAGCTGATAAAATCAACTTCTGGGGAAAATACCTTGTAACAAGTTAACACAAAATGTTTAGCAACACAGCAACATAAAGTGTCTCTACATTTAGGGGTCAAGAATTCTATGCACTAACTATCCTACAAGCATTAGCAAAGTTCATTCGAATGTTTCAAGCAGGCTACCACACTGAGCAAAGAGAAGTGAGGTACAGAAACACTTCTGCTCAGAAACACACTTACACAAGTCATTTAACTCCACACATAATTTTGATTACTACAAAAAAGAGAAACTAGTCTCTATAACATTCTTTATTATATCCACATACAAAGAAATATACCCAGTGTTAACATAGAGCATGAAAAGCATCTAAGAAACTTAATAAACTTTGGCAATATTTTTAGGGTTTTAAGACGACACCAAGGAGATATGCCATATAATTTTACAATTGGAAATGCTGTATTAGAAGTACATTTTCTAAACTAGATATAATTTAAGAAGGAAAGCAAAAATGCCAGTGATCTCCCTTTAAAGAAAGACGCGGCTACAAGAACCTGCACATGTGCAGTGCCGCAGCAAGCTCAATGCTTAGCACGATGTGCAGGCAGACTGCACTAACTCAATTCACTGACTCACTGACATTTGGCAAAACTCAATTATAAAGATCGACAATTCCAAGCCTACATTTCTGGATACATACTTAAAAGCAAGAAAATCCATTAATTGAGTAATAAAATGCTACTTAATAGCTAATCTCCTTTAATCTGATTTAGCATTTTGAACATGAGATACTTTTCATTGCATAAGATTAATCCCAGTTAAATTAAGTCACCATCTTAGTTATAGGCCTATTCTGTGAAGAGACACCATGACCAAGGTAACTCTTAAAAAACGAAGCATTGAATTGGAGCTTGCTTACATTTGCAGAGCAACATGCTGGGGAGCATGGCAGCACACAAGCATTCATGGTGCTGGAGAAGTAGCTGAGAGTTCTATGTCCTGATCCAGAGAGAGACAGAGAGACCGAGACAAAGACACACAGAGACACAAAAAAAGACTGACTGGGCCAGACATAGGCTTTTGAAAACTCAAAGCGCACCCTCAGTGACGCACTTCCTCTCACAAGGCCACACCCCCTAGTCCTTCTAATCCTGTCAAAGAGTTCCACTCCCTGGTGACTAATTATTCAAATATATGAACCTATAGGGGCCATTCTACTTCAAACCACCACAGTCACCCATGTACTAACGATTCTTTCTATAAGCAAATGTTGACTACAAATCAAACATGGGTCAGTAGGTATAAGGAGAAATATTTTCTCTGTAATGATTTTAAAAGTTATCTTTTGTATTCCACTAGAATTCAATAGCATCTGAATGACCAAGGCAACAATCACTTAGCTCTTACAAAGCTGCAGCTCAACACATCTTCCTCACCCTACCCTAACCTCACCACACTGAGCAACCAATGCACTGCGCTCCAAAGATGACGGCAGAGGCTCACACTAGCACACAAACTCCTGTGCCCAGGAGACAGAAATGCTTGTACACAGAATTGAGACAAACTGACTCCTTCGATGTCCATTACATTAATAACAATATCACTGTCTACTTCATTCAGATACAAGAGCAAAAGAGCTAAGTCTCAGTAAAGGCCGCTAAGAGAACCTGTTTCCTGAATAAAGGAAACAGCATCAAAGCCAAATGCTTTTGTAAACATGACTTCCAATTCAGTCAGAGCACACAACACATACATTTGAAGCCTAATTTAAACAAAATCAAATCTGAAAATAAAGTAAACCCTTAAAATTCTGCTTCTGATTAGTCAGTTTACTAGAAATACCTGATTGTGTTGCGATCCTCTAATTTGGAAATGAAATGGGGGGGTTATTCATTCCAGGTTAAAGGAAACAGTGGGGAGAGAATTACCAAACATGGGAACCTTGCTTCTCTGAAACCTTAGGTGAAAGTACAGGAGCCAGCACTTGGTGTGCTCATCTCTTGTTTAACAGACCTACATTCGAGCTGTAAAACTCCAACTCTCCATAAGGAAAAGACATTCTTTCTCCCCAAAGAATCTTTTGCACATGGGAGCACAGGGGTAGGGAGAGGAAAATGACTTCTGTGGAATGACTGGGACTTACTTCTCCACTGCTCTAATGTGATCTTCAAATACACCACTAGCTCATGGGGTAGTGATCTGTGCATTCAGACATGAGGAAAGGGATCCAGAAATGAAGCTTATAGGCAAGCTTAGTTTAATAAAAAATTAGAACAGAACAAGTATTTATAAAGAAGGGGAGCATAGTCTTATTTTTAACTTTAATGTTTTAAATGTTATTTTGTACGGATGCTAATAATTCCTTAGATTTAAAAGTCACACTCTGAGAAGACATGACAACTGTAAACAGCTAAGCCTCTCTGAATCAGCAAGGAGAGGAGTACCTTCTGAAACCATTACTCATTTAATCCAGTAAAGAGCAGGGCTTGATGTTCACCATGACAACCCAGGGAAGTGGACTTACAATGTCCTGTAATGTCTTTCCTTCTCTGTGTGGTGTTTGTGTGTGTGTGTGCACGTGTGCACACTCATGTAAAGGTCAGAGATGGATACCAGGTACCTTCCGCAGTCACTCTCCACTTTGGTTTTGAGGTAGGTGCTCTCAGTGAACCTAGAACTCACTGATTCAGCTAGCCTGGATGGCCAATGAATTCCAGGGCTCTACCTGCTTCCCTCTTCCAACACAAGGGCTACAGATATGTGCTGCCACACCTGGCTTTTATTTAGGGTTCTGAGAACCCAAACTCAGGTCCTCACACTTGGGCTTCTGAATGAGCTATCTCCTCAACACAACTTAGAACAATTTCCATTATAAGTATTTGCATTTGAGAGCAAGTACAGTAGTTAAATATCAGACTGACAAAATCTATTCCCTCCCTCTCAGCACTTGCATCTGTTTCTGAATGTCTCATAGTTGTTGTATTTTTGTGTGGTTTCTCCTCAGTTTAGAAATGACCTATCAGAACTCAATTTCCCTGCTTAATACAATGAACTTCTATTCAATATTTAAAAAATATATACAATCTGAAAATAATTATTAACATGTCACACTGTGATAGCAACAAATAGCTCACTTATTATGTTCAACTCAGAATGCTCAAATTTTATAGTGGAGGCCCTTTACAAAGCTTGAAATAGTTGCCATCAAAGTATAGTCTTGGAAGTTAATGGGGATTCACAAGGGGAAGGAAGTTGCTACTCAGCCACAAGCCTGCCAGCCCTCAGGAGTGATGGGCACTTTTAGCTGAATGTTTCCACATGTCCACTCCTAACTATTAACTGTAAGAACAGGGGAATCAGAAAATTTGTTTGAGGGATTTAAATATCCACTACAAATTCTGGCAAATTCAAAGTTGGAAATTAAGCAATGTACATAACTTGCTGATTTTGATATGTCTTCTGAACTAGAAGCTCATCATTGTTAAGTACTTATGAATGGGCATAACAGTAGAGAACAGAATTTTAGGGAAATAATCTTATCCTCAGTACTGTTCTTCATAGCCATGTCACTTATTATTATCACTACCAAAGGGTATTAGGAATATTTACACGCAATGGTAAAAGAAAATAAAAAATTTAAAAAAGATTAAAACAGACATGTCACAAAGCTCCATGGAACAACAATAAACATATAGTGTTCAACACCCATCATCAGAGAAATGCAAATGGAAAAAAGTACTATTCCAAACCACCAAAATAGCTACAGTTACCAAGACTGTCATCAAGAGATGGCAATGATATGGAGCAACAGAAATTCTCATGCACTGTTGGAGGACTGCGCCTCACTTGATAAAAGGTCCAACAGTAGGGGTGCGGGTGGCGGGGGGAGATAGGCTTCATGTGACCCAGTATTTCACTTCGAGAGCAAGTTTGTTATTGCTGAAAGAAACTCTACACCCCTAAACTGTCATCCTCAGTCCCAAACCCTATGCAATCAGTATGCCATTTTCTTCCTCTATGTATCTATTCTTCATATTCCACACAAATAGACTTGCTGAAGTATGTAATCTTTAAATCCACCTGTCTTCATGGTTATATGTGTGGTATCATGTACCAGCACTTCATTCTTTTCATATTCTCATGGACAAATCACAATTCTGGCATCTATATAATCAACAGTGTTGGACTTCCTCCTGTCTGGGGCTCCTCAGAATAAAGCTGCTGTGTATACATATGCCCATCTTTATCCTGGATATGGAAAAGGAACTGCTGAGTCTAAAGAAGAACTCTGTGGTTCTCTGTTTAAAGAACATGGAGCTGCTCTTTGCAATACTGCACAATGTTATACCACATCAGTGTGTGAAGACCAACTGAGTTCTAAGTCCACTCACACTGCCTTGAATAGAAGCACAAAAGTTTGTCATTTTGTTGAAGTCCAACTATTTTTCTCTGGTAGTTTTCACTTTGGGTGCTCTAAGATTATTGGTTATGTTTTCTTCTGAGAGTTATTCTCTAGCTTCTACACTTCAGCAATACAATCCATTCTGAGATAACTTTTTCCTTATACCATGAAGCATAGAGACAATCTTATTCTTTTGCATGTAAATATCTAGCGGTCCCAGAATCATTTGTTGAAGACTTATCTTTTCTGCACTGAACAGTCTTGGCGTTTTTTTTAATCAAAAATCTATTGACCATACATATATACCATGCTGACCCTCCATTTTCATGAGTTCTGTATTTGTGGATTTAACTGACCACGGGCCTAGAATACCAGGAAGAAACTTTACCCACACTGAACATGCAGAGACTTATCTAGACATCCTACCCTAAACAATTTGCATAGGATAGCAACAATTTATATAGCATTGGTATTGTAGTAGGTATTATAAAGGATAGAGGAAGATGTATGTGCAAATATTATGCTATTCCAATATGGGATTTTAGCACCTACTGCAGATTTGGTATCCACAGGGCATTCTGAAACCAATTCTCTACAGATAGCAAGGGACTGTATAGTTCTCAATTCTAGTTCATGTACATATATGTCCATCCTCAGGTCAGTACCACAATTCTTGAATACTGTTGCTTAATGGTAGGCTTTGAGGTTTTCTTTCTTTACTTTATTCATTATATGCTGGTAAGCACTTAAATGATCATATGCAATATAGATGTTAAACATAATGCAATGCTGCAGCCCCTCTGAGCATGTTTACATACATTCAAATGCACAGCTTCTACAAGGTTATTTTGACAAGGTTGGTCAAAAGGAATGTACATCTTAAATTTTCATAGGCATTGACAATTCACCTTCCAACAAGGTTAAGTCAAATTATACTCCTTCCAATAATATTTAAGAAGCCCACGTGACCTACTTCTCTCCAATAGAGTATTCTTTTTTCAATCCTTACAATTTTTCTCCAATTTTCCAATCTCTTTTGTCATGATAAAAGGATGTGAATATGGTTCTTCTAAAAAATGACTGATACTACAGCAAGTACACCAGTCTTCTCTCTCTCGTTGCTTCTCTACCTGTACTCTCAAACTGACCGAAGAAACACATGGAATGAATGCACCCATGAAAAGAATAGTACCTGACACTGTCAAGTGGTTGATGGAATGTTCCAATTACGTGGTATGAAAAATGACTGCATCCAATGAAGAGGAATGTTAGAGTAGACTTGACATTCCTTCAAGACTTTTTTCCATATCAAATATAGAAAGAGGAGCTGTCAGTCTTTTAGACATACTAAACAGTGACAATGACTTATGAAGTTAGTTTGCCCATCAATAAATCAATTAGGACATCCAAAGAATGGTTTAATTACTAGTAAAATGTTTGTCTTCACAATTGGGAATTTATCTTAAATAATTTAAAGGAAAACATAATGTTGAAATAGTGTTATTTGTAACATAGGAAAACAAAATGATCAGTGTGGTATAAAAGGAAGATTAGAAAAAATTACTTCACACTAGATGCTAATAATAGAAAAAAATATGTCATTATTAAGACTATAAACACAAGGTCTGCTGTCATATAAAAAATACTCTGCTAATTTTTAAGAGGGATGCAAAATTTTATGTATACTTTATACATAATTAACAGTTGTAGGTAATATTCTCTTCTAACTTGTAAACTTCACATAACTTTTTAGTTATTACATCATCATTTAGTTATAACCGCAATTACATCATCTGTTCATACATGTCAGTTTACATAAAAAATATACTTACTGTGATGATGCCAATCAGTTGTGTATAAAAGAGTCCTGTTATTCCAACTAACATAGTAATGCCCATAAAGGCAGCTAGTCTCATGATAGCCAGCTCATGCCGAACAACAAAGAGGTCCTACAAAGAGAAAGAAAGTCTTAAAAATGACTTGCAGAACTGCCTACTGTTGAAGTCATACCAATATGTCATGCCTAAGTATTCCCCTTCCTGCTTTAAAGAAACCACCTCCTCCTCTTGTTCCATGTCATCAACACACAAATATTAGAAATTTTCAAAAATAATTTTAGAACTTACAACAATAAAGTTGAACACTACAGGAATTCACTACTGTACTGTATCTTTAAATAACAATCTCTCTCAATACCAGGGTTATAAGCTACTTTTTTTTTTAAACATTGTGGCAGAAAACAAAAATCAGAAAAGGTATGGAATGTTTGGTCCACAGCAGAAAGTTTGTTATTACACTGCCAAAATTTTGGAATGTACAGTCATGATTTATAATATTAAAATTCAAGTGACCCAAATCCCTAATAATTATCAAATTTAACCCCAATGAGGGGAAAACCTGCATAACAGTACACGGGGACAGCCTCTTCAAGCACACTCCATTCATTCTTCCATTAGTCAGCCCTGTGACACACATGGTCAACAATAATGATGTGCCTTACACGCTCCAGAACTACACTGGTAAAACTCCCAAACGTGCCACACTGTACTACTGGAGGTGCGGGCACAGAGTCCTGCAGAGATGGAAAGGAACACGGTGGGGAACGGGAACTGTGATAAGGCAAACGTCATTTGGTCATTTCCAGGGAATGGAACTGAGGATTCTTAAAGTGAACTGCGTTCTAAGAACAGAAAATCAAAAAAACAATTTATTTGGCATCATGGTTCCTGAACATACCAGAGGGCGTCCAAGAATTAGGATTCTCCAGGAGCCTGTTGCTGTTAAACATGGAAGTAAAACAGCCAGTTCATAGATGCAACAGGTGGAGGGAAGGATGCCCCAATACAACCACTGTGTGCTTATGGTCTTTTCCTTAAAAATGACTGCCCCATCCCCATGAGAATCAGCCTATCACTGAGGGATTTGGGTTGTTTTGTTTTCTAAGAAAAGAAATAAATTTGATCCCATCTGACATATCTAACATAGAGATATGAGTTTTCAAAATGACTAAATAACCACCTTTATATGCAGAGATTAATGCTGATATGAAAATTCATTTTATAACAAAATACATTTTATTTTAGTCTTAAAATTCTGTATAGCTGTATTATTTTTCCTGCATATTTGGGCCTTTTGTTTATTGTAGCTGGAGTTTTCTCTCTGGGTCCCACCAAGCCCTGGCAGTCTGACAGCCCACTTACAAAATAAACACACAGACGCTTATATTATTTAAACTGTTTGGCCTAATGGCTCAGGCTTCTTGCTAGCTGTTCTTATATCTTAAATTAACCCATTCCTATTAGTCTATAAGTTGCCATGTGGCTCATGGCTTACCAGTACCTTACAACTTGCTTGTCATGGTGGCGGCTGGGAGTGTCTCTCTGCCTCAGCCTTCCACCTCCCAGAATTCTTCTCCTCCTTGTCCCGCCTACCCTATCCTTCCTGCCTGGCCACTGGCTAATCAACTCTTTATTTATTAACCAATCAGAGCAACACATTCACAGCATAGAGAACATCCCACAGCAGTTTATTAATTCCAAAATATAGTTGGAGTGTTTAGAAGTTTATTATGTAATTCCTCTCCTCCCACGTTCTTTGAAGGAACATAAATTCTTTCAGTCTCATTACATCCTAATGGAAATTAATATCTAAAGGGAAACTCACAATTTATACCTCTCTAGTGACTATCAATGAATGCCCAGAATCAAACATTACATTTTGTATATATGTATGTACGTGCAACTTTGTTATTATTGAACAAATACGACCAGCACCTAATTTCCAAGCAGACAGTGAATACTTAAGAAAAATTGTCTTGTTCGTCTTTCCGAATTTTATCAGTAGGATTTCTAAAAAGGATGGAGCAATTCATAAGAAACTGGGTAACATATTTTCTTGTTAAATTCATAACTGAATGCAGCACTGCAGTGTTTGGTAGAATTAAGACAGTGGCAACAGTGCTCCCAGGTTTTAACCATTTAAACTCCAGGAGACTGACAGTCTCAGATGCGAGAGCTGCTGCGTCTTCCATGTGAAATGCTACTCTATTTAGAACTCGACGCCACAGAAACAGTCTCATGCAGACGTGCACAGCCATCCTGTTATTACAGCACATGCTCAGGGCTTGTACAAGGTTTCTATGTTCCATCTGTCAAAACAGAAAAGGAATCCACTGACACAAAGAACTGACAACTGTTAGATTAGACTGTTTTTGTCTACCAATACCGGTAAATGTTATACAGACAACATCCCCAGCAGTAAGTCAGTACACATGAACAAAGAAGCTAGATTACCTTCACACTAGCATTAATAGTTTATTTTTTTCATATTGATCTTAACCCCACATTCTTCTTTGTTATACTTATCAAAAGTTCATAAGCTAAATATGTATTTCATCAGTATTCTCCATTCTTCAGGGAGCATTAACAAACAAGTGACCTTGTACATGATAAGAAAATGAAGATCATTAAGGCCTAAAGTATTGTAATGACAATAAACAGCTGAAAGAGTCAGATTACCTTTAAGGATGGTTATACAAAAAAAATTTTTTTTAATTATGAGATTTAGAAATATCCAAAGATACTTGCAATCAAATCTTCTTGGTTTTGTTGTTTTTGTTCTTTGTTTTTTGTTGTTGTTTTTTTGTCTTTGTTTTTTTGCCAAAAGCCTAGGCAAAGAATTGTGTGGCACAATTCTATGACACAAAATCCAAATAGTGACACTATTAGACATCCACCAGGTGGGATAGCAGTAATGTATCTTGCTAGCAGAAGAGTCTGGATGGCCACTGCACATTATTTATTTCCCTCTTAGGAATAATGGCAGCAAGTCCTTTGTTTAAATTCTTCCTCCTCGTCCCCTTCTGTTACCCCTGCTCTCATATCATTAAATGTAATTTGTATAATTTTGACCTTCACATAAAAATAACTATAAAAGAATCAATCAGAAGTTAATTTGAATCTACTTCATCTAAAAATAATTCTAAAAGCATAATTTTAGAACTGAAGTGGCATTCCACAAATGATTAGCTGTGTAACTCCTACTTTAACACTACAAATTATTTACTTAAAAATATGGATTTTCCCTCTCATAGATAGTAATTACCATCTACAATATCTAGTAGGCAGTGGGTATACATGTTTTAAAATTTAAACTATATGACATTTTTATAAGATAGAATGAGCAGTCTTTATGTTAGATAAAAATATTAAATGCAGGCTGCCTCAAAAAAAAGAAACGAAATCATCAATGTATGAATCTATTGACTTGTCATTCTTTTAATAGCAAATTTTGTAGTGTGATAGTATATTTCAAATCTATAATTACATCTTTTAAATTGCCTAGAAACTTTTCAGATGCACCAGGCACGGTGGCATTTACCTACAATGCTTGCACTTGGGGACGGGGCAGGGAAATCGGAAGTTTAAGGTCGCCTTGGGCTACACAGCAAGTTTGAGGGCAGCTTAGGCTACCTGAGACACTGGTCCCTCCCAAGCCTAGAAACAAAGTTCTTCAAGAGGGAACAGAAGCAGTGTCTGCAGACTGGTGCTTACTATGCCAGAAGCGCCGGCCCAATCCTCTTGTCAGATCTGTGAACAGACAAGCACAGAGTCTCCGCCACCTCACCAGTCTCAGGGACACTCCAAAAGAGATGTTTCCCACTATTCCAAGTGTATACAAGTCAGAATTACCCAATCTAAGATAAAAGTTGGAAAATACATGACTGATGAAAGATTTATGCCCCAGATATAACTTAAGAACATTTACTCTAAATATAGTGACACCTTCCTTCATATTTAATTAAAAATCTGCAGTTTTCTTTTGTTTCAGTAATACACTAAGTGACTAAAAATCTGCTGATGAAACTCTTATAAATAAGTATGTGTAACAGTCACATATAGACCTTGGCCAAAGATTAAAGTTTATCTTCTTCAATATTCATTTAATTTATTTAATTAGAATAGTAAATGACCTCACAAACAATGGGTTTGTTAAATCCTATAATCATTTTTATTCCAATAATTAAAGTAAGACATCAGTTTCAAGAGTTTTAAGAAAAACTCAACATTACACTGTCATGAAAAAGTTAAACAAATTCAGTGCCTAACATTTTAAAGGCTTTTCTAGACTTAAAGCTTATACACTTTACACATTTTCCCAAACTGATTATTTCATCCTATTTGTTTAAAAACTGAGCCTGTTACTCAAGTTTCTGAAAATTTCTGGACACCCATTTATTATTTTTTTACACTAATTGCGATCTTTGGAATTTTTTAACTTAAGATTTATTTATTTTACATCATGCACCTGAGTCTTTTGACTGTATCCTTGTATGTACACCGAATGTGTGCCTGGTGCCCAGGGAGCCCAGGGGAGGGTGGTCAGATCCCCGACAACATCAGCTACAGATAATGTGAGCCACTAGAGGAGTGCTGGGAACTGAGCCTGGATCTGGCAAGAGCAGCAAGTGCTCTTATACACTAAGCCATCTATCCAGTCCCTGGAATCTTTAAACTACTGTTTTCAATGAGGATAAATCATATAAACTAATTTTTTTTTTTTTTTTGTAGCTCATGGGCTGTCCTTAGCAGAAGACCTACAATATAAATCAGTTTAAGAAAGAAATCCTATTTGGGGCATCAATTCATGTTGAACTGTGCCATTATACTTTCTATACCTTCCTTCCCTCAACAACGGGTATATTTAAGTATTTCCGAAAACTTCACGAGTAGCCAGGAAAGGTGGTATTTTGAAGGTAAAGATCAAGATGAAGCCTGGGGCGGGGAGTGCAGTCCAGTGCTGAAGGGCTTGTCAATCATGCACAGAACTTAGGCTCACTCCCCAATACCTCAGGGGGAAATACGATTCTTTTTTTAAAGCATGAAGTTACTGTAAGAAAAAGAAAAACAGGGATAACTGCAAAGAAACTAAAATAATCCATTTCAGAAAGAGGTCTCCTAGAAACAGAAAATAAGAAATGGAAAATTAGATTCCCAAATGGTTTATTATCCAGAATTTGCAAACAGCCTGCTTTCTCTCAATTTTCTTTTTCAAGAGTTATTCATAATCTACCAGCTTCTCACCAACACTGGTCAAGTGCCATTCACAGGGCAATTCTATTCTTTTTTTTTTTTTTTTTTTTTTTTTTGGTTTTTTCGAGACAGGGTTTCTCTGTGTAGCTTTGCGCCTTTCCTGGGACTCACTTGGTAGCCCAGGCTGGCCTCGAACTCACAGAGATCCTCCTGGCTCTGCCTCCCGAGTGCTGGGATTAAAGGCGTGCGCCACCACCGCCCAGCCTTCTATTCTTTTAAGTGAATAAACACCTTCATCTTCAAAACTAACAGGCACCTGAGAGTTGGTAACACTTTGTTTCCCAGCCTAGAAGACCAGCACTCAGCTTTGGATCTAGAAGGAGAAAAGACACTCTGCTGCCACCTATCTACCTGAAAGGGGATCCGATCCAGAAAAGCAGGTAGAAACTTCCCATTTCTCTCAAGACAAAAGCAAAGGATCAAAGTCAAGCACACCCTTGCTGCACAAAGGATGCCCAGTACTCATTAACTCCAAAAGAGCCTGGGCCTCTTATCTCACATCTCAAGGAATCAGGGGGCAGAAGGTGGATGAAAGAGGGCTGACACTACCTGGCCAGCTGTCCACACATACTCAATAGCAGGACACAGGTTTTTATTGGTCATAGGAAAAATGAAAAGGGTATGAAGAAGGTCCTACAAAAAAATACATATGGACTAGAATTACTGTTAAGGTCAACGTGGTAATGGTGACTTCCCTACTAAAATTAGTGGTAATGCTTTACAATGTCATCTTTAAAAGGACTTCTATAAAAAACAGTGTACTATTACTTAGCCCAACAATACTTGCTATAGTCAGTATTTTATAGCAGATTTAACCCCAAATTTGACCATTTCACTAAGCCTCTTATAGTTTTCTTGTCTCACACTGTTTTTCTTCTTTCTGTTTTGCTAATCTCTATGTCACTATAAAGTCTGTCCAGAGCCCAACAGTACTCAAACCTTAGGGCCACATGCATTTAAAACTCTACAGAACTCTTATTTATATGGATTAGGGCATCTTGGTGTTGCATAATTAGGCTGAAGATAGACGCCCCAACATTGCAGAGGAACTTTGGGTGACTGTTCAGGCAGTCAGCTGTCTCTGTCATTCTAGATTTTTAGAAGTTGCTTACAATGCTTTTCCTGTTTACTTAGGTAATATTATATCCTTCTGGGGTCTTTGATGTAGTTGAAGACTAGATAGTTATAATAATTTTCCTTGGTTATGATAAAAAGATAAATTAGATAAGAAACCTTAGACTTACAAATATAGGAGAGATAGAATATTTTCTTTAATTTTGCCAAATACAAATAAACCATATAACTGTAATTCCTGTTTGATAACTTTTCTATTATATATAATTTTACTATGTTAAAGTTAAAACTTTCCTTTTTGATTAGACAGAAAAGGGGTAGTGCTGCGGGATGTCTTTCTGTACACTATAAATATGTGTTGCTATGACGGGTTAATAAAGAAGTTGCTCTGGCCTATGGCGAGTCAGGTTATAGCCAGGCAGGAAATCCAAGAGAGAGATAGGAAGTAGAAAGGCAGAGGCAGAGGAGACAACAGCTACCGTCCAAGGAGAAGCAAGATGCCAGCAGACTGGTAACACCACGGCCACGTGGCAAATTATAGATCAACAGAAATGGGTTAAGTTATAAGAGCTGGCTAGCAAGAAGCCTGCCATAGGCCATACAGTTTGTAAATAATATTAAGCCTCTGAATGATTATTTTATAAGCAGCTGTGGGACCACAGGGATGGGTGGGACCGGAGAAACTTTTGACTACAGACAATGGAAATATTTTTTAACTGAAAGCAATTGTTTATCTGTGCTAACCTGTGCTAACCAATAAACCCTTCAAAATGGAAGAAATGAAGATACTTTCAGGATTATAACTGGGATAATTTGTCCTAGGAGAGTATTTAATTCATACTGAGATTCACTATGTCAAATTCATGACAATCCTGACTCAGACTCCCAAGCCTGAGATTAATATGAATGAACTGTCAGCCCTAGCTCAGAAAACATGTCTAAATAAGAACATGCAATTCCTCCATGCATGTGACATGATCTTGGAAAGAATATTTCTAAGTTGCCATTTCATCACTTCTAACAGGAAGGTGAGCACAGGAAAAAAAAGATAAACTATTAAGCAATCCACTTAATGTCAACATGCTTGAAAAAGCTTAGGCTAAGAGAACAATGCTGTTCAACATTACTAAGCATAAACAATGGTAATATTCCTAGAGTTACTCTTACCAAAATAGCTTTAATATAATCAACATTATTGATAACTTGATTGTCATTAATACTAAGATATTATTACTATTAAAAAACCTGCATTATTCTTATCTGAGTTTCAAAAACATAGCTTTGCATATTTTTCCCTAGTATTTTTAATCTCTTGATATATTTTATACTGTTACTCTTTCTTCTAACACTCAGTATGTATGTACAAAAACACAGTACATGTATGAAAATACATTCAAATGCCACCTACAACCAGTTTCTCTACTTTAAAACATAATTCTTCCTCTTCTAATTGACATTAATTTACCCAAAGTTCCTATCTTTCAAATTATGTGTGTGTGCACACAAGTGTGCATGTACACATGTGTGCAGGTCCATGTTCATGTAGGGTGATACAGAGGACAACTTTAGGTATCATTGGGAAGGCCATATACCCACTTTGAGGCAGGTTCCCTCACTGGCCTAAAGCCTACCAATTAGGCTAGACCACTGGTCATAAGCTCCAGGTCTCCTCCTGTCTCCAACCCCAGCACTGGGATTACAGTATGTGCAACCACACTGAGTCACGAGGACTCTGCTCACTAAGCCATGTCCTCATCTCTCTAATATTCAAGAAAAAAGAATTTGTGCAATTTCAAATTTCTAAAGCTTCTACATAAGTATTATTGTGTCATTCTCTTTTCTTACTGGAATTTCTTCTGTCTGTCACCAAACCCCCAACAATATTGTTCAATGATTTGTAATTTTTTCATAAAAATGAATAGGCTAAAGGAAATATTCTCTGCTTCTGAGAGTTTTAGTAAAGCCAATGTAACATAAGTTAAACATTCACTATTTACCAGGTATTTTTACATATATCATATTTTTTTCTTAGTTGCTTTAGTTTTTTGAGATAAGGTCTTATATAACCCAGGCTAGCCTCAAAGTTGCTATGTAGCTGAGGTTGACCCTCAACTGCTGATGCTCCTGCAATCAGCCTCCAAAATTCTAGGATTACAGACAAAATTCACCATGCCTGGCTGTATATGTTTATTAACTTATTTAGTTTCATTATTAATCACACTTTTCAGTGTGAAAACAAAATTACAGATCAGAGGGGTTAAAGGTTATACACATAAGAGAAGCTAAGTGTCTGAACCTAGAGTATCTGTTTTCAAAGTGGCCCTTCCACTACCATAGTCAGCAAGCTTAATATTGAGAGCCAAATCTTTAATATTTCTGAGTTTTGCTAGCCACGCAGTCTGCCACCACCATTCAACTTTGTTGTAGCACAAAAGTAGTCATAGATTATGCATGGAAAAATGAGAATAGCTGTTTTGTCCCCCCAGTAAAACCAAGGTCAGCTAAATATGGAGATCCACTTAACCTGCAGAGGCAGAGGCTGCTGACCTCCGCCCTGTCCTGCAAGGTGGCCTCTCTTCATGATCTTTCCTCTCCATCGACTACTCTTACATCTTTTCCCTCACTTTTTGAAAAACTACGATCTTATGCCCCCTGAAAAATTTAAAACACTTCTGAGGCTATAACACAAACAGTTTCCTTGGAAAATTCACATGTTCTAACTAATACCAATTGTGCCACAGATTAACCTTAGCAAGATGAATCATTTCTAAAATTCTAATAGAAACAGGCACTGTATTTGCAGTGTGAAAATGCTAAAGACACACATTTACAAGCCTCTTTTCTGAAGGCTGAGGCAGGAAGACTACTGATTCCAAGCTTGGCTGGGCACCAGAGTGAGAGTAAGACCAAGATCAACCTGGCCAGTTAGTGAGGCCTGCATCCAAACAAGCAGGCTGGGGCTACAGCTGAGCAGCCAAGCACTTGTCCAGCGTGCATGGAGCTTGAGGGTTAACAACCAGTAACAACAAGAGGCAAGACTGTATTCTGAATTTTATTCAGTTTTAATAACCGAATACTTAATATTTAATAGCCATATTTAATCACAATCCAATCACATTGAAGACAGAGCACCACTAAGGTCAGCAGCCACACAGAACAGCCAAGTCTCAGAACAAGCCTGTGCACCAAAGCAACCACACACAGAACTGAGACTCCCATCACTCGCATTTCATAGCTTAACGGCTCACCTGCACATGGCATTTCACATACAAAGACATAAACAGTGCAAAGAGTAGAGAGAGCGTACCCTTCCACCTCTTCTTCTTTCTCAATCTTGTATCTCTGTACATGCACTCACATGCATACTCTCTCTCTTTTCCTGCTTTCTCCCACCTGTCTGTCTGTGTCTGTGTCTGTCTGCCTGTCTGCCCCCCCCTCACACACACACACACACACACACACACACACACACACACACACAGTATTTTTTTTTTAAATATAAGCAAAGTCCAAATAAAATGGAAAATAACATACGACTGTTGGGCAATCTCCCCTCCCTTTCTGTGTCCAGTACTTTTTCATTCCATTTAGCCTCAATTTTCTCTTGTAAACATTAGGAACACTAAAGTGAGAAGTCCACAGTACAGTGTTGACACAATCAAAAACCAAAGGCTCTGGAGCTGCTAACAGCATCACCATGCAGGCAAGTCTGGGCATTGCTTAAATGACGTGTAACCTAAAGAAAACTCTAGAACAGTGGTTCTCAACTTGTGGGTTGTGACCTGTTTGGGGGTTGAAGGCCCTTTTCTCAAGAGTTGCCTGAGACTGTCCTGCATATCAGATATTAACATTACAGTTCATAACAGTAACAAAATTACAGTTATGAAGTAGCAACAGAAATAATTTTATAGTTGAGGGTCATCACAACATGAGGAACTGTATTAAAGGGTCGCAGCATTAGGAAGGTTGAGAACCACTGCTCTACAATATCCTAGAATTCATCTTACTACTGAGGAGAGCTGGAGGCAGACGAACAGGTATAGTAGCACGTGCCTGTAATCCCAGCACTTTAGGAGACTGAGCAGGAGGGAGGGCTGAGAGTTCATGGCCACCTTGGGCTACATGCCACAATCTAATCTTAAAAAACAAAAACAAAAAAGAAAGGAGTCCTCTTCTCAAAAAGTTAACTACTTTTGAGAACCTTTAAAAATTAAATTAATTATCCACACTCCAGGGCAGGCCTAATGCTCAGGAAGAGCTGACCAATACAAAACAGACTGCATGTTTTATGTCCTCTTGTTTTGGTTATGGTCTGGTGGTCTTTGTTGTCTTGGTTTTTTGCTTCTGTTTTTGAAGAAACACACAGAGACAAACACAAGAGAGAATGAGAACATGAATTTGGGTAGGCATGAAGGTGGGATGGGTCTGGGAGAAGTAGAGAAGAAATTTTTATAATAGTAAAAAAGTATAATAAAAAACTAATCTATATCTGTTTTTATTTTTAAAAAAACAAGAATTTGATACTTTTCCTTTATAGTCACGATTTTAGGCTATTTTTAAACTAAGACTTGTATACTAAAAGAGCTAGGATTCTGTTTTCTGAAAAAATCTACCCAGCACAAATAACCCTAAGGAGACTTGTGTAGAAAGAACCAGAGACACCTTGTCGGCCCCAGGGCAGAGTCCACTGGTCTATGCACAGCTTTTGTTAGTCTGCCTGCACTCCTGCACTGCGAGGAACCACCGTGTTTACAGGTGTACACCACAGCTGCTCGGACACTGGGGACAGAAATGTGTCTTACCAAATTACGCTTCTTCAGTGGAAGAAAGTAATAATAGTGGCAGAAAGAAAACATCAGTGCGTAGCAGGTGAGAAGTTCGGTGTAGAAGCACAGCTGCAGAAAGAGCCAGTGGTTGTCCTCACCCACACAGTTGTTTATCCTGGAAAAAGAAAGAAACACGCACACTTTAGTAAGGTGCTCACATCAGGATTAGGAAGGGAAGCCTCTCCCAAACCTAAAAGCCAACTACTTAAAGATCCACATTTATAAAGTGCCTTCTCCTTCCAAAGGAGGCCAGCTAGAGACTAACCCTGTAGTTCCAGCAGCCCAGTGAGGCAGGAGAGCAGACACTGGGAGTCTCCTCATGTCGACGACATGGGAAGAAAATACAGCATTTAGACCACTGGCCAAAGGATATCCAGTTATAAGAGAGTGAGACCAAGAGGGCAAGAAGGAGAACCTCTCTCTGGCATTCAGCCCTTCTACAGAGCACTCTAGCAGAAGAGAGCAATTTGAATACTTTAGAGGAAAACAGCTCAAACTTACTACTTAGATAGAATTGCAAGGCACAAATTTTATTTTTATATTTTTACTTTATAAAAAAAATTGATCCTTGGCTGCTGAAAATAAAAATGTATTCAAAACCACTTATATGTACTCTCTGTCAAAACAATAGCAAAGTCTAACTAGGAAGATGATGATGCTATAATCATAAACTGTCAAGGTTGATTTAAAATTAGTAAATGCTGCCGGGCGGTGGTGGTGCACACCTTTAATCCCAGCACTAGGGAGGCAGAGGCAGGTGGATCTCTGTGAGTTCGAGGCCAGCCTGGTCTACAGAGCAAGATCCAGGAAAAGGCGCAAAGCTACACAGAGAAACCCTGTCTCGAAAAAAAAAAAAAAAAAAAAAAAAAATTAGTAAATGCTACTGTTACAAAATTAGTATATTTTAAGATTCCATAGAAAAATCTAATTTAAAATTCCAATATGAAACTATTTTTCTCAAAATTATATAAATGTTTTCCTTTCAAAATAGGACTATACTGTCACCAAGGGAGTGTGAATATATATGTGTGTGTGTATATGTCTACATATGTATGTATATATATATTTATATGAAGATATATATGTGTGTCAAGTTCAATTTGTACCTTAAATTGTTATTTTTAAGATGTGTAGTTTTGCATTATTTTTAAAAATCAAACATAGAACTGAGCTGAAATGCTTGTGGGTGGTTATCTGAGGCTACAGAGCACAGACTTGATAAACAGGACAATTCAAAGCTTTGTTATCTTCAAGAGAGGCTTTAAGAGAAGTGAGCTCGTTCACACCTGAAAAGGCTCTCAGCTGTTGTTGCCCCACCCCTCCTCTCCTCCACAGGCTCCAGAACAGGCTCTGAGACAGCATCTAAGGAGCCCTGACAGGCAGAGCACTCACGTCCATCTGTCCACCTGAGCTTAAAGTATTTAGAAAGAATGCTCAGAGACAAAACCCAAAGACGTTAAAGTGTCTGAGAGCTCGTGATTGACTCTGAAGCTGGGACAGTTCAATGCTGAGAACATTAAGAACCCCCTGCTTCCAACTAATACCGTGGACGCAGCAGCGCTCTGTACGAAATTCAATGGAGGAAATCCCCAAGCCGAGATCTGTCAACCTTCCTTGCTAATCTCCTCCCACCAACACCCTGAAACAGACACGAGAAGCAAGAAGCCTGGGGACAGAAATATCTCAGCACCACACTTGAAGTTAAAGGGTGCTTCACTTCCTCACCAACAAGCTGCTCTTTACCTCCTAAAAATACACCACTAGTATTAACAGGCACATTGCCCAGACGATGTTTTTAAACTTTAAATTATGGCATTCTCTTGTAAGGAAGATTAACACCCAACTGTACCATGAATATTTAATATCATTTTAGTTCATCAGGAAAACTAATACAAAAAAGTGCTCTCTGACTTTTCAATGTGATTACCACTTATCTGAATGCAGATTTCACATAGTATTTTCCATGTACTATTACTGTGGCTGTAACTATCACTGAGGTTTAAAATAATTAATTGAGAACTGATCTATTTAAAATGTGAGGCACATTTTTTTGAACACTGTATGACATAGAATACAGTATCTTATAGTAGACTTACACAATTAAAAAACCTCAAGTACTTTTATTTAAAATGCTCTTCTATTTTTCTAGTCTCTGGAATCTATTAAAATAAACAGTTATAGTTAAAAAATACAATTTAAACTACAAGCTTGCTAATTAGCAATGCTATCAAAATATAGCTATAAATAAAAAAGTTATCATAATGAAGTTATTATAAATAAGGGAAGTGAAATTGATAAGCATCATTAGACAAAGGTGAAGTGTCTTCTTTAGCCAAATGCAGGTAAATATCTTTTTTTTAAGTTAAAGGGTGCTATTACATAGTTAGCTTCATATATATGTGCATGTATGTATGTACAAATATATATGGACATATATTTATAAAGTGCTATATCAGTTTATTAATGCTATACCAATTTAAATAATTAAACAAGATCCAATGTTAGAGAAGCAGAATTAAATATAGTATCTTGCTAAGAGATTTTTGTGACAGCTTTGAAATGAAATACATTAGATTCAGAGCATTTGTGGGTTTTTTTGTTTCGTTTTTTTTAAATCTACTTTTTAACAGAATGTCTTTAAATATTACAACAGAGCCCCCTATTGACCAAAAATATTGGCAGTTCCACAGAAACAGCTAATTAGCACTTACATATATCCAACACGCACAAAATGTTAATAATATCCAACAGAAAATACTATAAAAGGCGTAAGGAGTGGAAGGGAGTTCTTAGCAAATCTGAAAAGTGTTGTTCTTCAACGAGTAAGAAAGAGGAATCTCAGCAGTGGCCATTGCGGTTCAGAACCCCAGGAAGAGAAACAGCTGTCAGGTAAGTCCATGTACCAAACGCTCTGCACAAATTGCCTCATTTGATGTGAGCACCTTAGTCCTCCTGTATATTTGGGTGTGTGTTAATTCTGAAGTTTTCTGCTCAAATGTCTTCTTGTTAGCAAAGATAAATCTCTACAGATAATTTGCTCTGGAAATTGCAAGAACCATTTTTTTTACTAAAAGAATATTTAATGGAATGACTTAAGTATTATTTTTGCTTAAAGCTGGAAGGTTCTCAGATTGTTTTTATTTTCATTAACTAATCCTCCTGCCTCAGCTCCTGAGTGCTAGGATTACAGATGTGCACTAACACGTTCAGGATGATTTCACCAGTAATCCTGTTGCTGTCTGTGAGCATTGACGGTCATCTACTCACCAAGGACAGTGGTGGTCCATCCTCCTCACACAGTGGCCACAGCGGCTGCAGTGATGGGAGCGCTTTGGCCTCATCAGATTACACTTGTTGCATAGCTCCCAGAGCTCCCGTTCTGAGAAGGAGAGCAGACCCAGTTAGGAAGACAGCAGGAGAGTGACGGTGAGACGCAGTTACAGCAGTGAGTGATGCTGAGACTCAGCAACTACTCTAAATTCCACAGACTCAACTTGTTTCTCCAAGACATTTCTCTTTTTTCTGAGTCTCCAAAGTAATCAAGTACCTTTGCCATAACTGCTGCTACAAGTTCTGTGTTTTATACATTTCTATTTTAACCTTACAAAAATAAGAAATCATCATTTCAAAGTAAATGACAGAAAGCATGGTTCTGAAAAAAATCATGAGAATATAAGTAAAATCTTATAAAATTCTAAACTCAATCAAAACATTAGAATTTTAGATAAGTCAATTAATTCATACAAAATATTTTATCTAAGAGCACTAAAAAAGAAATAAGACTAAGTCTTAGTTTCAGTAGACAAATAAATTGAAATCAATCTTATAAATTATTTCTCTGAAGCACTTTATTTTTTAATTATTAATGAATTAATTTGAACATATGTATTAGAAACAGGCTGGTGGTCATATTGGGTTTAGAAGACACCCAATAAAAAAAAAGTGAAGGTTAAAAATATCATTAGTATATAATGCAAATAACAAGATGAGTTTTGTTTTTATGAGACAGGGTCTTGCTACAATGCAACCCAGGCAGGCTCTGAGCTGCCAAAGCTCCTGCCACAGCCTCCTAGTACTGGAATCAGCTTTGCCTATTACCCAGTTAGTAATTTCCTTTGGGGTACTGGGAAACAGTCTACAATGACAGGTTTACAGAAGTAAAAAGAAAAGGCACTTTGTTTTCACTATAAATTGTTCTAACCACATCCACAAAAACTATTTATTCATCTTCCAAGATAAAATAATTGCTTC
Organism: Peromyscus californicus insignis; assembly: GCF_007827085.1. NCBI lineage: Eukaryota > Metazoa > Chordata > Mammalia > Rodentia > Cricetidae > Peromyscus > Peromyscus californicus. The sequence continues at coordinate 68,490,593 of NW_026294573.1, read as the reverse complement.
CTTATATGAGATGCATATTTTCTGCAGTTACTAAGATGAAATGTTACCATTATGAAATTCTTAAAATTTCAGCACTTATGCTTCCACTACCTTCATAATCTGACAGTAAACGGACAGACATAGCAGTTTTCATGTGTTATCATGTAGAATATTATCATGTAGAGTGTGGGATGTAGAATATTATCATGTAAAGTGTGGGATGTAGAATATTATCATGTAGAGTATGGAATGTAGAATACTATCATGTAGAGTGTGGGATGTAGAATATTATCATGTAGAGTGTGGGATGTAGAATATTATCATGTAGAGTGTGGAATGTAGAATATTATCATGTAGAGTGTGGAATGTAGAATATTATCACGTAGAGTGAGGAATGTAGAATATTATCATGTAGAGTATGGAATGTAGAATATTATCATGTAGACTGTGGGATGTAGAATATTATCATGAAGAGTGTGGGATATAGAATATTATCATGTAGACTGTGGGATGTAGAATATTATCATGTAGAGTGTGGGATGTAGAATATTATCATGTAGAGTGTGGCCCTTGCATACAGTGGGAATCACTAAATGCCTGCTCAAATACAAAAGTTAAATTTTTAAAAAAGATTCTAAATGTTTTTAAAAGAAGATGACCATAGCGTTCAATTTTCTGAAAGGATTCCCTTTTTAAGTTCTATTACTTTGGTTTAATGGCTGGGAATAGATCAGCATACTCCAATCTTAACAGGAAAGTGTGAGGAAAACACTGCTGTAGACGTTTTGAAGAAACAGGTAAGTAAAAGTACATCTGTACCCAATGAACTATCTGAAACGATCTCTTACAATTCCTTTTTAATGGAAACATATCATGGGAGACACTATGGCAGCAGTACAAACACCTGGAGCTGGCCTTGCTACAGCACACAGGATGGAGACACCTGCACAGTGGCCCCAGCACACGTCCCGTCTACACTCAATCAACACCAGACACCCAACGCTGACACTGACAATTCCCACAAACAAGCAGACAGAAGGAGATTCTCCACAGTGGGCCAATTTCCACAAATCAATCCTTAAAACACAAACATGTTTTTATTCTATCATTTTCTGATGAATTAGCATGGAGCAGTCTATGGAGAATCAGTGCTTTATCCATGTCTAGCATCCTCCTCCTGAGGGAAGAGAACATCTGGCTATAGAGAAGGACAGTAACTTCGCTGCCCAAACCAGGGCTCTTAACTTACCCCACTTGTAACCCTTCTCACCACAGACATTTTTATAGGACCCCAGTTATATAGGTAAATAAGTTTACAAATCAAACATTATTGATGAATCACAGATTATTTGAAAGCAATTATTTGGTTTACACAAGATTTTGACATTTAAAGAATTTCATACCAATAATACTTGTGCTTGTTTCACAAAAGAAAGTTTTGATGAATACTTGATACTGCAAGACAGAAAGCTTTTAAATGTTTCACAGCTGACTGATATTTTGATTTTATAATCTTCAGTACTGAGAACACTGTACGTAAACACATATATGGCATAAGACCGTCTAAAGCCATTTCAGAAATTATTGGAAATTCTGTCATAATACCAAGCCAAAAATCATTTACTGATTTTTTTTTAAATGAAACTCAAGTCAAAAATTTAAGCAAAAAATACAAATTTCTTTCTTGAGACACATCTTGCTATTTAACCCTGGCTTGCCTGAAACTCACTATGTAGACCAGGGTGGCTTTGAATTTGTGGGTAACTCTTCTGCTTCTGCCTCCTGAGTAAGATTATAGGCATGTTCCACCTCACCCAGCTCTTCAAACAGCAATATTTAAGATCCAACATTCCAGTACGATAAACCCAGGATATGCTCATTTGATACATGCATGCAGAGGAATGGTGGTGGGGAAATACTAAGTCCTTGTTTTCTTTAGACTACTGTTTCTATAAGAGGAGAAAACGTATGCACAGTTAAAAACCCTACAATCCACACATATAATAATATAATAGTCACGATTCTGATCCTACGTGTTTCAGGCGGCATTCACAAGGGGAAGGCTGTGTATTTAGAACTCAGTGACTCGACCCAGCTCAGTGGAGGCAAATGCTACCAAAGGTGCCACAGATTCATCATTCATTTGATTTAGAATTAAGCTTGCAACTCAGAAATCTTTTACTGTAGCTCAAGTTTTCCTGAGCCCCACATTCAGTTACAGGACCCACAGTTTAAGAAGCTGGGGCCCAGGCTAGCAGACTAGCAAACTTCAGTATGCAGGGCACTCAAGTCCACTCCTTTTCTGTAAAACCCAAGAACACTTGTGACACAGTATTACAAAACAAAATCTTCGATTTTAAAAAGTACAGCATGTTCTGTCAGTGGTGCTGTAAAAGTGTCCCAAAGCAGACTATGGAGATGGCCACATAGTAAACTGAATACTTTCAATGAATGAATTAAATGACAAGTGACGTCCCTGTAGCTAGAGTTTTCCTGCCTGGCCCACAATCAGGACAAATATCTCTCACCTGCCAATCCCACAGCTGCTCAGACCCAACCAAGTAAACACAGAGACTTATATTGCTTACAAACTGTATGGCTGTGGCAGACTTCTTGCTAACTGTTCTTATATCTTAAATTAATCCATTTCTATAAATCTATACCTTGCCACATGGCTCGTGGCTTACTTGCATCTTAACATGCTGCTTGTCATGGCGGCGGCTGGCAGTGTCTCCCTCAGCCTTCTGCTTCCCAGAATTCTCCTCTCTCCTTGTCCCGTCTATACTTCCTGCCTGGCCACTGGCCAATCAGTGTTTTATTTATACAGAACAAGATCCACAGCACGTCCCCTCAACAAAGCCATTTTTTAAGAGCTCAAATAAGATTATTCCACACAATTTGAAAATGATAGTGATATTTCTAAGTTAGGTTACTGTTTAATACTTGTTATTTCAAATATACATGCAAATAATTTTAATAATATATATGTATAATAATCTCATTTGACTACTACATCTACATGCTCAAAGGTTTTGAAATCAAATTCCAAGGACCTTCTCAAGGGAAAAAAAAACCTTGTGTTTAACTTCACCTCATATTTAGTGGATCACATGTATGCTAAAAGTATCCTGCTGTGGATATAGTTCTGTATAAATAAAACACTGATTGGCCAGTGGCCAGGCAGGAAGAATAGGCGGGACAAGGAGAGAGGAGAATTCTGGGAAGTAGAAGGCTGAGTGGGAGAGACACTGCCTGCCACCGCCATGACAAGCAGCATGTGAAGATGCCGCTAAGCCACGAGCCACGTGGCAAGGTATAGATTTATAGAAATGGATTAATTTAAGATACAAGAACAGTTAGCAAGAAGTCTGCCACAGCCATACAGTTTGTAAGCAATATGTCTCTGTGTTTACTTGGTCGGGTCTGAGCGGCTGTGGGACTGGCGGGTGTCAGACATTTGTCATGACTGTGGGTCAGGAAGGAAAACTCTAGCTACAGTATCCTTTAAAAAAAAAAAAAAAAGACCAACATGTCGATGAGAGACAGAGGTAGCAGAATCAGCTTAAAAGCTTGCAGGCTACCCAGTCTGGAGTATTTCATGTAGCTGCAGAGACAGGACACCCTGCTCCAATGCTTCCCTAAGGTTATTACATTCTACATCTTAGTCAATAAGAAATGACTCCCAAAAGTTGTCCTCTAACCTCTACATACACACTGTGGCGCTCTCTCGCGCTCGCTCTCTCTCTCTCTCTCTCTCTCTCTCTCTCTCTCTCTCTCTTTCTCATACACACAGAAAGAAATATGAAGAAAAGGAAAGAAGAAACTGTATATAAAGTAGTCCTGTGTGATTCAATAAATATGGTTAATAACATGTAAGGATTATGGCTTTAAGTTTCTTTTTCTGAATTATATGAAACTGCTTAACCTTCAAGATTTCACTAAAAAAAAAAATCATGATTCTATATTTTCAACATCTGTCATGCTATATTATTTTCCTATGTTAAATTGGCAACTTTCACTAAGTTAAAAAACATACTTACAAATGTATCCGATAACCAGTGCCAAAGAGTACACGATAACTCCAATCCCCCAAATCAATTACACCAAAGGTGAATGACAAAGGAAAAATGAATCTGCACACACGGTTGAAAAGAAGACAGTGACAGTCCTAAGTGTGTTGACAGCAATGTAACTCTCCAGCGAGGTAACCTAGGACAATCACACTCCTACCCAGCTTATCCATCTCAATTGTCGTAAGAATCATGTGATATGAGACTTGTAGACTTCGAAAAAAATTAAAATGTAAGGAAGAGAGTTCATTTGTTTGTTTTAATTGGGTAATGGAGAAGTTCTTTGGTCTCTTAAGAAGAAAATTGCCACCATCAAATAAGACAAGACAAAATGTGAATCCCCCTAAGTCAGCAAGATTCCCTGGTGTTCTTGGTCACTGCATCTATAAAGAAACCAGGACAAGCGGTGGTTTTATATGGACTCCAGTCAGCACAGATACTAGCATATTCTTTGTGGAGCTGGGGAGATGGCTGAGTGATCATGAGTACTTTCTACTCCTGCAGAGGACCAGGATTCAGTTCCCAGCACCCAGTTCCAAGGGACCAAGGGAATCTAATGCCTTCTTCTGGCCTCTGGGGACACCTGCATGCACATGGTGTACATACACACACACACACACACACACACACACACACACACACACACACACACACACAGAATCCATAAAACTATATTATTTGTTTAATGTTCAATGCTTTTATAATTTCATCACTTGTTGACTTATTTATTTGCTTATTTATTTATTTATTTATTTATTAGTTTTTTGGCTTTTCCCCCAGTGTTAAGAGTTTGAATTCAGAGCTTTATTGGTAGTGGATTTGTTTGTTTGTCTGGATGGTTCTTTGAGAGACAGTGAATGTGAGTGTCTATGTCACCATGTACTTCAACTGGGCTCAAATTCAAGATCATCCTCAATTAGACTGATTTTTTAATAATAAAATCTCTTATAAAAATTGAGACTCCCGCCGGGCGGTGGTGGCGCACGCCTTTAATCCCAGCACTCGGGAGGCAGAGGCAGGCGGATCTCTGTGAGTTCGAGGCCAGCCTGGGCTACCAAGTGAGTCCCAGGAAAGGCGCAAAGCTACACAGAGAAACCCTGTCTCGAAAAACCAAAAAAAAAAAAAAAAAAAAAAAAAAAAAATTGAGACTCCCTAATTCTCATGTTTGGATGAAGTTTGAACACAAAGGTCTATGTATTAAGAGTTTGGCTGCGAACAGGAAATGTGAACGCTGACAGACTCTGAAATGTGATTGCTTGTTCTTGCGAGCATCTCTGCCACTGCTATCCATGAAGATATGACACAAAGGGTGTTCAACCAAAGCTGAGCCAGTATAGATACCTTCCCCTGGACCTCTAGGCTATGAGCCAAATGAATCTCGTTTCTCCATCAGTATTTCATTACAATAACACAAAACTACACAAAGAACTGGATTCTAAGGGTAGGATTGTTACAATAACTCTTTAGCGAAAATGTGCAACTGGTTTTAGAATTAGGCTTCTGGAAGAGTTAGGGAGAACACACTAGAAAAGCCTAGAATACTGTAAGCAAGGCCTTATGGGCAGCTCTGGAGGAGGCTCAGGAAGGAGTTAATGTTTGATGGAAGGCTTCTCACGTCAATGTGTGCTAAATAAATCTTTTCTTCATAAAACTTGCCTACCTTGGGTATTTCATTGTAATGACAAAAACTTAGCAATGTGCCCATTTTTCTCTTCTAAAATTTTAAGATCTAGTAATTGAATTGGGTGACAATTCCACAATAGCTGATCATGGCCACTCCCTTTACACTGTCTTTTACGGACTAGCTGTGTCAGGAGCCCATAGATACTTGAGTGTGTGACCACTGCAAACAGAAGTGTTCCTTAGAAGTGGGTCTGGAGTTACAAAAGGCCTGTTTCTTTGTTCTGGGGCTACTGGACTTCAGTGTTGAAGTAGCAGCATAGGAATATGACATGGACATCTTTCTGATATACTGCCTGGGAGGAAGAGGATTACAGAGTACCACCTCTCTGTTCTCACCCCCAAACAAATGCACATTAGCTGCTGAGAGGCTGTGCTGCTACTGCTCTGTGTGAATAAAAATCACATATTCAATACAATGCTACAGCAATACAAACATCAGTGTGAAACCCCTATCTAATCTATACATTTGTGCACCAAGTAAGGCTCTGAATGGCAGGTCTCAAAAACCAAGAACCAGGATTTCTGGAGAGCTCTGTGTGGTGACTTGCCAATCTCATTTCACGTGGAATTACCACTTTGGTTCCCAGGCTCTGTTACACACTGAAACCATGGGAGAATCTTTCAACACACACACACACCAGTGTCAGTGTCCAAGTATTCTGATTTACCTAATACAGGCTGTGATCTGGACACTGAGATTTTTTTTTTAAAGCTCTCTGGGTAATTTAAAGTACAAATTAGGAAACCACTAAATTACTATGGAAAATGCTCTGGTTCCAACATGGACTACAAAAACATATAGAAAAGTACAGAACTCTAAAAGTTAACATAGAAATAATAAAATGAGCTCAAGAGAGATAAAAGTGAGCTTCTATTGTATCTGGCATATAACAAAATAAACAATCCATTTTCATTTTTTTTTTCGTGATTTGAATGGCTATCTGGCAACAGAATAATAAAAATTATCTTTAATTGATATCAAGATCAAAAGTTTTCAATTCTTCATCAAGTTGTTAGACTCTACAGAAGACAGGAAATAGTGTCCATAACACTGACAATATTTGCTCTAAGCAACTTATCAATATCACAAGATGAAAATCCTGTTCTTAAATAAATCAGAATTTCTCAGGTAATTTGTTTCATTTAACAGATAGTTATCTGTTGTAAGTGGCAGACTCTTCTGGAGACTAGAGACACAGTTCACAACAACACACACACACAGAGGGGAAAAGAACCTACATGTTCAGAATAGATATGGAGCTAAGGGGTGAGGAGGAAAGAACAGTCTCAAAAGGAAGAAGTGGGGAGGGGTCTTGCAACTGAAAACAGACATGTTAGCAAAGACTTCAAAAGTGGTTTCAAATGACTTACAGAACCCATATATTACAGGTAATAAGATATGTTAATAAATATTAATAATTCTAGCATCAGCAAAATGGATAAACCTAAAGAGAACCCTACCTGCATGTGGGATCTTGGGGTTTTCAGGGAGTCTTCCAGGATCAGTTAAGGAGGCCCTCACTAAGGCAACCAGACAGAATATGGAAATGCCATAGAATACTATAATATGAAATTAAATAGAAAAATTAGTCATTCACACTTTAAAATGTTTTATCAACAAGCATAAAGTTTAAAAAATGCATTTTAATCAGCCCCATCAGGATAACTTTATCAATAGACTAGATATTAAAATGAAGAGGATTTCTTTTACTCATCAAATAGTCCTGCCAAGATGATAACTACACTAAATGTACCAATTTCAATATGATTTTCTAAAATAACTGATAAACTTAAAATAAATGAGATTCTTTCACACAGTGACCTCTGATAATGATAAATAAATGGATGGACTCATTTAAAAGGATCAAAACAGCCTTTAAAAAATATTCTACATTTAACCTTTCATCAACTCTGTCTTCAAAATTATCCTGATTATTAGTGAAATTCAATTGCTTCCTTTGATGAATCTTAAGAGATGTACTCTTAAGAATTAAGAAATGAAGAATTAGAAACTTTTGAATGTTAAAGTAACCATAAAAATAATATTAAGGAGCAACTGAGATTCAGTCACTATAATTACACAATTGAAGTTAAAACATGGGCCTTTTGTAGTGGACTAAAAAGCCAACACATTGAACACATGAAAGGCAAACAGTGTTCACTGAATGTGTGTCTGACTGCAATGTAAGTGTGTTTGTTTGCTTGTCTGTCTGATGTACATCTTACTATGGAGCTCAGGCTGGCCTAGGCGTCACCATTTTCCTGCTTCAGTCTTCCGAGTGCTAGGACTACTGTATACATGATCATATCTAGCAATATGGATCAGTCTTGTCACATGAATAATAGGGATTATAATTTCTTATAGCTCTTAGGAGATCAAAATGAGGGGAAGAACATGAAAGCTGTAAACACTATGGATGATCTCATGAGTCATTTTTGGGGTCATGAAATTCTCATCTACCAGTAATATATCCCATCCCCTTCTCAATAATGCCTCCATTTTCAAGCCAGGCACAGTGATACATGCCTGGGGCCCAGCATGAAGAAGGCAGCAGAAGAATGGCAACTCTGAAGCCATCTTAGGTGACAGAGGGAAGCCCTGTCTCAAAACATCAATCAATCAATCAATCACCTCCCATATCTGCAGTTAAATCCAAAAGAGAAATAAAACTGCTGTCAGGCTTCTCTTAACAAAATGGTCTTCAAGTACTTTTCAGAGTGAAATGAATATGGAGGTAGAATCTTAACTCTGCAAGTCCAAAAAAGCTACTGTTTTTATACAACTGTAATTTAAGTAAAAGGTTAGCAGTACTACTGAAATAGCATATTCAAAGGAAGTCATGGAGACAGTGTACTTCAAAACATTCACAATGAGATTAAAAAAAATCTTTATATAAGGTAATAAGACTTAGAAACTTACTTATTATTAAAATGCCTGGAATATGTCCTTCTTCATAGTGAGGAAAGAGGACAATTTTGGGAATTAAAACAATATTGTATAACCAGACAAAGACAATCAAACCCATGCAGCACCAACCATGTGGGTCAACAACAAAGTGAATCCGAAGACCCATTCTGCAGTTCTAGAACTGCCTGCCAACCCACAGGAAGACAATCCTAAGAGAGAGGAAAAGGGAAAGTTACTAACACGGAAAAATTACTCAACCAAGAACTGTGTCCCTGGAAACTACATAACAACATTTACTGAATTTTCTTTGTATATTTAGGTTTTGTCCACTAGGAATTTAGGGGAACAAATAGAAAATTCACTAAAATCTTCAAATAATTTAATTGTAATTGTTCATTCTAAATCATCATTAGTAAAAGTGAAAGTTGGCATGATCTGCTCAAATGAAAATACTTTATCCTTAACTACAAATGCCATGTGTAGACACAAAAGAAAGAGTGACTCTTCCACCGAAAGACATGTACAAAAGTCTTAGCACTTTAACCAGGAGCCTAACATCACAGACTCGAATCTGGTTATCTTACAGTAGAAGAGGTGTGTTCTACCTGGAAAGGAATTGGAACCGCTACAGGGCCAAAAACATCTGCACCTTTATCTGGGTAGTACTTTGTAGATATATGTAAATATAAACATAAAGACTGTATATGTACTTAAAACCGCAATGAAAAATGTTATAAACCATTTTTAAAATGCTAAAACTAAGTGAAAATTACAAATAGTTAAAATGATTAAAATTTGTGGGATGAAGCCCAACTCATTTCATTACTATCAACTAAAGAAGACTCCTGTTTAAATGGGACTTTCATTCAGCTGAGAGTTAACAGCAGCAACAGATCCCCATATGATGCAATCTCCAAGTGAGCTGAAATTTCAATCACAAGTGATGTCCATCAAGTGACCTACAACATATCCATTCTGTAGTGGGTATAACTTACAAAGATTAAACAGCAGTTTATTGTATATAGTCTAAGGGCATCTCTGACATAAATTATTGTGGTATAATAATAAATTAGACCAGTCATCCTCAAACTTGCAGCAAACCAGAATCAATTAGGGAGCTTTAAAAAAAGGGAGAGAGAGAGAAAGATTCCCAGACCCCATTCTAGGGCCACAGAATAATTCCTCACAAGGCTCAAAACCCAAGATGACTGCTGCTGGCTCGGTACTTGTACTTGTACCAGCTGTTTCCTAAACACTGTAGATACAATTATCTTTTTTGTTTTTTGAGACAGGGTTTCTCTGGGTAGTTTTGGTGCCTGTCCTGGATCTCACTCTGCAGCCCAGGCTGGCCTCGACCTCACAGAGATCTGCCTGGCTCTGCCTCCGAGTGCTGGGATTAAAGGCGTGCAATGCCCAGCTGTAGATACAATTATTAATAAGGCATGATCTTTGCTTAAATCAGTGGTTCTCAACTATGGGTCATGACCCCTTTGGCAAACCTCTATCTCCAAAAATATTTACATTACAATTCATAACAGTAGACAACTACAGTTATGAAGCAACAATGAAAATATATGATTGGAGACCACCACGACAGGAACTATATTAAAGGGTCAGAGCATTAGGAAGGTTGAGAACCACTTTCTTAAATATACAAGTCCAGTTGGAAGAAGTCATTTTAAAGGGGTTAAATTTACTATGGTAAGTTCTAGATCTGTGAACAAGTTGTCATTTAATGCACAGAAGATGGGGCCTAGTTACATCGGGATTCAAGCAGGACTTCCTGAACAGATACAAACAGCTCAATCTTAAAAGATGTAGGAGTTATCTTGGCAAAAAAAAAAAAACATGGCAAAGGATTGCAAAGAGAGGCAAGAGCAGGGTGACTCTGACCTGAGCATCACAGGAGGGTCACAATCTGCCACCAAAAGTCATAATACCTCCCAGGGACTGTGACTCAGGGAACACAGAGGAGCTCTACCATGAGGGAAACAGAGATGTCATTTAGAATGCTCAAACTTTATTCTTAAAGCTATTAAAATGGGGGTTAAGTAAAATTTCTACTTTAAGTTATTGACACTCATGTGGAGACTAAAGTTAAAGACAGATCAGTTAGAATAAAAGAATACAAAAGCCAAAATTAATTTTAGAGAAGAGACCAATTGAAGTAAAATCAAATCAGTGAGCCTTACTAATTGATTCACTACTAGGAGTTAAAGAATAGACAAGGATGACTCTCAGATCTGCAGTTGATATGATACCCCCAACTACATGATTCTCCCACCAAAGGGCCTTTAGGGTGATCAGCGGGGCCATAGGCTACCAAAACAAAGATCAAAGGCCACTTAAGTTAAAAAGAATACCTCTTCTCTCATCCTTAGAAACTCCCAACTCCTGAAGCAACAGAAGAAAAAGAACTCAGCTAAGCAACAGTAGACTTCTTTTTTTTTTTACCTTTTTTTTCATTTTTATTTATTTATTTATTTTTCTATTATCATCTTGATACAGTATAAATTCTTATCCTAATAGTGAAATGTTTCATTGAGGCTTGCCCAGTAATTGAGTAAACCCAAAACTTATTATAAGCCACAGTCATCCTAGGATCCCCCCTGCTATGTAGCCTCCCTGGTTCTGTGGGTTGCAGTCTGATTGTTCTTTGCTTTCTATCTAGTATCCACTTATGAATGAGTACAAACCATGTTTGTCCTTCTGGGTTTGGGTTACCTCACTCAGGATGATATTTTCTAGTTCCATCCAGACTTCTTGCCTAGCATCAATCCTCAGAACAACGATGAAAATAAACTAACTTAAAATATATATTTAATTTAAAAGGTACTAGTTTCCCCTTGGGAAAAAAAATGGCAAGAATTCAAACAAAATACTCTCAACAATCTAAATCAGATAAAGTTCAAATCAGTATTTTCATAAGAATGCTAAAATAGGAATAGAGCCTAGGTCTTTTAAAAAGACCATTTAGTCAGAAACTTACAGGACAGTTCAGTGTCGCTAAAGTAAAGAAAATCAGAGAGAATAAAGCACATTGTGTATTTCCTAGGAATCATCACACTAAAAACTAAAGAAGCACAAATACAAATACATACATAGTTAGAGAGACACATTCCAAAGAATAATTTGGGAGGATGGGAAGCTGAACAGGGGCTTTGCTGTGTAACTATCAAGGGCTACAAGAAAAGACAGAGGCTCTGACTCCCAACATACTCAGCAGTACGAACTTCATTTGCCTCTTCAGCTTTCCATGCTTTGGTTCTACCCAAGACTGAAAACTCATTTCACATTCCTAATCTTGTTAACACGAGAAACAGAAACACATACAAATCTGCTAAGCAAGTAGGAAAATCATCATCTATTCACCTTTTGAACTGTTTTTTAATTCCTTCAGTTTTGAAGTGACAATGTTTTTTTATTATTAAAGATCAATCCCTCACAACAGAAACTACTACACAGTGACAAAACCACGTGAGATGGGTCTGTTTCCCTGAATGAAAATATATGTAGATGGGAAACTCTAAAACAGCATCCTCACGAAGACCGAGCCCAGAGAAATTAAACAGGGAACACACTGTTGAATACTGAGAACAAATACCTGATCAGTAAAAATCAGCGGCACATGGTCCTTGCAGTAGGCTGGGAGAACCGTGGTCTTCTGAGAGCCCACAGCTGCTTACAGCCAAGAGCCTGTGACTGGTGAAGTGGCAGGATCACGCCAGTGTGGATGGCTACCAGGTGTGGCTGATGGCTGGACAGAAACTATTACACACCCTGAGCAACAATCAAACTGAACAGCGCTGCTCAGGCTTACGGGCGGCATTTGCCAAATACTTTCATTAGCTGGCGATCCCCACATGCTAATTTGTATATTAAATGTGAGCTCATAATCAAACTTTGAAGTGACTAGTTGACAAACTGGTTCGTCAACACCGAATTGCTATCTGGTGACTATAGTATAGTGACTAGTTTCATATGGATGTAAATTACTACAGCACAAACTACTTTTAAAGAAATTATAATTCAACTATAATAAACTGCCCTGAGGAAATATTTACAAAGTTCAGTTTATTCTGAAGGTATACGATCTTTCCTGTCTTGAACCTTTAGTGCGCCACCTCAGAAAAAAGATTTGAGTCACTGAGGGGAAAAAAAAAATAACAAAAAAATGACTAAATGACAGAAGATTTAGAGAAAAATAAGGATTAGCCAAAATAACTAACAAGAAATGAAATCAAACATATATTTGTAAACTTAAGTTTTCTATTTAGCTAAAACTGGTTTTATTACTATTCCATAAGTATGAAAAATATTCATCATTTGCTGTTCGTGTCTGAAGTATCCCCAGCACTCTGCTTACTGTTTAAATCCCAAGCTAATACAAACTTCCCTGGCCCTTTAGTTCACAATGATAGTATGTATGGCTGATAAGCAACAAAGTACATATATGAGGCATCAACTCACAAACAGAAAGAAAATCTAATGGGTCATCATTACTGATGAGGAAATGCAGAGTGACTAGGTATTTTTTCATATGTTGAGAAGGCACAGGGAAAAGAGCACTCCCATACATTGCTGACCTGCACGTAAATGATACAGACCTCTTGAGAGGGCAATTTGGCACACCCATCAAAACGTGAAAGCCTTTAGCCCAGCAGTTTTATTTATACTACCTATGAAAGCACACTCCCAAGTGTGTACAAAGTAGACAGAAAAAGGATATACAGAGATACAACACTTTTAGTAATCATTAAAGTACAGTACCATCTAAAGCCTATCACAGATTTACCAAACTTGGAAAAAGCACATTTAAGATTAAGGCATTCTGTGCTATGTGCATGGCACTTTACAAAGCCACACTATAAGCCAATCCTACACTCTAGTTAATAATGACCAATACTGAAGTATGAGGGTGGGGTTCCTGATGTCTGCAAGTTACTCTGAAATAGAATAACAATGAAGTTGACTAATGGATGGACAGAGAGACAAGTGAGTATATGATGAAGTTCAGACCATCACTTATAGAACCTAAGTGATGGCACCCAGCTGTTACACCTCCAAATTTATTTCCATGTTCGTTTAGATTTTTTCAAGGTGAAAATTTGGGGACCTAAATTATAGAGCAGCTTGTATAATAGTTTTTATTAGACAAAATAGAAGAGATTTCTACAGAGTAGACAGGGAAAGCCTGAAGGAAACGGTAACCAAACTGCTAACCGTGCTCATCCATGATACAGATGGGTTCAACTCTCCCCGTGCTGACTGAGCTCACTGGGAAGCTGGCTCTGGAAGCTGGGTTACACCCCATTTCAGACCCAAGCATGCTTATTTCATACGTCCTCCAAAACCGAGGAGGGGTTGGCCTGCCTAAATCTATGACAAGGAGGGAAGAAAATTGCACAACAGCCTAAAAGTAAAAACTCTGTGTCTTTGAGAACGGTAGAAAGTGAACCGTCTCCAACTCAGAATGGACGTTCAGCCTTGGGCGGACCATCCATGGAGAGAAAGCTCACATGCTGACTGAACTGAACGGGACGTTCACTGACCGCCTCAACTCCCCAATGGATTTCTGCTTGGCGCGTGGCTGGACGTCACCTGTGTTTGCTATCTCAGTCAAGCCACTCCAGGGTCGCTACTGGACAGTGTAAATCCTGACGTGACGATAGTCTGCGGTCAAGGGCTGCTTCTCGCTACTCACTACTTGGTACTTCTCCTTTCCGTCTGCTCGCTATACTCACTCACCCGGGACTGAACACGTGGCCATCGCAGATCGCTCTTTAGACCACACAGAACACATGGAGACAGAGCAAGAAGGAAGACGACCTTTATGTTTTCTGTACATACTTAACTTTCTTCAGAGTCTACTAGTGAGGACATGTAACTCTAAATGCTTTTCAACCAACTGAAAAATAGAAATAGCCTAAAGCACAGACACCAGTGACCTTACAAACAAAATGTTTGAGATTTCTCACTTCAAATTAGTTTTTTTTAAAGCGGTACAGAACGATCTGCATAAACAATGTAAAATGTATAATTTTAAAAGATGTTTCTGAGGTTTCTAATGGAAAAAGTCTTATTTAAGAAAATACATTCTGTCAAAATTTAAAATAAAAAAGTCAAACAAGTCTAAATTGTCTTTAATTCTTCATTAGCAAATGAACAACCTGCTAAACACTAGATTCCAAGGACATACTATGTCCCAGAAAGCAAACACATTCCCATACAAAATCAAATGCCCACTTACCACTTGCAAATTCACTGAGATGAGCTGTACTTTGTCTGGCACTTGCATTGAGAAGTAGTATCTTCTTGAGTCATTCTTTTATTTATTTCTTTATTTACTTATTCCATCATATGGGCCTCCCGTCATTAACAGTTCCCTGCAAGTACCTATGAATAGTTTAACAATAACTGCTCAGAGATCAAAATAGTAAGCAGGTAGTCATTCTGAGAAAATGCCAATAACTAAGAGTGTTAAAATCAGAAATAAGACAATCCCACCCCACCTGACATGTGCATTCATACTCCACCCACCCCCAGGAGCACCCATGGCCATTATTCCTGGAAGCTCTCCTTTTTGAAATCACTCAGTTCCCATAAAACCAAATAATTCTATGTCCTGCATTTGGGCTCTACTGAACTTCCTTGGCCACAAAGCAGAGTCACAGTGCATTCTGAGCTCACTTGGTGAGACTCAGAACAATGATGACCAAAATGTGAAGCTAGACGTATCTAAGCATGACTGATGAATAGTGAGTAAATGTAAAATATATGTTTCATTCAAATTTTTTTAACAAAAGAATTTTCTTCCTGTAACAAAACCATGGAGAGTCAACCACAAAAGTGAATTCCTACAGTTCAAAATTTAAAAGACAATATTATAAAGAACTTTAGGATATACCAATTCACTCCTTTATTCAACCAAGTTATTAATTATATACTATCTTCTAGAGTACTGATATTAAAGAAACTCAGGTCCTCTGGAAGAACAGCAGGTGCTCTTAGGCACTGAGCCTTCTCACAGCTCCCACTAACTTTAACCAAGTTCAAAGGTGTCTCCTCTTTGCCTTGGTCTTAGGGGCCAAGTATTTATGACAAACTTGAGGAGCTGCTACCCCTCAATGGTAAATAAATTTTTTTCCAGGAAAAAAAATCCTGAGCATTACATGTAGTACATTTTGAAATATGGCCAAAGTCAATAATGCTGTAAGGCTGGAGCTCAATAGTGGCTTCCTCACAGCACTTTCTGTTAGTCACATTATTAGGAAAGAGCACAGGATAATCATCCATGAGTCAAATCCCAGGCACTTACTGACTTGAAATCAAGAAAGGCATCACTCTCTGTGGAATATAAATAATATCTAGCTTAGCCCCTAAATCCAAAAGTTAGGGGATAAGAATATCCAAGTGCCTCAGAACTATAAAATGTCATAAAACATTAACACTGTACACCTATTAACACTCTACATCTAAAAGAATATAAATAACTCCTTAAATAATTTTTCAAACATACCACAATAAAAACCAAAGTTGCAGATGGATATCTTTAAAGACACCCACAAAGCTATTTTGATTTTACTCTACTCTAAAAATTAGTTAACCATAGCAGTTAACTCTGAGATACCAGTCTCTGACTGACTCCCTAGAGTCAGCCAATAAGCTAATGCAAATTTTAAAATATCACAGATAGCATATTGTCAACAAAGTAGACCTAAGTCTTGTATGGGCATTAAAAATAAGGAGCTAGGTAAAATGGTGGCACAGCCTTGTTTCACTTTCCAAGCTTCATTGTAACATGGCAAAACAGAGGTAATAATGCCAACTTAGAGGACTGCTGTCACACTTCAGTGAGAAGCTGCTCAGCAAGGAAGCAGCATTGTCCAAAGGTAACTTGAAGGGAAGTGAATTAAAGTATTGCTTCTACCTTTAGCAATTACTAGAAAAAAGTATCCCTGTATCCCATCAATAAAAGTGGTACAGAAATTTAGCCATCCATCTACTTTCTACTTTGTTTATTACCAAAGCCAGGGAATTATTTGTCATAATAAACCCTTTAGGGCCAGGAAGATGCTTCAGTGGGTTAAAGGCACCTGCCATCAAATCTGATGACCTGCGTTCAATCCCTCAGACCCATCTGGTGGAAAGAGAGAACCAACTCCTTCACATTGTCCTCGAGCTATACAAACGCGCCATGACAAGCATGCGCCCACACACATGCATACACACATTCACACAAAATAACGAAACAGTCAGGAAAACCCCTTCAGTTACTGCAGCCTTGCCATTGGCATTGTGTTGCATTATAAGTATGCAGGAAAGAAAGAGGTGTGCCACATGCTGCCTGATAGATTTTCAAGCAGAAAAAGAAAACTATGGGTTTGATCTGAAACAAAGCCCTACTCCAAGTCTCAAGTGCAAAGCAAGGTGTCAAACTAGGGAGTGAAGTGTGGCTGGAAATCAGCACTTGACTTTGGAACAAGTCCAGGCAAGGAAGGCATTCTGAGACAGCTCTCCAAGAAGAGTCCGAAAGAAGTGTGGGTGCAGCGGTGTCCAAGTGTCCCACCCTTGTACCTCCAGCGGTTCAAGAATGGACTCTGTGGAAGGCTTTCAGCCACTGGATTTGAACAACGGCTGTTGCTCTTCACATGTATTTGCTGTTCTGTATACTGGTCTCATGAGTGAAATAACCACCAAGAACGTACTTCAACACTGAGCTAGAATTACATACTTCAGTAGACTCTAACAAAAAAAAAAAAAAACAATAACCTGGAAGATGTAGAATGATATCAACTAAAGACAGACTACCAAACATTGTTTCAGCCCATACAGAAGTTCTGTGGGAATTTTCACTGAGGAACATGGGAGTACAAGAACACAAAAGGCAACATTAATGTAGGATAGGGACAGGTTCAATAATAACCTTCCTCCAAAAATAGTACCAGAAAAAAAAAAAAAAAAACATGTTCATATCAAGTAAAAGCCAGAAATGAAGAAGCTAAGTAAGGTTCTTCCCGGCTGTTGACCCCCATGCTCTTCCAAGTAGGAAAGTGAGTAAGCCAGTGCCCTTCAAGAAGCCACTGGGCCAAGACATCCTGGGAGAAGAAAAGGAAGCTAGATTAGGTTGCCCACAATAGCAGAATTTACCAAAACAAGTATGAGTTAAGCACACTAATACTAAGTGCTCCTAACGATGAAAACCCACAAGTTTTAAACAACGTAGGAACTCTATAACCACAGAAAAAAGGCCTAAGACCAGAAACTGGAGATCACCATCAAGCACTACTAATTTGTACCTAATCTGATCAATCTATAGCGTATGTGTGTGTGTGCACTCATGCACATGTGCACACACATGTGCAACACACAGATATCTACATCCAGCCTTTTCAGTCCTGGAAGATGCTTAATCTACCCTAAGATGACTACAGAAGAAAAGGAGCCTTATAATGCAAAAGACATACCCAGAAAATGTCAAAATTTACCCCAGGGAGATGTAAACCAGGAAACAAGTAAATAGACTACCATTATAATAAGGTGTTTTGGGTTGGCTAGCTGCCTAACACATGGAAAATATGCCAATTAAAATGATACAGCTTAGTCAGGCAGTGTTTGCGCACACCTTTAATCCCAGCAGAGGCAGAGGCAGGTGGATCTCTCTGAGTTCCAGGCCAGCCTGGTCTACAAAGCGAGTTCCAGAACAGCAATGGCTACAGATAGAAACACTGTTTCCAACTACAAAACAAAAACAAACAAACAAAAGATACAAATTACTGGGGACTCAACCAACAAATCATAATCCTGACAAGACAGGAGGCGTGTTTCTTTCTACTTTTGTTTTCCATTCTCTTCCTCCCCTCCCCCTCAAATATATACGGCAGAGATCAAACACTTTCAATTTCAATAAGAGCCATTTATACACGGACTGTTCCACTAGATGATAAATGAATGCTCTTTTATTTCTAGAACATTTGAAAAGTTGAGTCTAAGTCCTAATATTTTTTAAATAAGAAAAGTCTACATTCCTTTGTTTTCCCAGTTATGTCTAATAAAGTTATAGTGTTCAATGTAAAACCCTATGCTGAAAACACTTCCATTGGCTCCATGTGGACATTCTCAGTTTCTTTACTAATATATGTGCTTTTCTGTTATGATTCTAAATCACCCACTATGAACTAGAGAATCAGGCAGTGAGCGAATAAGAACAAACATTATGATCGACTGATTTCCTTTTGTCTGGATCCTAATTGCTATATTGATGTGTGGATACTTAAGTGTTTAAATTTTCTTAATAAAACAAAGCATACTTAGATAGCAGTTTCTCTTGAAAAAGTACTATTTGGTTTCTTCCAGCTACAGCTCCTATAGTACTAACAGAAATCTCCACAGTCTGAAGATGTCTATTATAAGTCTACTCTTTTACATCCAAATTGAATTCTAGAGTTCTGGTACTACAAACATATTTACATTTTTTTCCCATGAGGTAATGCTTTAAATGTCCCCTCACCATGTCAAAAGGTGTTAAATTAAAAACATAGCATTTGCCAAATAAACATGGAAAGGCTTTTTTAAAAAAAACGGTTTTTGGAAAAGTTTAGCCTGGCTACCTAAATATATGGATGAGAAAATAAACTGGATCCCTGACCTACCCATGACCCCACAGCTGGATAGTACAGAAACCAAAAGAGAATCTGGTTTTTCTTTCCTCAACTCCAAATCGTATTTGTTTTATTTCCAACTGATTTCACACCTCTTCAAAAGCCTTACTATTGAGAGAGGGCACAACTAAGGAAAAACAGAGGACCCCTCTGAACTTTATCTGTGAATCTCAAGCGCTGGAAGAACTTAATGAGATACTGCACCAAACCCTTTCATCTAGGAACGGCTCATACTAAGCAGTCATCAAATGGCAAGTACTATTATTATCTTTTACCACAAAGTAGGTAGTGAATTTTTTTGGGGGGTGCACATATTAGCAGTGGGTGGAGGACCCATTTGACAAGTCTTTTTAACTTATACTTAATTACCCTTATTTGCCCTTATTTTGAGCTGCAATTTTACACTATGATTTATGACCCACCCACAATGACCTTGATTTTTTCCCCCTCCTGTACTTTTATGAACTGCTAGACTGCAGTATTTTCAAGTAATAATCGACCAGGTCCTCTTAGCCCTGAAGATACAAACATCTTCCACTGACTCGTAAGGGATCTTAAAATGTGACCCAAATACAGCTCGAGAAAGACCATAAATTTTAAACGATCACTGCAGTGTAAGTCCAGGTAGCGATTACAGAGAATGGTAACAAGTGCAAAGTGCTGCCATGCGGAAAGCCATTTTCTCAAAACCACCGGTGTGGCCGAGGGAGAGGAGAAGGTCAATGGAGGTGCACGGTTTCTCCAGGGGATCCTCTGCAGCTCCGCACCCGGCAACCTCGAAATGAATGAAACGCCGGGTCACACGGACAGCCCGGGCCCGGGAGGTGCAGGGAAGCCGGAGTCCCGGGGAGAACTCGGCGGATTTCTCTCACCACCCCAGTCAATCCACCGGCCGGGGAGGGGCCGCGCGGCCCGCGGGACCGACGCTCCGCGGCAGGAGTGGACCGCCCGCCGGCCCACACTCACCGCCGCCCGCTCCGCAGCTCTCCACTCGGCTCCGCGCCTCCGCCGCCCAGGCCGGGCCGCGCTCCCCTTCCGCTTCCGGGAGCCGGGACGCCGGGACCGGCCGAGTGGGTGTCGGCATGCCCGCGCGCCCGCGCGGAGGCACGGCCGCCGTCGCCGTCTCCGCTTCGCGCCCCGGAGCTGCGATGGGAGCCGCCGAGGGCCGAAAGACCTGAAAGCGCTCCGCAGCCCAGAGCTGCGCCCGGCTGGCTCTCACCTAAGGCTACCTGCGCCTTCCCGCCCTGCTGCCCCGGCCCTGCCCAGGGGGCCCGCCTGTGTCCCCACACTCTTCCTGCATAGGATCACCCTTAGCTTTAAGCAGAGCTCTGGTCTTCCGTTCTGTTAGGGGACAGACCTCTCTCCCCAGTGACAAGTTATGGATTTTTCCATATGCACTTTGTTTCAAAATGTCTGCAACATTGACAGCTCCAACGTTGGCTCTTGTAGGGAATGCATAGTCTCAGGCTTGCTCATTCTATACCTGATTTTTAATAGGATCTGCAGGTGACTCCTATCAGTGCAACCCAAAGACTGAAAAGCATCAGTGTTCAGTCTTATGGCCTCTAGACCCTCTGTTGGGTTGCTCCAGCTATCCAAGGTTTTTTCCAATTCTTGTTGGCAACCTAAATCCACATTCAAATATTCTTTGTATGTATTTCAGGAGATCTCTATAAGTTGCCAGCTTTCCAGTCAGTGAAACCTAGGAAAAATCATTGGACTCAACAGTTCAAATAACCCATCTCCCAATCTAAGTTGCTATCCTCACAAACGCCTGAGATACAGTGAGTAAAACTTTTTGCAACTCACCCCAGCTCCTAAAACAGCGCTATGGAAAGCTTACCACTGTTCAAGGTGTGTGGAGCTAGGTGGTTATGCCTACTTGACCCAGAAGGAGACAAAGTGTGAATGGGAGAGAGACTGCCTGCTGTGGGAAGTATGTACTTCGTTTTAAATGGTATTGAAAACCTTCCAGATGGAATTGTTCCTGGTGGTACCAATTACTCAGGTCCTGGGATGACAGCTGTACTAACTTTAAACTTCCCTGCAACTAGCTTGCGTCATTTCCCGTAGAATCCCTTTAATTTCGTTTCCCTAAAATGTCTTCTCTCTCCTCTTAGATTGAGGCATGATAGGAAGAAAGAGAAAAAAAGGGGACATGGGGAAGGAAAATAGAACCTCACCCTACGATTACCTTTGGTTTCCTCTTAGCTGGGTGTCAAGAAACTATAACACAACAACGTAAAGCCAAGGCTGCCCTCAGAGATAATGCTCCTTCCTCCCTCCCCCGATACATCTCAAACAACAATATTAAAAGTCGCTGTGGTCACTTAGAGCCAGATGGCTGTGGCTTTGAGTTTAACTCTATTAGCACCGCTCTCTCAACTCTAAATCTATAACACTGAACCTCATAAAACAACCTTACAATCTTATTTACAAAAAAGGACATTCTTTTTTGTTGTTGTTTTGTTTTGTTTTGTTTTTTTCAAGACAGTATTTCTCTGTGTAGACCTGGCTGTCCTGGAAACCAGGCTGCCTTGAACTCAGAGATCCACCTGCCTCTGCCTCAAGGGCATTCTTTAAGATAAGAGAAATAAGTAAATCATGCCCTTTCTTATTTTTAAGCTGTACTTAACTTTTAAACTTTGCTTAATCTTTAAACCTTGTAAATTATGTACTTTGAACACGTTAACTTAGAAAGCTGCAGAATTATATGTGTGTGTATACACACACATACATATATAAACTTATATGTATATATCATACAGACTCCTAGCAAAACTGCCTCCCCCCCCAAACACACACACACAATCATGTCTCAGGTGTGTAGTATTGTCCTTTCCTCAAGCACACTCCCTCTTTTGTGCTTGTTTCTCTTTTTCCTCACTCCCATAATTCTACCCCCACATGCACTTAAATCTGAAGTGTGTGTTGTCCCTTATTGATACTTAATAAATTCACATTGCCTTGGATAGTCTTTGAATTCTTTTCTGAATGTAGTTCAGGCTTTACCTTTGTGGAGGTCCTCCAATGACAATGCTGTATTGTATCTCCAACTAAAGACCAGCCTCCTGTCTCAGGCTCCTGAGTGGAGGGAATACAAGAGTGTGGCTCTATGTCCGTCTTTTGGACATGATGCTTTTAATACTAGCCAAATTGTGTGTGTATGTGGAAGGCGTGTCATCTGGAACCCTGCCAACACAGAGTTCTGAGTCACTACTGAACTTGTATAGCACTTACACCTTCATATTATCATGAGCTGCTTGGGAATTGAAAATGTGTTCTTTCTGACTGCAAACACTTCATGACCTTTGAAGTCACAGTTTAATTTTTTTTTCATGGTGTGATCCCCCAGACCAGCAGCATCTGTGTCACCTGGGAAGCTGTGAAAAATCACATTTTTCAGCCATACCCCAATCTACAGTACTAGAAATTTTGGAGGAGAAGTCTACAAACCTGTGTTCTAACAACCAGCCTGGTGATTCAGAACACACATTTGTGGGAGCCTCCAAAGATTACAACTTGTGGTTTGACTCAAGGTCAGAGAGTCAAGAGTTGATGTTTCTCTCCAAGGCTGCATAATAGGGTGCAAAGGCATGGTCGTCAGGTGTTTTATACTTCAAGGCCTAATCACAAGATGTTTTGCCTTGGGGCATGGTTACCAGGTGTTTTGAAGGGTCTACACTTGGTTGTACATTGTGCTTTGTTCTCTCCCCTTGGCAGTGTATAAAAAGCCCATTAGAAATAAACTTGAGGCTGCTGAGAATTGACCCAGGGCCCTACCAAAGCTATCCTGTGTCTCTACCTTTTTTCTTCATCTATATTTCTATCTAGCATTTCTCAATTCCTCATTCCTCCCTTCGAGGGACCCTTTGATAGGTTGGGGCTGAACCCCAACACTGAACCCCGACACACATTCATGTCTTAGAATTGTTCAGCTAGACTGTTACACCCTAAAGCAACCCCATGGTAGACACTGATTTGACTAGATGCAGGGGTTTTTTTTCTGTTTCACATTAATAAGTTCCCCCTTTCACATTTAGCTATGGTGTTGGAAAGCTTGTCACAGTTGCTTTTGGAATAAGTAACTTTGGTTATCATTATGCATTTGAGACAGTGAAATTTTTGTTACTTGGTTTCTTTGAACAGGCAAAAATAAAAAAAAGGTGAGGAGTAACTTTGAAGGAAAATACTTAGAATGAATTCCCCAAACCCAGTGACCTGAATTACATATTGTTTTGATATCTCTTCAGACATCTCTTTGGAGGGAAATAATCTGTGTCAAATGATCTCAACCACTGCCCAAAATAATTAGCTGAGACATATGAGTGCACATGAAAACTGAAAGTATACATGTTTTTTTATGCCTGTTTTCATAAATTAAACCTTCTCTAATCAGTCAAGCCAATTCCACAGAAGTTTTCTAGGGAAAGCATGGAAGGTCAGTGGCCAGAAAAATCCCCCCAACGGTGACCTGCTTTAGCATGGGAAGTTAAAGAATATAGACAAAGGACCACCTCCCTCATCTCATCCCATGATTCATGCTAAGCATTGATTGTATTGATAGGCACATGTCACAGTGAGTACACAGAAGAAATATGGCATCAATAGCAGATACTTGCCTGAAGAGGTTTTTGGTTGTTACTGCTGTTGGTCTTCTTAATGTTTTGATTCTGTCACAGTGAGGATCAAACCTGGGGCCTCAGAAACGCTAGGCAAGAACTTGACCAATGAACACCATCCCCAGCCCAAGAGCCTTTCTACTTAATTTAAGCATGGAAATAGGTCACACACCATATTTCCCTCCAGAATTCTGTTCTACTTCACGGATCTGTGATGCCGAAGCATGATTACTAATCAAACTGATTGTATCTGAGAATTAAAAAAAAAAACCATAGACAGGGACACGTAACAGGGCTGCCACTGCCAGCGTCATGTCTGACAATGGCACAGACAGAGAGCACTTGTGGAGACAAACCCCGCCAACTGCTGTGCTTCTGTGCCCATGCCAGGGAGGACTGGGTCTGACTGCAATTTCCAAAAGTCAGTGCAGTCCAGAGTTTAATCAGCACTGGCTAATAGCCCTTGGCAGCTTTGGGTGGATGGCGCTCTCCACCTGCCCAGCTGGGTACCATGCCCTAAGCACCCACATTTGATGCACATTCATGATTTCTTGGTTGCTCTTGTCATCACTTCCATCTGTGTGAGTGGCAGAGTGCCCATTCCAGAATAGACTAATCATCTGAAAGTTGGTCTTAACCTTGTTTGGGGTAGCACATCTCTTTGAACATGTGATGTAAGTTGTAGATCCCTTCCTCAGAAAAGCACACACACACACACACACACACACACAAGTGTGCACAATTATTTCATATATTTATATATAAAGTTCTACACACTGCCCCACTTCCCACATTTTAAGAGGCCCACAAGGAAGTTATGAACACCAGATTAAAAGCTTGCCCTAGGATGTTGAAAGTAGATAAAGTGAGCTTTTAAATTTCAAATAGCTAGGGAAACTCTGAAGAGCACCGAGTTCTTAGAAGACAAAGTGGAAGTGATGCTGAACAGACACATGCTAAGTGCTGCTGTTACAAAGCCAGTAGTCCCAATAGGGTGGGTCAGGGGTGGCCTCATGGTCAGGGGCGGCCTCATGGAGAAGCAAAAGAGAGCAGGACTTGGGGTTTAGGGTTTGAAGTAGGGTTCAAATTTCCAGAGGAGGAAAATGTGACTGATGAGCGAATGAAGACATGAAAACGTAAGGGCCCCTGTGGTATGGATCAAGTGTAGAATAGGTAGAAAGACAGAGAAGAGAATGGAATAAAACAGTCAAGTCATGATGAGCCACAGAAGCAAAGCTATGTCTGAAGAAGAGCCGGTAGACAGGGTCAATACCTGCTCTAAGCTGGGAAAGACTGCTACTGAAGGCATCATTGCCAAAAAGCAGAGTGGCGGTATGTTTGGAAGGATTTAAATATTCTAAACTGAACCTGGTATTTGTTTGCTTACTCCGGATGTTTTGACTACATCAAATAAATATTAACTTGGGATTGCTACATTTTGATAAATGTCAAAGGGAAATATATTCTGGTAGGTGTTCATATGAATTTAGATTCCAGGACACTAAACAAATTAAAATCTGTTTGAGACGGAAAGAATGAAAATCAACTAAAAAGAGAAAAGAACGCCTGACACTCACCATGCTGGAAAAACAGACAGACAGACAGACAGACAGAACAAGGTGCAAAGAGTAGACTGTAGCACCATTGCTGCTGAAGTCACAGGGCAGTTAAACTACACCATAATGATGCCCTCTGATGGTAACTGACTTCTTGCCATGGAACCCTCAGGCTGCGGGCTATTTTCACACATTACTTCTGACACTCAATTGCACGGCTATCTTTACCTCAATACCTGGTTAATTCCCTCCTCCTAACCCCACCTCCAAATGCCAATCAATCCCAAAGCAACCTGTGCTTCCTCAGACTCAACTAGAGATTACTCAATAAAAGTCCACCTTATAAACCTGCAGTCCCTCATCCCTCTGGCCTAGGGGTGTCTCCCCTCCCTGGGAGACAATAAATCTGACTGTGTCAGGCTACGGGCCTCTTTCTGCTCCTTGTCGGCTGACTGGGTCCTAACAGACCATTTAATGACGAAAGCTTTCCGCTGTCACTACTCTAAGTCAATGTTCTTCAGGACACAGTCTCCTTTCTGTGTCAATGGTGCAGTAAAGCAGCTTCCACTCCCAGCAATGAGGCTCAGCAGTTTACACTGGGACTCTACCAAGGTGGGAGGAACTGATGCTTTGAGATGGTCACTGTTCCCTCAGCCTTTGAATAAATGCAGGTCAAAGCAGACAGCAAAGCGGAAACCATCTTGTCTGGGTATTGGTGACTGAACTCAGGGTTTCTACATGCTAAGCAAGGGCACTGTCACTGAGCTACATCTGTAGCCCTTGGTTTGTTGTGCATAAGTTTTGGCTATGTAGCCCAGGCTGGCCTCAAATTCTTCATCCTCTGCTTTCCACCACCCAGGTATTGGGATTATTGTTATGTGCTACCATACCTGCCTGGAAAAACGCTTTATTAATGCAGCCTACTTACACATAGCTGAAGTTACCATATCTACGTAAATATGATTATCAGAGTCCCAAAACAGTAAGGCAGTAAATGAGTCTAGAAAGATGATGAAAATCCCTGCCTTGGGAAAAAACAATACAAAGACTATGTTAAAGTAGAGAAGGGTTCAAGACATGGCACAGTGGTGGAGCATTTGCGTAGCATATACCAGGTAATGGGTGTCATCCGCAAATAAATAAATAAATAATAATTTACAAGACAATTTTGATGGTGACAACCATCAGAGCTAGAGATTGAATGAGATCTCACACCAAGGAAATGGAGAAGCATCATAGTAATAGATGAGTGATATTCTGGGACTGGTCTGGGGAAAGGCTCTTCTCTGCATTCTGTAGAGGTCTATCAGCAGGGATGATAGAGATGATGGGTGGATTAGGTCTCCAAGAAAGAGAATGCAGTAAAAGCCGAGAGAAGGCGGCTGTATCTTGAGAACCAGCTGACGTATATATTAAAGATCCGAGAAAGGAAGAAATGATTCAATAATTCCCTGTGGTACAATTATTTACAAGTCAATATCCAGCCCTGTTTTCTATAGAGCTTCAGATCCATACATTAAAAAAGAAGACTCCCCACCCCATACACACCCTTGTTTATTGTGTGCACTCAAATATGCAGAGTCTTTGGGACCAGCTATGAGAGTCCAGGGAAAGTACTATTGTTCTTCCCAAGGCAGGCCAAGCCTCCCTACTTCATTTTCTTGGAAGACTTCTTGTTAACCCATTAGTGGCTGAGGGAAGCAATGGGAGAAATAAGTTCCCAGTGCCCAAGGGGAGAGTGACCACTACTCCACAAGACTAAATTTTCTCTCGATGAAAATGGTGTTCTCCCAAAAGCAGCATAACAAGCACACTAGGCAGGAAGCGCGCTTGGCTTTAGTTCTAACCCAGGTGGTCGTTGTCTTTCCCCGTTGACTGGGATTGGACTGCAGTCTTCACAATTGGCTAGTTTAAAAGAATCGCAAAGGAAATGAAAAAAGCAGAAAGGAGTAAGCCACTTTAGTCACTTAAGTTCCCAGAATGCAGCAGGATCTTTGTGTGAATAAAAGTGTCACTGGAAAGGAGGGATTAAAACATTTGCATAAAGGTTTTACAAGATGGGGCAGAGAAAAAGATTTGTAGGAGTGTCTTAAACGGTGAGGGAGAGAAAAAGATTTTAATTTCTCATTATACATAAAGTTTTAGTGAGTGATAGAAAGGACTAAAATGTAATGGTTCTTGCAACTGGTATCTTTAAAGTGTCTATTTCTTTAAGAAAGTTTTCTTCTAAAACTTTCAATGGAGCATGCCCAGAAGCACCCCTGTACATCTGCCATCTTTATAATGCAAACTAAGCTTGTCTACACACATTTTTGCCCGCCATCTTAACATGTGCTTGATGGCTTTGAGGTGAGCACGCCCAGAAATATGTCTTCCTTCTTTCCTTCTTGAACTCTGACTTTAAACTGAGCATGCTCAGAAAAGTGCCTGGATTATGTGATTATGTATGAACTCACCAGGTTTCATCTCTTGGTAATTCTAGTTTGGGCTTTACACTCACCAAGATGCAAACCCATATGAAATGATAACAACTTCAGTTAATGCACAAAACAAAAACAACTCAATAAACGCTTGACTTATGAATGGTCTGTTTGTTTAAAACCTCTTTTCCTTTTTAGGTATGTGTGTCTCCATTGATAGCTTAGGTCAAGAAATGTGTCACATCCTGCTTCTGAGAAGTAAGGCAAAAGTGGTTGTGAACATTTTAACTTTCACTCATTTCTGTCGCAGGAAGCATAAACAGCAAATGACTTAGAAGAAGAGGAGCAGGGGGAGGAGGAGAACGTAAGCTGCCAATGTGCTGTTTGCAGAGGTTTAGCTGAAAGCCCAAAGGCTGTATGTCTGTCCTTGCCCACCACCACACATACAAAAGGGAAAATGTCAATTGAAGTGACTAGAACCCTCAGGATGGGGTCTGTAAAACATTCCATAAAGAGACAGAAGCAACTTTGAATCTTGAGCCTCATAGTTTTTGTTACAACTATGCAGCTCTGACGTTGTACTGTAACGCAGCCTTAGACAATCTGTAAATAAGCAGGAAGACTGGGTACCAATAAAATTATAATTTCAACAATGGGTTCAGGCTCTCTCTGGCCCATCACATCAGTGTCGACGGACCCCTGCCTTGTGGGAAAATGGGGGGAGAAGGCATTCAAAATAAGAGTCAGAATGGTGACCAGACAGTTGGGGATGGGTCTGAGTCTGGTCTTTACCTACTGTGAACACTGATGGGTTTTAGACATTCAGGAGGTGAAAGAAGGCTTGGGGTCAGGAGAGGGGACAGTCAGAAACAGGAAAGCATAAAAAAGGCTCATCATGGTGCTGAGGAAAGACCATTGGATTTGGTGATTAGAAATTTCCTGGAGGACTAAGAATCCATTTAAATGACTAAATAATTCAAGAGAAGGTAGATCATTTGGAAATGGAGGCATCGATTATTGCTGCAAGAAGCTGATAACCAAAGAAGTTGTTTCTTATTTGTGTTTCAGGATAGAGATGCCTGGTTTGTCTTTAGGACAAAATCCTGACTTGGGAGAAGAAAGACAAAGGAGAATGGGGAGCTTACACCCGGTGAGAGCAGGGACACCAGTGGAGTCAGTAGACTCAAGAGGATGGTTAGCGCCACCAGGAAAAGGATCAGCCGCTCAGTCCGCAACATCAAAGGACAAAGAAAAGGCAGGGCCTGGTGGGTGGGAGGTGTTGAAGTGGAGAGGAGGAGAGCTGAGTGCTTAGGTCTGAATGGTTTCTCACCTCTCCCTTAGGGCAGCAGAACAGAAGTGCTGTGCTCTCCAGGGGAGTGGAAAGAAAGACTCAGCACTTCTCCTCACTGCCAGTCTGTCAACCTCAGGAGAGATCACCGAGTCCTTTAAGGAAAATCAGAGAATTAAAACAGTCACTTCTGTTGTGTCTTACAGCCGCAAACACTGGAGAAATAACTTTTAACAGATTTTCCAAATGTGTGAATTCAATAGACCATCTTGGAGTTCATGACATCCACATCTAATACCTGGAAAATTTAGGTCACTGGCATTTCCCCTTTTTGACACTCCACAGTGCCGCAGAAGGAAGGCTCAGACTTAGCTGGTTAAACACATGTGAGCTCATGAGTGAACACACACACACACACACACACACACACACACACACACACACACATACACACAGTGATATTGTGTTCCCCAAAATATTGTGCACCCTAATAAACTTATCTGGGGTCAGAGAACAGAACAGCCACTAGATATAGAGGCCAGAAAATGGTGGCACACACACCTTTAATCCTAACACTCCAGAGGCAGAGATCCGCCTGGATCTCTGTGTGTTCAAGGCCACACTGGAAACAGCCAGGCATGGTAACAAGAGCCTTTAATCCCAGGAAGTGATGGCAGGAAGCAGAAAGGTGTTTAAGGCATGAGGATGAGGAACTAGAGCCTGGTTAACCTTTTAGGCTTTGAGCAGCAGTTCAGCTGAGATTCATTTGGATGAGGACTCAGAGGCTTCTAGTCTGAGGAAACAGGATCAGCTAAGGAATTGGCAAGGTGAGGTAGCTGTGGCTTGTTCTGCTTCTCTGATCTTCCAGCATTCATCCCAATACCTGGCTATGGGTTGGTTTTATTAAGACCATTTAAGATTCATGCTACAAATTATATTGTAAAATAAAATTAAATTAAATTTTAAAAAAAGATTCATGCTACACACACACACACACACACACACACACACACACACACACGCACACACGCACACACGTGCACGCGTGCGCACGCATGCACGCATGCATGTGCAAACTGATTGACATGAGTGGAGCAGCAAACGTGCCTGAGAAAATTTACTAGGAAACGCAGGATACAGTTATGAGGAGAAAAGCCTGCAGCAAACAGGCAGCTGGGAATCCAGTAGAATCAACAGTGAAAGACCCGCCACCGGCCCTGAAGACGCATCTTGGGTTTATTAGTTGCCTGTGCTGCTCTGGATAGTAACACCCAGGAAGCTCCCAGATGCACACAATAGACAGCACACACAACACTTCCGACAGTCTTGTTCTGGGCCCTCTCAGGCACGCGGAAACTTTCACTACAACAGTGTTACAAAAAGTCACTCCTCGTTGGTGTTTTTCTAGCGAGCAATATCCTGTTCACTCCTTCCTCTCTCTGACTTTTGCTGCTTAGGAAGAGCCTGGGGATGGGACTATGTGGAGACACATAGGCAGCAGTAGAACGTGACCTCGGGTTTAGGAAGTCCTGCATCCAGGAACCTTCTCGGGCCTGACTTGTGAAAGTCTGAACTCTCAGACTCTTCCCTGGATGTGCTGTCTGTCATTTATTAATTGCTACAGGAACGACCAGGCTGTCATTACGAAGTCTTGTATGGGTGCTCTGTAACTATTAAGAGTGTGTTAAAATTACAGCATATGCAGTGGCAGCTGAGGCTGTTCTGTGGAGACAGTTTCAGCATAAAAACATACCACACTATGACTCCCATGACCCCTCCTTCTTACCGCTGCCCCAAAGCACTGCACAGACTGCAATTTTAACTCTTTAATCACACCAGGAGTCACCTGACCGGTGACTCCTACGCTTAAGCAAGACTCTTCCCTTAAAGCAGGATGTGTAGTTAATGATGCAGACGCCTTCTTGTATAAGCACATATAAAAATAAGGGCAGGTGGATCTTCTTTGGTGTTTCTCAGGACAAGGGAGAGCCTTTCTCCTTTCTTACTGTTCAGACAGGTGAGTGGAGGTGCATCTGAGAGCTGGATGAGCAGCCGGGCTTGGGTGCCGTGGAATGCACATTCTGGCAAGTTGAGACATTTGTCTGATCTGCTCCTGAAGTCGACCCAGAACAGATGAGACTGGACAGATGCTGGAAGTCTTGTTTGTCCCACAAAGGTCTCTACTGCTCCACCTTGGTATCATGCCAGAAAGAAAGCACTAGATGCAGAAGGTATCTCTCATAATGCAAACAACTGGATGATATCTTGAAAATGTTGATTTTCTTATGAATGGTGACATTATCTTAATTGCATATGATAATATCCATAATTCTTAGAAAGTAAGTATACTACATTAAAAGTGAAATGTCAGAATACTTGAAATTCACATTTTTTTTTTTTTTTTTTTTTTTTTGGTTTTTCGAGACAGGGTTTCTCTGTGTAGCTTTGTGCCTTTCCTGGAACTCACTTGGTAGCCCAGGCTGGCCTCGAACTCACAGAGATCCGCCTGCCTCTGCCTCCCGAGTGCTGGGATTAAAGGCGTGCACCACCACTGCCCGGCTGAAATTCACATTTTTTTAAAAAAAATATTTTTATTCTGCATATGTATCTATGTGTGTGTGCATATGTTTGTGTTGTGTGCACCCACCAAGGCCAGAAGAGGACATTAAATCCCCTAGGGCTGGAGTCATGTGTGGTTAGGATCTGCAGAATAGGATGGGTGGTTTTCTAGAAGACTCTAAGTGATCTACCCTGCTGAGCCATCTCTCTAGACCCTGGCATTTACTTTTCACATTGTCCAACAAAATATAAATGCATATCAAATATAAATACACACCTCCATACAAGTTGAGCGACAAGGAAGATAAGGCAGAATGTCAAAGCTGTTGAGCTGAGGTGGAGAGCTTGGAACTCTTCCTGTCACTTTTCACTTTTTCAACTATTTCCCATATTAAAATATGTTATGGAAAATTCAGATTCCAGAGAATCCCCAAATCCACTGAATCAGACTCCCAGAAACAGACATTGCTATTGAGTATCTGAAGCAAGTAAAATTGGCCATAATAACTGAAGGCTATGGAACCATAAAGTTGAACTCTAAGAAAAGAGTAAATGCAACTTAAAAAGTGTTTTGTTTTGGTTTTTAAGTGATATTTGAGAGAAGTAAACCAACTTAAAGACCCAAGTTTCTTTGAACAAAACCAAACCAAACCAAAATGCGTTGAGTAAAACTCTTGCTTCACCTGTGTGTGGAGTCAACAAAACCAACTGAGTAAATCAGAAGGGCGAAGTGTGGCTCCTTAGCTTTTCACACCCCGACCTGAAGAACGAACTCAGCAGAGTCCAGGTAGAAAAGCACAGCGCCCGCCCGAGAGGGTGAGGGAACAGCACAGCCAGACTCTCACGCAGTCTGAAGACGTGTTCGGAATTCCTGCCGTATGAAGATTTTAGTTCCTAGTTTTGTTTTGTTTTGTTATTTCGATTGTTGTTTGCTTGCTTTCCAGTGCTGGGTGTGAGCCCAGGACTTTGCTGGGTGCGATCAGAGATTTTCAGTCACTCTGACTGGCAAAAATCACCTGTGTGGCTTAAAACACGCAGATCAATGTGCTGGCCCTGGCTCCCACCTCCAGGCCTTAGAACAGTTTCTGCATTTCAAAATCTCAAGTATAGTAGAATTATAGTACAGAGACAGGGTTAAAAAGCAGTTGTCCATGGAATAAAACCCAAACTCCTCAAAAAGGCACATTCTGTCTTCTTGAGCCAGGGAGCTGGAAAGGTACCCTTCTTGGCCAGTAAAGGTACCCCCATGAGCCAACCCAATTTCTGAGGCTTCCTCCATTCACAATGTATCTATCTTGAATTGATACGTCTGTGGGCTAGGTACCTTAGCAGACTTTAATTAGGAGCCTTAGGGAACTGTAGATAACTGAATATTTGGAAATGAGGTGAGCAAGGGGCAAGACACCGAAGCGAGCTCAGAGGGAAACAGTAGACTAGTGTGTCATCGGAGAGAAGTCTACCTGCTTTACAGTTTTCATTGTGGTTTTGCCATGATCTCATCACCCACAAGGACAAGCAGGGAAATGGGGCGTGGGGTCTACTTTTGTTTCTTTGAGAACCCCTGTAATGACCCAACCAAGTTCCCTGGAGCAGCATTCATCAGTCTTCTAAGATACCATCAAGCTAGGTAGAAGCATCTAGAAGAGAGCATCCTTTGCCTGAGGTAAGTGTTCACTTCCTTTGTTGAACAGGAATCCAGGCTCCTCGCATCGACATGATTGCATCGTACAAAACACGCCTACTGGAAATTCTTGTTTTCCAGCATTGGTCGTGAAAGAGGGGTGTTTCTTTTAGTTGGCAGACAAAAGGAAGTTGTAATAATTTCCTTGGAAAATATTAACCCAAACCCCGCCCAGGTGGGCCACTGCTGCTTTTTTGTTTGTTTTCTTTTTCTTTTTCTTTTTTTTTTTTTTCAGAGAAGGAGGAGGACAAAGGAGAAGAGGAAGGAGGGAAGCAGTGCCGTGACCATCTGAGCTGAAAGTGTGGGTGGGGACAGGAAGCCTGGCTTTAGGAAACGAGCGTTACAGGAAAGTGTCCTTCACTCAGTGAGTTACTCTGAGTAACCACCTTGTCACCACCGCAAACTCCACAGTGCAGATCCGGCTTAGACTAGGAAGCAGAGATCATGAGCTGTCCTCAAAACTGTGACTTCTGTCCCCACCACGGAGACCTGGCTTTGTGGCCGTCCAGCAGGAAGAGGCCTGTGCAGGAGTGTTCTAAGATTTCTTCAGACATCTCTGACCTCTGCTCTTCCTCTCCATTCCAATTTGTTATCGTGCGGAACAATCTCTGCCCCTGAGAAAGCTTTGGGACACTAAGGAAAACGCAAAGCTTTCTGCCCTGAATACTCCAACATTTGTGTACAGTTCAGTTCAGGCCCTTTTTACAGTATTCCACTCAGAAACTTCGTGTGATTTACATGTGTGCACTGACATTCACAAGCCCCACACATGTAAGCTACCCTTCCAAGAGTAGTTCGTGAAACATACTCATTTATACTCATTTCATTCTTTTAAAACATTAAAATGATGCATTATGTATTTGTGTATACATATACTATCAAACAATGTATGAGAGACAGAAGTACAACCAAGATGTATATAGCACACAGGACTTCTGTTAAAGGGTTTTTGGACTAGAGAGGAAGTAATGACTAACAGAAAAAAAGCAGTATGGCTACGGATGACGCTATCTTGGCTGCCCAACAGCTCTCTTTTTCTAGTTCTTCATTTCATTATTCAATTATCTTGGGCAATCCTGACTGTACTAAGTTCTTTACAAGGAGAAAAAAGTGGAAGAGAAATGTTTCCAGAGCTGGGGCTCAAGTCCCAACACTCTTGCAGGATAAGACACCGCTGGACATCCTTTTTCTTCTCTACTATAGACATTGGCATGTAGATGATGGAGCCACAACCACATTGTCGCTGAGAAGAGCTTTGTGGGGATTGGCAGTGACAGGCAAGAAGGAAGGAGCCCATGTCCCCCAGAGAGTGTAGAGATGCTGACTCGGCCAGCTTCCATTTCGGTGAAATAAGCATATTTAATGCCTTCTGGGCTGTGTTTTCTGGCACCGGAGTTGAAAGCACTTTACTGTTACTACGACGTTAGAAAGGGCTTTGGAACCTAAAGAAGGGATAGACGTTAGATGAACCTCAGGCTTGTTGCGTGCGTGTCTTTATGTGCATACAGATGCATATATGTATAGAACATATGTGTTTACTGACACACAGACACACACACACACAGTGTAGGGAGAAACAAGGGTGGGAATCATTCACCTTCTGCCACTCCTTAGCAGTAACACCTGAGCAAGGTTACTGTTGTGGGGGCCTGAGTGTTGTCACCTATAAAACGGCACTGAATTCTCTACTCTGTGCGTCTTCATGCAGATTCAATGAAATTATATTTAAAATCTCTCTCCACATATATATGTGTTTTTTTTTTTGTGTGTGTGTGTGGGAGAGAGAGAGAGAGAGAGAGAGAGAGAGAGAGAGAGAGAGAGAACTTGGCACTGTTCTTGACATATTGTATATGTTCAGCATGTGACATACATTAATATTGCACCTTTTGTACCTACAAACCCATTTTTTCGAGCTCTACACACTCTGTACTAGACTCCTCTAGGCACCGACTACAATGGGGAAAGATACCCCTATATAGTCTCTGTTCTCACAGAACGTAGAATTCGGTTAATGATAGAAACAAAAGTATAATTATGATCTGAGATGAAGTATGATATAAAGAAATGCAGTATCATGGAGGCATGTAAGCAGTGAACCCAAGCTTGGCTGGGGTTATGGAAGACTTCCCTCTGAAAGCAGTTTCTGAGCTTGGGGGTGAGATTTTTGGAGGGATCAGCACAGTATGCTTTATAAAAGAAAGAATAGGAAGCAAAAGCATGTATTTTTACTTGCTCCTGTACTGTAGACTTCAAAGGTCTGGGATTATGTCCAGATAATCATGTGTCTATTTATTCATATTCTTTGTACCGTGTTCAGCACAGACACACATAAATATAGGAGACCAGATGAATGAAATAAATTTTCCTTTATTTTTATTTTATGTGTATGGGCATTTTGTCTTCATGTACATCTGTACATGATTTATCTGCAGGGCCCTTGGAGGCCAGAGGACATTGGCGCTTCTGGAACTGGAGTTACAAATGGTTGTAGGTCACCATGTAAGAGCTGGGAATAGAACCCTGGTCTTCTGGAAGAGCATCCACCCAGTGCTCTTAACCTCTGAACAACTTCTCTAGCCCTTCTGAATGAATGAAGTCTTTAATTCCTGGTCAAAAAAAAAAAAACAACTATATATATAAGGGTTGGGTAGGAAGCTGACCTGCCATGCATGAGACCATAGATTCCATTCTCAGAGACACTCATATAACACACTCTCACATAATCAGGCAATGTCTCCCAGAAGGATTTAAAGCATCCAAACATGTAGTAAAGTCTCAACGATTAGAAGCTCTTACTGTGCCTGAAAGAGGCGTTGCCTTATCTGTTGTACACATCTTTGCTGCACACAGAAAGGCTTGAAGTGGAAGGAATGTATCCCGTTTATCTTTAAATAGTGTAGTGTCTTTCATAGAATAAATCTCCTAAAAATGCCGAGATTGAACGGCATTCTTAATTAGGGATTCAATGAACAGGTCATAGAAAATTCTGTACCTCACCTTGGTGGAGGATTATAACTGCAAACACCAGAAACTGACTGTGATGGTAAATACCTATTACCTTGGCACCCGGGAGGTGGCAATAGGAGAATCCAAAGTCCTAAGTCATTCTCAGTACATAGTGAGTTCCCAGCCAGCCTGGGCCACATGAAATCCTTTATTTGAAATGATAATATCAATAATATTAATATCCTCAAGAACCATTGGAATCAGGATTGCCATGTGGCTTGTTTGGGCTAACCTTGGAATAAAGATCACTTGTGTTACTTCTAGAGCAATCTTCAGACGAGATGATTATTCCAGAAGTGTCTGCTCCTGTCAAATTCATAGGCCCCGAAAGAGTGTGAAGCAGAGGCAAAGCCAACCAGTGACAAAGGCATTATGTGTGAAAAACAAATAGACCCTTGTCATCAGATGCCAAAAACAAGTGCACACTGGGAAAATAAAATCTTAAATCTCACTCAGCTATTCTCCATGGGGAATACTGAATGTCAGCTTTCTAGAATATAGAGAAACATTTAGGGAAAAAGATATCTAAAAGGTATTGGAGAAATAGGACAGGGTACTGTGCAGAGAAGAAACCTCCTAGACAACTTCTTTTCAGTTGGTTGATTTTCAAGTTCCTTGACCATCCCACCACAGGCCTGGAAGCTCTACAGGAGCCGAAACTGTTTAACTTGCACTCAAGCTAGTACGGCACATGTATAATTGGGGAGCCTTTGCTGAATAAAGCATACACACACGACAATACTATGTGCTACTGAGCAATGTGTGCACAAGACTGCCAAAACACTGGAGGAGATCCAAAGTTTAAAAGTACATATTCCTATGAATGAGTAGTAGAGGGGAGGTCAGAGGGCAAAGTTGGGTGTCTTCCTCAATATCTCTGACAGGATCTCTTACTGAGCCTGGAGCTCGTGGATTTCTCTAGGCTGACTGGTCCATCAGCTCCAGGAATCTGTACACACACACACACACACACACACACACACACACACACACACACACACACGCATATGCACACGCATGCACACACACATGCACACGTACACACACACATGCATGCACATGCACCAGGGCTGGGTTTACAGAGGAGTGCCACCACTTAGCTTTCACATGAGTACTGGGGACGTGAACTCAAGTCTCCACATTGTATGACAAGCACTTTACTGACGGAGCCATTTTTCCAACTTCAATCTCTCTCTCTCTCTCTCTCTCTCTCTCTCTCTCTCTCTCTCTCTCTCTCTCTATCTATCTATCTATCTCTATCTCTATCTCTATCTCTATCTCTCTCTCTCAATGAGAGGAATATGAAACCAAGATTTAGGAAGGCTTTTGTAGTAAGGACCAATCAAGTCATTGCAATGTTTGACAGAGAACCTGGTCCAGGGACACACTCAGATAGAACAGCTAGGTGAGACATCTGTAATAATAGACCTGTGAGACATAAAGCTAGAATGCTAGAGAAGGAATGAGCAAATATAATAGACACTCTACTGAGACTGTCAAGGAGCTGGATTGGAAGACCCAAGTCAGCCACTGGAGAGCTGAGGAGGTCCTTGATTATAGCCTTTCACGGATGCCCTGTGTAGAACATCAGTCAGTTCCGCAAATGGAAAGCTTCCATGTTTCATGTGGTCCCCTAGCTATGTAAGGAGAGCAGATATATCTGGACCAGAGTGTGACAGAAGGAGTGCTGTCTCGTCATCTTTTACCGTGAACTAGTCTATACACAGATGGAAATACAGCCATTAGTAAATCTGGATTCTAAAATCTGTTAAAAGAAAGGAAAATACTGCCCATGCAAGTTTAGACAAGTCTTACAAGGCTGACTCTCTTTACCGGTAAAATAGGTGATTGCCTGCTTCATAAGTTTTTTTGAGAGGAGTCAATGGATTTAAAAGATGCATCTGCTGTCTGATGACACAGTATTTGTGATTTCCTCTCATCAGTGTCCTACACGCCTGTGTTTTTATACATTGAGCCACTGGACACTGCTTTTCCTTGCGAGTAAAAATGTTGGTGAATGGACGCTTTTATGAGATTCTCACAAATCACTTTACGAATATAAGCTCTGACCCCTCTATCAGCTAGCCCATCTGGAGTTTACATGAGAGGGAAAGGCAGGCCAGAAGTTTGAATAAAACTAATAATTGTTTGGAGCTCGGGCTTGAGAGCCTATTTGCAAGTATAGATAAAAGGGATTTGGGAGGATGTAAGGAGGAGAAGGGGACCCCAACTGGCAGAGATGGGTTTACATAATCAGGGGTAGGCAGTTGCACATCAAACAGATGCTCAATAGCTTTTGGCACCAAAATATATTGACCAGCTGGGATATCATTAATGCTTAACAGTTTTATCCTTATGACCACATCTTGGCCAATTAGGTTGTCTTTGACCACCAAAGGGTATAATATATGCTCTTGTAAATGCCACATGTGTATTTCTGTAGCTCATATTCTATTACATTGATGTGTTGCATAATATACACTAACTATAAATGCGTTTGCTTCTTCAGAGCAGCATGTTAGATGGTGATTTAAGAGGGATAGAATTAAAATGTAAAATTAATTTCTTTATAAACAGTAATTAGTCATTACTTGGGGAGGTGTGGGGGTATGGGGGTGTAGGGGAGAGTACTAAAAGTAAAGAGATTTAAATCAAGTAATTTCTAAATAAATAATCAAAAAACTACTGTTAGAAAGCAATCCGGCTGGGGAAAGCCAATGCTGTATAATATTTGACACAAATAAATGCAGGCAGGAAGGAGGCAACTGCTAAGGGACAGTGGCTGTGTGACTTAAACAGGGACTGCTTGTGGAATCAGAAGTCAGGGACAGTGTCATAAAGCCCATGAAGTCATCTCAGAAACACTCCTGAAAAACCAGTACCAGACAGTACGTGACACAGTATTTCCGAGAATTCTCCACATGCTGAAATTTAATGTATTACAACACTTAGATCATGTTCAGAACTTTACATTGAAGCATCTGCTGAGTCCTGTTTGTCACACATACTCTTAGACAAGAGCAAGAAGCCCAAACATAGAAACCCAACTTGCTACAAAATTCAAAGGCCTGTGAGTAGATTTCACCTATAAACAGTTTCCCTTTAAAATGACTTGCAATGTATTTAACAGGAGACTTACTGAGTTTCTTAGTAACTTCTCCGAGCGGCCTTTGACTCTAACACTGTTCGTGCATTTTCCTCATACTCCAGGAAATGGTTTGGTTCCTAGTGCCTGAGCCCCCTCCATGTGTGAACTGCTAAAAGCAGCCTCAATATTCCTTCTTCAAAGTCAGATAACCAACAGTAAAAACTTCATGTGGAGAGTATAAAAAGGAAAGAAAAATATGGGCCGTGAAGCAAGCTGCTTCCCACCTCTGCGGCAAGAACCACTCAATAGAATCAAAATATTTCCTAAATCTCAAAGGCAGCTTCAAAGTATGCAAAAATCCTCTTAGAAATCCTTCTGAGAGCGAGGTGTTACAGTGAATGCCTGAAATCCCAACACTCAGGAAGTGGATCTGGAGCTTAAGGTTGTCATCCCTAGCCATATAGCATTTGAGGCCCAGAATACATAAGACCCCGTCTAAACACAAGTGAAAAAAGCGGAGGAGGAGACAATTTCCCCTTTATGCAACCACTCAACATTTCCAGATTGAGCAACCCTCACTTGTTCTGCAAAGGCTTTGCTTTCAGAGGTAATCGTGGGATGGCTTTGGAAGTGGAAAGCCCAGGGATGAAGGACTCATGGGAACCAGCCGCTAGGAAGTGCTCCTCTCCATGTTCTGTCTTTGTCACGCACTGGCACTCCTCCACTTGCGTCACCACCTTGACCACGGGGCTTGGGCTACTGCAGTTCAGCCTCAAGTGCATGGTGGTGAGTTTGGTGGGTGAGCAGTGGGAGCAGAAGTTGTAGGGATGTGTCTCGGCTCCAGGAAAATGAATGGACCCGCATTTCCCAAAGCAGAGGTTGTTCGGGACAACAACTTTTTCACAGTCTTCGTGGGCAACTGTCTGAAAGGCAAACAGATTAGGTCATCTCAAGGCATTTTGTACCACTCATGACACAGAAAGATGCTTTAGAATAATCTGAATTGGGAATATACTTTGTGATATCCAAGAGATGATGTCCATTAGGGACAAGCTTTCCTTATGGAGTAACTCATCAGTTAGCCTCTAAAAAGCCTTAAGTTAACATGAAAATAATTCCCACCATAAACAGCAGACTTGAAAGAATTTTCACCTAGTTGGATAAAGTCAGCTGGGAACAAAAATCTGTAATGGCAGCCTTCTTATTTAACCACCATATCCTACCTTTCTGTCCCCCATAGGGCATTGTGTACAGCAGCTTCTCAGTAAATACTGGTCAGTTAATCATGGAATAGGCCAGATACCATGAGTTTAATTCCATCCTGTTTTATTTGAGCTGTAAAGCAGTCAAATCTGTGAAGCAGCAGAGTCCCAATGTATGGACCTATGTTACATCACCTGTGCCACTTTCTCGTAACCCCATACGCCCAGTTTTATGTGTCTTTCAAAATATCTGAGTCAAACTCCTTCATTTTAATTTAATTAGCAATAGAATTAAAAAGTAAGAATTTCAAAGGAAACTTGACTGCCCTAGTCTTAGGAGCAATTTTCTGATTGCACACAGACCAGCAAAGCAGATATTATTACTTGATGATTGACTTGTCTTTGCTACACAGTCAATTGCCTTAGAATACTGCCTACTTAATTGGCTGGTGTTACTAGACTGTAAAATTTTAGTCTCTCCTGCACTGCTTCTGGTTCAGTGTCTTTTTGATGCATTTTCTGTGTTTTAATTTAGCATTTGAAATGCAGGTGTTGCCAGGCCTGGAGGAAGCAGAATAATAGAATGTTCCTTTGTCTTAATAGTGCAGACCTGATCATGGTCACTATAAGCTAGCCAGGACAAGTTAGGAAGTAGGATAAGGAAAGAGATGTGATTTCACATGTTATTTTTGAAAACGTGTGAGAAACATAAATTACACTCTAAATTATGTTTTGCTCTTACAACGCCAAGAAATGATAGTGAGAATCACAACATAGAGTTTCTGCAGGAACATTTTAAACATCATATAATTTTAGTGACTATTAAAGAAAGCTTTCATGAACCTGTAAGGTAGTAAGGTGTGAGCATCAGAAATGAATGTAGGGGCACCCAGAGAGATAGCCAGGGTATCCCACCTCACCTCCAGTTTGATTTACACGCTTTTCTAATCTTCATGAAGATGGAGATGAGCTGCAAGGTAGTTCTGGCAATTGCTCTAGATTCCCAGTTTCCTAACTGAGCCTTACTTTTTTCTCTGTAGATAATACCCACTAACTAAAAATATACACACTCAACAACGCTCTGTGCCTTCCAAATGATGACTACCGATACAGGCCGTACCACCATGCTAGCATGGAACATTTCCAGCATGCCAAGGAACAATGGGAGGTGTAAGAAGGAAATGAGAGAAAAGGAAAGGTGATCACCTTTGGCCAGATCCCACAACAAACACCCAAGGACCAAATGTGGAATCAGGCAAGGCACAGGCTCTTGGCGGCCTCTTCCCAGCCTGCCATTCTTCCTAGCTGTCCCCAAGTCTCGCAGACTCTGGCTGTTTTCACCCTAGAGTGCATACCTGGTTGAAAGGCACTGTCCTGCAGGTCTCCCAATGTACTTCATGGCTTTTGATGGGCAAGATGACCCCCCGGGAGGCTGGGCCTTTTCTGAACATGAAGCGATGCCAGAATTTCTTGGCTTCCTCCTGAAGAGGTGATCTCTCCACTTTCCTCTCATCTGCTGGCTGAGTGAGGGCCTGGATCCCCAGTGGGACATGATCACTTTCCACATCCTTTATGGGGTGAAGTTCTGTCTCAGGTTTCTTCCAGAGTCTTCCAAGCCTGGACAGCATCTTCTCTCTCTGCCTCTGGCCTTCCCCAGCCTGGCTGGCGCCTATGAGGTGTGGCACCGCCACAAACAGATCTGGCTTGTCTTCTGCTTCCTCATGGTTGGCCATGTGGAGATCTCTGCGACCCCTTTCTAGGAGCACAAAGGAAAAAGAGCTCTGACTCTGGCAGCTGTCCACACATCGGCCTGCCTTCCCCAGAGGCAAGAGCACAAGCAGCTGAAGGAAGAGGAGATACATGCTACCAGGTTCCAGAGACGGAGATTAGATTCGCAGATGGCTGGGCCTAAAGGAGAGGCTCCCTCGGCGGGACTGCAGCCAGGACATCCCATATATGCTACCTGCCTAGGAGAATGGGGAGGCAGGTGGTCAGCAGGCAGGCAAAGCAAACACAATACGTGTTTGCTTACATTATGTAGTGCTAATGGTGTCTTCACTTTGGCTCTGTATTTTTGAAGCCCCCCCCCCCCCCAGGGAAAGCCTGAGACCCAGGGGTTAATTAGCTGGTGGCTTAGCTGTTGTCTGAGACTTATGAGTGTCTGTGTTGGCAAAAACAACTTACCCTTTGTCTGAATTCCTCATCGTTGTCATTAGAAGAAAAAACAAAGCCCGCTAACATTTGCTGCACATCTGCACTGAACTGGGGTAGAAGAGACCCGGCCTCCTGTCTCCTGTGTGTGCTCCAGAAGCCTGGAGAGCAAAGCAAAACAAAAGGACATGTTATGCAAAAGCCCAGGCCTGAGAGAGAGAGAGAGAGAGAGAGAGAGAGAGAGAGAGAGAGAGAGAGAGAGAGAGAGAGAGAGAGATGTCTGCCACAATGGTTAGCAAAGGACTTAGCGTTGTGGCTCAGCAGCCTTCTCTGCATCCACATGTGGATTGGAGCTGCTGGTCACAGCCGAGGAGCTAAAGGAATACATCTTCCCTGTCCACATGTGGAGACTCAGCATTCTGGAGTTAATCCTTTCACATTAAGAAGCAAACACTGAGTGCCAAATTTCACAACTGGCCAGAGATCAGTAAACTCTTGCAGTTGTTTACAAATGTCTCCACAGGATCCCAAGTGACATAAGCTGACAGCTCATCAATCAAGGACGATAATGCGTCCCTCAAGCCACTTCATCATCATTGTTATGATTTTTTTTCTTTCTTTGACCGAGCTAGGCTTGACAATGTGGATGACAAAACCGGGCTTGATGGATTTGGGGATGAGGCTGGAGTGGGGAGCCCTTACCTGACTGAATCCACATCTGCCGTAATTCTAAGTAACTGGCGATCAGATTCAATAAAGACTGAGACAAACACAATTCTTTGGGGACCAAGGAGGTAGGTGGCAAATGTGAGATTAGCCCAGGGTACAAGAAACATATCAGT
Source organism: Peromyscus californicus insignis (assembly GCF_007827085.1). Lineage (NCBI taxonomy): Eukaryota > Metazoa > Chordata > Mammalia > Rodentia > Cricetidae > Peromyscus > Peromyscus californicus. The sequence continues at coordinate 68,446,877 of NW_026294573.1, read as the reverse complement.
TTGGCCCTCTCCGCCCCAAGTAGCACCCCAGTCGGGAAACAACACATTTGCTTATCTCCCATGGCCCCTTTAATTTAGCCACCGCAGGCCTTTCGTTTGCTGGCAGAGGTAATCCGGAATGCACTCTCTTTTTGTTTAGTATGCGGCTTTCTCTCCACAAGTTCCCCACTGAGATGTCTTCCCAGGCATTTGTGTTCATGATAGTCACGGCTGAGTTCTACAAGGCAGAGCCTCCCATAAGCTATTTATAAATTATGTGTAAGTGGATTATCATTTTACTAGACTTCTAAAAGATGTATATTTTACTTGTTCCAGATGCCCATGGTACTTTTCCTGGTATTCACTGAAGGCCTGCTGATCCTGGTATTCACTGAAGGCCACAAGAACATTGACATTCACCATTTATTTTAAATAGTCTTTTTAAAAACTTGCATGACACTTGAATTTCTTAGCTCTCCTCAGCCGTCAAATGCGCTGAGCTTTCCAGAGCAGCCATTAGATCTTCTGGTAATAAATATGGTGCAAAAGCCAACTACAATACATTTCCTGGTTCCTTTTTAACTTCATTGTTCAGTGACTTAAATTCCACCGGTCAGTCAGTCATGCAGTGTCTAGCAAGACCCAAACTAAGCACTAATCCAGGGATTCTACCTGGGGTCTCATCTTACCTGGTTCTGGAATTACTGGCTATTGGATACAGTTGGAACAATTTCTGTTGAACAGACATCTGTAGAAGTCTTACTTTGTGGATGAAAAGTCAGGATCGATTCTAGAAAATGACTGAAATGATTAAAATCTGGCTCCTGCCTTAAGCAGCTTAGATATTCAGGGGGCGCAGGTTCTCTCATTTTATTGCCTATGGGGATGTCAGTCACTCATTTTTAATTTTCTTTTGGTCTTAACTTCCGCTCTTCTGGGCCTAAATTTTGGAACTTATAAATGCCAATTATAAATCGCTCTCGGAGAATTTCCTTTTGCTCTGCTGTCCCTTCCTGGTGCTGAAGCACACATATATGCTGACTGACAGGAAGCCTCCTGTGGGAGAAGCATGGAATGAAAGGCCAGCTCCAGACCATCTCTTACAACTAAGGACAGGGAGGCTCATCTTTCTCAGTGCTGTATATTCTCATCAGTTCTAAAGTTCTGGATGTGACATGCTACCATTTAACCTTAAACATATAAATGAATATTTTGCTGCTTTCAGAGGGAAGAGGTGACCTCTGTTGGTCTTCAGTTGGCATAGGCATCTCTTCTGTCCATTTGGGTGAGTCAACTGCAGGCAGGTCTGGAGGAGACTTCTAAACACAGCAGGAAGCTGCCGTGGAGAAAGAGTCTTACAAACTCCTGCCGTACTCTGTACCAGCTGTCACAAGTAAAGAAGCCTGAGCCACGCTGGGTACACCCAAGAAGCTAAATCCATTTCAGGGGCCCAGGTAATTGAGAAAGCCACAGCAGCCAGGCTCAGAAATCACTCACTTCATCTGGCCACAAATGCTCTGATTCTGCTTTTAAATTGATCTCGTGTTCAGGGAAGTCACGTGTCTTTTGCAGCCCTAGAGCCCTTTCTGAAGATACCTGTGTGAACTGTGGCATTTCTACAGCATATCAGGGAAAGGTAGCCATGAATGTCAACCTCTCTAAAAAAAAAAAAAAGTGTTAAGGGCCTCACAACTGCCTGTGAGAGAATTCTGTTCCCACAGAGTCTCCGAAGGATGCTGGAAAGGCATGGAGTGCTCTCTGAGGTTAAGCAGAGGCCAGTTCTTCCCTGAAAGTCCTTTTCTCAAATCAACAAATGGTGAGAGGCCACTGTTGAGACAGAGATAGGTATGTGAGCTCAAGAGGACAATCGAGAGATGGAAAAGGAAATTCAGGGTGACGGCTTTGTTTGAGAAATCTATTAGGGTACATGTCAGCCCCTCATTTCTGCTTTTCCTCAAAACGCAGGATAGCAGTAGAATCATGGGAACATCAGATTTTCTTAAATGCAAACTAAGGCAGAATCTGTTTTAATATTTAATTTAGTTTTTGTTACATTGTGTATAATTTAGTTTTTGTTACATTGTGTGTGTGTGTGTGCACGTGCGTGCGTGTGTGTGTGTGTGTGTGTGTGTGTGTGTGTGTGTGTGTGTGTACATAGCCTCAACATATATAGAAGTCTATTTTTTCCTAACATATTGGTCCTGGGATGAAACTCAGGTCATGAGGCTTGTCCGCAAGTGCCTTTGCCCACTGAGCCATCTTGCCAGCCCTTTTTCCTTATTTTTCAAACAAGGAGAAAGTTAAACCATTTTCTCAGTAATTTACTCTAGTAAGTTACTTAAAATATAGAACTATTTCTAATATCATTCCCTGGCCTATTTATGGAAAGCACATTTTCAGAAGCATCTCCTTCCCCAGTTCTGTTCCATTCCCTGGACTCATTCATTCATTTGTTCATTCATTCATTCATACAATGTATATGTGAGTACCAACATTGTAGAATTGTAGGGACTAATGATAAGGATGTCCTTGTCCATGACTAGTAGATGATTTAATTTGTAGTGTTATTTAATTTAATAAAAGTGCTATTTAATCAAAATGTAAGAAATCTTTAGGCAGATACCATTCTTATACTAATCAGCCTCTATCAACTATTCCCAAATGCCAAAACACATTGGACTGCACACTGTTTTTCTTCATTTTATTCAATAAGTATTCACTGAGCACAAGGCAATACAGTAGACGTTGTACAACAGCTTTCCTTTCTTTTTGAGTAGGTCAGAAGTAACCAGATTCAATAATACAAAAAGGTTCCACAATAAAGTGCGAGCCTTCCCTTGATCCCTTCTCCCTCCCAGACTGCTGTCCTTGCCACGATCACCTGTGACCTGAGCTTGTTTGCTTTGGGGCACTGTATGTCTCTCAACTTCACCAAGGACAACACTGCCTCTTGGTTTGGTCATTCTGGGTGACTTCTGTGTCCACAGGGATGGCTTGTGACCACGTTATACTAATAACATGTCATTGGTATCAGATGGATGCCCACTCAACCCTGTCTGAAATGGGATAACCTCCACTTTGATCGGCCTCCTCACCCACGATATTCTGACCTGACCCCTGTTGTACCCAAGAGCCACAGCCCTCTGAACTGTGACTTGATGTTCCGTACTTACATCGTGTTTGTGGCTTCAGTTCTTACACGCCGTTGTTCCTACATCATGGTCCTTCTTTATCACCCTACTACCACAATTCTAATAAAGTAATGGTTATGTAAACATTTATTTAGTATTTGTCTCTACTCTAGATTTTAAATTCTTTTTTTTTTTTTTTTTGGTTTTTCGAGACAGGGTTTCTCTGTGTAGCTTTGCGCCTTTCCTGGATCTCGCTCTGTAGACCAGGCTGGCCTCGAACTCACAGAAATCCGCCTGCCTCTGCCTCCCGAGTGCTGGGATTAAAGGCGTGCGCCACCACCGCCTGGCTAGATTTTAAATTCTAAAAAACGATCAACTAGATGGTTCTTGTCACCATCTCAGGATGTAAGTCAGTTCCTTTCACAGTGTAAATGCTCAAAAGTACTAGTTTAATGAATGGATGAGGTCATCGATTAACGTGCATCTATGAATCTTCTGGTCTTCACTTACTGTACTATTCAGCTTGAATTCCATGGTTGATAACTTTGGATTTCTTTCTCCGTTCCCTGCCCTTTACACATTCCAACCCTGGAGACATGAAGCTATTCACCTGGGCCCATGGCTACCACACAACCTTACTGCTGCCAGAGACAACAGTAAGATGGGACAAACGGTTCCGTACAAAACCCTCTCTCTCAGCCCTGCTCAGCACTCTGCGATTGCTCTAGTCCTTTCTTTGTTTTCCATGTGAACTACAACTCCACTTATCTCGGCCCTTTGATTGCTCTGTCCTGTCCTCGTTTTCAGCAACTGACCTTACCTCTTCTTATACGGAGAAAGACAGAAGTCACCAGATAAGAGTTTCTCACATGTGACCTCAAACCCTGCCAGTTCAGTGTCTCCTTCCCCGTCCCCCAGAATCACATCCTCTCCACACTTCACTGAATAGCCCCACAGCAAGCTCTCCTAGACACCTCCATTAGCATTTTCATAATGTCGGACAGGCTCAGACTTTCAAAATGTCGCCTGAAGCCCTAAAAGCTTCTATGTCCTGCCCTCCAGTGTTCTCATCTGCATTCACAACTCAGTAATGGGATTGCTTGTTCAAACCCAACCTCTAATTTCTTATCTGCTTTCACACCCACCCGCTGAAGTCCGACCTCCACTTCTTTAAAACCCCCTCCCTCCTTCGAGAACCATCTCCACCTTCCTGAACTCTTAGCAACATCGACTTCATTTTTCATGGAGTCAGACCTCAGTAGACTAAAGACAGAAATGAACATCAGAAAGAGGGTGAAAAGTCATAAGAATCTCAAATCTTTGAATTACAAGAGCAGCCTGTTGCCAGTCTTGAGAAAAGTGTTTTTCCTTTTTTATTAATTTTTTTCTTTATTAAGAAATTTTTTATTCATTTTACATACCAACCACAGATCTCCCTCTCTTCCCTCCTCCCCCACCCCATTCTTCCCCGTTCAACCCACTGCCCATTCCCTCCTCTGAAAAGGTAAGGTCTCCCATGGAGAGTCAGCAAAGCCGGGCACATTCTGTTGAGAAAGGTCCAAGTCCCTCCCCCTGCATCAAGGCTGTGCAAGGTGTCCCACCATAAGTAATGGGCTCCAAAAAGCCAGCTCATGCACCAGGGATGGATCCTAATCTTACTGCCAGGAGGACCCTTTAGCAGATCAAGCTACACAACTCGCTTATGCAGAGGGCCTAGTCCAGTGCCATGGAGGCTCCACAGTTGTTGGTCCAAAGTTCATGAGTTCCCACTAGCTTGGTTCGGTTATCTCTGTAGGTTTCCCCAGCATGATCTTGATGCCCCTTGCTAATAGAATCCCTCTTCTCTCTCTTCGACTGGACTCCTGGATCTCAGTCTGGTGCTTGGCTGTGGATCTCTGCATCTGCTTCCATGAGTTACTAGATGAAGGCTCTATGATGACAGTTAGGGTATTCACCAATCTGATTACTGGAGTAAGCCAGCTCAGGCACCCTCTCCACTACTGCTAATAGTCTAAGCTGGGGTCATCCTTGGGGATTCCTGGGAACTTCCCTAGCACCAGGTTTCTCCCTATCCCCATGATGTCTCCCCTCTATCAAGGTATCTCATTGCTCTCCCACTCTGTCTCTGTTCCAGATTGACCATCTTATTCCCTGATGTTCTCATCCACCATCCCCTATCCTCTATTGCCCCCTTCACCCCCAGTTTACTCACGGAGATCTCATCTATTTCCCCTTCCCAGGTCGATCCATGTGTCCCTATTAGGGTCTTCCTTGTTAGCTAGCTTCTATGTAGCTGTGGGTTGTAATCTGGTTATCCTTTGCTTTACATCTAGTATCCACTTATGAGTGAGTGTACATAGCATGTTTGTCCTTCTGAGTCTGGGTTACCTTACTCAGGATATTTTCTAGTTTCATCCATTTGCCTGCTAATTTCATGATGTCATTGTTTTTTACTGCTGAGTAGTACTCCATTGTGTATATGTACCACATTTTCTTTATCCATTCTTCAGTTGAAGGGCATCTAGGTTGTTTCCAGGTTCTGGCTATTACAAATAATGCTGCTCTGAACATACCTGAACAAGTGCCCTTGTGGTATGATGGAGCATTCCTCGTGTATATGCCCAAGAGTAGTATCATTGGGTCTTGAGGTAGATTGATTCCCAATTTTCTGAGAAACCACAATTCTGATTTCCAAAGTGGCTGTACAAGTTTGCACTCCCACCAACAGTGGAGGAGTGTTCTCCTTGCTCCACATCCTCTCTAACATAAGCTGTCATCAGTGTTTTTGATCTTAGCCATTCTGACAGGTGTAAGATGGTATCTCAGAGTCATTTTGATTTGCATTTCCCTGATGACTAAGGATATTGAGCAATTCTTTAAATATCAAGAAAGGTGTTTTCTAGGTAGATTTCTAACTCTGAGTGCTGGTACTAGAGGCACGTGCCCTGACTTGGGGTTAGCTCCTTCTTTATTCAGTCATTTAATGACAGATAGAGCTAGGCTTAACTAAGATCCATGTGTGGCTTCTTAAGCACAGAGAGATGACTATTCAGGGTAAGGACTACCATGTCTAGGGTCTGCAGGGTTCAAAACTCCAAGCACAGGCATTCTACTGAACACATTTTCTGTTTCATTTTTTTTTCCTGGCCTGGAGCTCTACAGTTAGCTTTGTGAATGTTTGTTTCAACCTCCCAAACCTAATAGCAATGTGGATGGAAACTTCTGGCGAGAATCTGGCTGTACTGTGCTTTCTGAGAGGGGTCTCTGTCCTAGAGGACTTATCCTTAACTCTCCATGCTTGGACTCTACTTTAAAATCAAATTCCCACTAAATCTGGAAGGATTCCGAATACACCATTCTTTATTTCCCAGGCTGGCTGCATCTCAGATTGGGTATCTGAACTTTGTCATACTGCCGCTATAGCGCATAGATAACTCTCAGGAGGATTTTGACACTCCTAAGAAAGGTAACTTGGGCAGGAGGAGGATGTTCCTGCCAGGTAACGGAGGCAGCTTGTCAGTTGTTATGCTCCAGTTGGAAGATGGAGGTGGTGTATCACCAACAGAGAGTGCAGGGGCATCTGTCTCAAAACTGTTCCCCTCCTGGCCGCCTTGCCAGTTTCTGCTTATACAATGCAGGCAGCTTGGGGGAGCCATATTGTCCCTATAAGCTCATAACACATGGACAAATGATTAAAAACACATGGAAAACAGTTCCGCAGCTAAGCTGCAATTCAGATGGGACGGAAAATCAACTTGCAAAGCTTTCAGCTGACTCAGGGCCAAGTGTAGGACAGAATGCAGGGGGAGTTGCCAAAAGAAAGGAAAGTTGTGTGTATGGGGGGGGGGGTGGGGTGCAAATCATGGATCAGAAACCTAAAACAATGACGCCTTGTATTGACAGCCCTTCTCCGAGGCTTTCCAAGAGCAGGCACTAGAATCAACTCTTTGAAAATATTAAAACCTTCATTTCATGAAAGGTTTTGGACAGATTTATATTTTCTACCCTCTATAAATAAAAGTTGGCTTTACTATCTTGGCAACACCTATGCAGAAACATAATCTTAAGTATCTGTAACATAAATATTAAAGTATTACACATAATATTACCTCTAGGTGTGGGAATTAAGTAACAAGATGGCTGGAGACACACTGGAAAAAAACAACAACAAAACCCAGTGATAATAAAATGGAAAAATAGAGCAAACCTTCTGGCCAAGGTTTCCTTTAGGCTGCTTGCCTGAGTCTGGGCTCAGGTTGACCATAAACTCAGAAGGGCTGAGACACATTTACACAAAGTTCGGCTTAACTTAATGCAAAACCCTAAGAGGGCTTATTGTACCTGGTCACTAAAATGACCTGGATTCTACTGGGTAGGAAAGCAGTGGGCAAAGGTATTTACTGGGAGACTTTCCCTGCTGCCCTTCCTGTTCATTAGCTTCTACCCGGAGTCCTTCCTCACTCCCATACAGGCCCAACCACCATTCCTTCCATATGTAGTCCCATTGAGATGATTATTGATTTGATGCATGATCTGTAAATACATCCTTTTCAGTACATGCAACAAATGTACGCTTAAATGCTGAATGCCAAAGGAAATTTCAATAATGTGGCTCCAGGAGCCATGCTCAGGAAATAGCTAATACCCAAGTTCAGCCCATTAGCACAGCAAACACCTGCTGTCAGGTGGGACATCATCCCTTCATTTAGTTCTTATTAGAGTGGGATTTGTGCATTACAGTTCTTGTCTAAAAGAAAGGCATCATGGGACTTTCAAAGAGGGCTTTCATAGTCATCTGGATGTCTCCTAAAAACAGTTCCACACTGAACACAAATGCCTTAACACATGGGAAAGTTATCACTTGTAATACAGAACCTTAAAACCCCAGTTCTCACCCCCCACTTCCTCCTCCTGGTTGCAGTTAGTCACTGGTGTGATTCTGAGAATAATTATGCTAAGTGAAAGAGAAGGGCAAAAATAGTAGAGTGCATATGTAGTCCATTTATAGAAGATTCTAGAAGTTATAAGCCAATCTATAGTGACAGAAAGTCAATCAGGTATTACCTTAGGATGAAAGATCAAGAGATTGAAAAGGGACATGAGGAAGTCGGGCAGCGGTGGTGGCGCACGCCTTTAATCCCAGCACTCAGGAGGCAGAACCAGGTGCATCTCTGTGAGTTCAAGACCAGCCTGGTCTACAGAGTGAGATCCAGGACAGGCACCAAAACTACACAGACAAAAAAAAGAAAAGGGGCCATGGGAACAGTTTTGAGAGAGGTGTTTACTATCTTAATTATAAGAAGTGACATGAACATACTATGCCAAAGGACACATGTTAAATGTATAGTTTATTATCTGTCAATTATAAATGGTGTCAATAAAGTTTCTGAAAGAAAAAGAGAGCTGTAAGTGGTGGTGACACATACTTGTATTCCTAGCACTTAAGAGGCAGAAGCAGGAGGATCGAGAGTTCAAGGTCATCCTTGGGTACACAAGGAGTTCTAGACCAGTTAGGGCTACATAGACATTTTCTTAAAACACACACACACACACACACACACACACACACACACACACACACACACACACACACATACACACACACACACACACGAGTTCCTCATGAATGTAGACAAAAGTGTCTGAAAAAACTCTTACCAACTCAAAACCAACAACATACGCAAATGGCTAACCCATCTCAACCAAGGAAACCGCTGAGAGAATAAAAGGAGAAGCCAAGGATTAGAAGAAACCATTTTCTTATGCAGAGTAAAACTCAAGAACAAGAATTTTTAATAGGGCCAAGATTTGAACAGGTATTTCACTAAAGAAGATCTATGGATGGCAAACACACACATGAAAATATGACCATTAGTCACCAGAAAAACATCAATTCAATCCATGGTGTGGTAGAACCACAGGCTTAGCAGAAACAGCTCACCCCCCCGGCCCACATAAGTGCTGCTGAGCATGTGGAGGGCCTGAAATAGTTGGGCTCTTCTGGTGGGAATGGAAAATGGAGTGACCACTTTGGAAAACAATTTTGTGCTTTCTTAGAAGCCGAAACACACTGCATGATCCGCCATAGTACCTCTAGGTATTTACTTATGGGAAAAGACAGCAAACTATCCATTCAGAGACTAACACGTGAATGTTCATAGCAGTTTTATTTGTAACAGCCTCAACTCTGAAGAGCCTACATGTCCTCTATTGTGTGAGCAAGTGAACAAGCTGTGTGGGTATCTTTTCAAAAGAACAAAGTGGATGAGCTGTTGACATAGCAAAGATCAGACAATTTCAAACTAGCCACTCGATTTCTTCAGTTGTAACATGATTTCTTCAAGTTGTTCGTGCTTTTTATTGAGCTTTAATAGTTAGTGTTTTCAGAAAATTCACCCATTTTGTTTAGATTGCTGGATTTATTCTACTAAACTATTCGTGGTAATCCCCACTGGTGTAAGAATGGCTAGGGACTTTGGTGCTGCCACCCGCCTCTTTCCTGGTCTTGGTAATCAGTGCCTTTCCTTCCTGATCAGTCTGGATAGAATTTACATACACCTTTTTTTTTTTTTTTTCAAAACATCATTTTGGCTTCACCGATATCATCAATTATTCTGCATTCTTTTTCTCATAGTGCTGGGATAGAGCCCAAGATCTTTCACATACTAGAGAATCCCTCAACAATGGAGCCTTTGGAGTTTTGAACCGTGGTTTTATTATACGGCATAGGATTAGTGATGAACTTGGAATCCTCCTGCCTCTGCCTGTATACCACTGCTCTTGACATTCCATGGTGTTCTAGTATGACGTTTGTTAATTCCTTACTTTGGCCTTCTCCTTGTCCATTTTTCTTCTTTCCAGACAGGGTCTACTATGTAGTGTTGTTGGTTGTTTGTTTCTGCTCTTTTGGGGGCCTGCCACCAAGCTCCCAAATAAATCACAAGCAGAGGTTTATTCTTACTTATGAATGCCTGGCCTTAGCTTGGCTTGTTTCTTGCCAGCTTTCCTTAACTTAAATTATCCTGTCTACCTTTTGCCTCTGGGCTTTTCCTATTCTCTTACTTCTGTAAATCTTACTATTATTCTGTGGCTTGCTGTGTAGCTGAGTGGTGACCTGATGTCCTCCTCCTTCTCCGACTCATTCCTCCTTTCCTCCCAGATTTCTCTTTCTAGATATTCTCTTTGCCTGCCAGCCTCACCTATCCTTTCTCCTGCCTTGCTATTGTCCATTCAGCTCTTTATTAGACCATCAGGTGTTTTACACAGACACAGTATCACAGCTCCACAGAGTTAAACAAATGCACCATAAACAAAAGTAACACACCTAATATTCTACAACAATGTCGTCCTTGCTGACCTCGGACTTGCTATGTAGATTAGGTTGGCCTTGAAGTCACAGAGATTTGACTGCCGCTGCCTCCCAAGTCCTGAGATGAAAGGCATGTGCTGTCACACTTGGTCTATTTCTTCTTATGAAGGTAGAAGGGGGGTTATTAAGTGACGATCTATCTACTTTTTAATATAAGGTCTTACTATTATAAAGTTTCCTCTGAGCACTGCCTTAACAATAACCCACAAATGTTTATATATTTTCATTTTTATCCAGATAAAAATACTTTAAAATCTTTTTTTATTTTATCTATAATATACACATTAAAGAAGTGTATAATGTAGTGAGTAACCATGTAGAGAATCTTCCAGAAACAATTTTTGTTATTGATTCCTAATTTAATTCCATTATATCCAGGGAAAGGCTTAAAAAACATGCAGACACTTCATTTTTATACCCTAAAACGTTGTTTGCCCTGGTAAATGTTTCACAGGCACTTAAAGACAGATTCTGATATTTCTGGATGGTTCCAGAAATCTCAGTTATGTTAATGTAGTTAGCGGTATCCACATTTCTGCATCTGAAGTCTCATTGATTTCCTCACTACTCATCCCAATGATTTTAAAGAAAGGAGCATTGACAAGTCTGACTGTGAGTATAGATTTATCCATTTCTCTCCGAACAGGTTTGGCTTTACCTATTTTTAAACTTCGTTACCAAGTGCGTGTATGTTTCAGATCACAATGTTCCCTTACGGATCGATCCCTTAGCATTATGAACTAATCTTCCTTTGGTATCCTTGGCAATATTCTTTGCTTTAAAATTTATGCTGTCTGACGTTACCATAGCCACTCCAACTTTGACCGTGTCTAAGGTGGCATATCTTTTTCAACTCTTCCACTTACATGGATTGAGTATTTATATTAAAAGCATGTTTCTTAAAGGCAGCATGTAGTTGGATCTGAACATGGTTTTTCTTTACAGCATGTTGAGCAAGACTGCCTTTGGGAGGTAAAGATGCAGGTGTAGAGAGGAGGGAAGGCGTACCACTCAGTGCTCCTTGGAAAGTGTTACAGGTTACTTCGAGGCCACTAATGGAAGTGTTGGTTGATCTTTGTTCCTTTCTGTCTTAAGATAAATTGAGTTTTACTACCTAGCAGAGTTTAGGGCCTATAAAAACTGTTCAAAATGAACAGTTATGTGTAAGTTATGAGGATAGTATATTCATTTCCTGCACGATCCTACTCTAAAGGCTTGTAAAATTAATTTCACGAAAATCTTGGTGTTCTGGACATTACAGCCATCCAGACACACTCTGCCGTTAGTAGCAGTTCTTTGTCATGGTTGATGGGGAGGAAAGAGGAGATCAGTAAGGCAACCTTGCCAATTTAAAACAATGTCGAATTTAGCATTCCTAGCCCACGGACCAATGGTACAAACAAGCAAACCAAATCTAGGTGAGCATCAGGCAATACAATGGAAGGTGTAGCTGAGTCAGTAAGATAAACACACAGCAAATCCAGCATTCCATTTCCAGCTCTTGAAAATGAATTTTATGTGGAGACTTTCCATAGCACTTCAGTTTGGAATTCATTCTTAAGGTATTCTCTTTGGGGCTGGGGCTGTAGGTCAGTGACAGAGTGCTTACCTAATGTGTGCTGGTTTTAATTTCCAGCACCTCAACAAACTATAAAATCAAGCACTCACTTCAATAGTTTGTAGTGTATTCCTGCATTGTGTAATCATCACCACTACCTAACCCCAGAGTATTTCCATCCCCTCAGAAGGAAATTCTATACCTATTGCTAGTCAGTCTCAATCCCTCGATTCCTCTACTCTCTGGCCCACTTTGGGTTTTTGCCTATTTTGGGCATTTCATATAAATAGGATCATACAATATATGATTTAGGGTGTGCCTTTCATAAATTTTATAACACTTACTATTCAAAGACATTGTACTAGAATACAATAAAACCACCTGAATATTACTATTGGAAGAGAGTCTGCCTGCCATTTGTGTGTGTGTGTGTGTGTGTGTGTGTGTGTGTGTGTGAGAGAGAGAGAGAGAGAGAGAGAGAGAGAGAGAGAGAGAGAGAGAGAGAGAGAGAATGAGCATGCACATAGAGGTCAGTATATGTGTGGGGGAAGTGTGCGTGTACATAGAGACCAGTGTGTGTGTGTGTGTGTGTGTGTGTGTGTGTGTGTGTGTGTGTGTGTGTGTGTTTGTGTGTGTCTGTGTAGCTGTGTGTGTACACACATAGAGGCCAGAGCTGACCTCCGATGTTGTTGCTTAGGAGCTGTCTACCTTATTTTGAGACAGTGCCTCTCACTGGGACCTGGTTTTATCCATTAGACTAGCCTGGCCAGAGAGCCTTAGGGACATTTCAGTCTCCACCTCCCAGCACTGGGATTGCAAGCACAAACCCCCACTCTGGCATGTTACATGGGTGCTGGTTAAGAACATGGTCCTCAAGCTCGTATAGCAAGCGTGTTACTCATTTAACGACATCTCCATCCTGCTGCCTATCATCTCTAAGATACCAGTCCTGATGCTGATTTCACATTGTGGCTTCAGAGGATCTCAGTGTCCTCCTCTGTAAAACGTGAGTGGCAGAGAAGATGATATCAAAGATCTCTCTTTAATTTCTGTTGCTTCAGGAATCTATTTTAGAGACACAAACTGCCTATTGTTTAGGGGGAAAAGTTAGAAAATGAATTGAATTCAGAAGTACTGGTATTAATGGCACTTGGCCTTGATTATAAGCTTAGGAAGTGATTATTATTAAGATCATGTCTTAATCTGGAGAAATGCAACAGAAATCATCCTGAACCGTTTGCCCCTGAGTGTGCTTCCCCCCTGGTCTGAAAAGAGAAGACGTAATTACCAAGCTCCACTGCAACTTTCTACCTGGTCAAAAGCTCTCCAGGGAAACTGGGCAGTGATGGCACATACCTTTAATTCCAGCACTCAGGAGGCAGAGGCAGGTGGATCTCTGAGTTCAAGGCCACTCTGGTCTACAAAGTGAGTTTCAGGACAGCCAGGGCTATACAGAAGAAACCCAGGCTTTAAAACTTTCAAAAATTTTCATATATGCTCTGTGCTTTTCTTTTCTTCTTTTTTTTTCTTTCTTTTGGTTTTTCGAGACAGGGTTTCTCTGTGTAGTTTTGGTGCCTGTCCTGGATCTCACTCTGTTGACCAGACTGGCCTCAAACTCACAGAGATCCACCTGACTCTGCCTCCCAAGTGCTGGGATTAAAGGCGTGTGCCACTGTCACCCAGCTACTTACTACCATCTTATTGAAGTTTAAGACCATGTGAGGTGCAGAGCTGATGCTATCTATTCAATATCACTGAATAAATACTATATGCGTTCACAGAAGCTAATAATTAACAGCCAGTCTAAACAATAAAAAAAGAACAGACATGTTGAGATTTCTCACCCATCCCTTCTCAAAAGGGGGTAGACTCATTAAGATCCCAACTGATCGTGGCACGTGCCTAGCATCCCAGCACTTGGGAGGCTGAAGCAGGAGGGTCATGACGTCAAGGCTAGCCTGGGCTACATAGTGAGAGACTGTCTTGAAAAAGCAAATAAAGTGATAGAAATAAAACAATACCTGTGAGGCTCCATTGAAAATGCAAAATACAAAAAACTAAAGGTACAATATCTGAGAATGAGATGTTTATTTTATTAATTTTGACACAACACTAGATACAGTAGATTCAATATGCTACTTCATTACAGAAATTAGTTAGCACCAGTTGATGGTTTAAATTACACAGAACCATAGTGTTTTTTAAAATGCATACATATTTGGTTGTTTTAAAAATAGAAATACAAATAAATGTTACCCAGTTTGTTTTTACCACTGCAGAGAAGGAGAAGAAATGATTAACTGTAGCTTTTAATCTTTCTCTTTAGCAAATATACGGCATGTGTTCTTTAAAGACCAAACTTTAGAAAATTTTGAAAAGTTATATACCATTGAGCTGCACGTATGTCCTTGCATGTGGGAAGTTCCTGAGTGAGCATTCAAGCTAGAGGAAAAGGGCTGGGGACAGTCAGATTGCACCTCCTGATGTCCTTCCTGGCTGCTCTCATTTCCAGCCATTCCAGCTCAACCCTGACAGTCGTGTCACACCCAGAACCTAAGACTGTCTGACTCGTATGGTCTTTCAATCATTGAGACCTGGTTTCTCAATTTGATAAAGCTTTCATGATCAGGAAAATTTCAAAATGGTCTACTCCTAATTGATTAAAAAAGGAAGAAAAGAAAAGAAAACAGACCACACACAGTTTTAGAATGAATTTCTCACCCTCTGAACTGTGGGATCCATCCTCTTCCCTTCATCCTGGATCCCACCTTTGCATAATACAAAAGCCAGTGGATCACAAGGAACTTGGCTGGAGCCAGAGTGGAGGAAGGGTTTGCCTGTTTTGGTTAAACGCTAAAGGATCCTTATGTCCCACATATCTTTGCATTTTTCTGTCTACAGAGGACTCCAACCCTCCGAGGTAAGAGCGCCCAACTCTGCAATTACATCTGGATTTCAGTAAGAGACAGAATGTCTGAGTCTTGTCCTAACCTCTTTAGGTAAAATTTTCTATGAACTGAAACTTTGATAAATGAGCAGAAATGAAGCAAGCCTGTCATGTTTTATATCCAGAAACTGGAAAGACTTTCTTAAGCCATTTTTAGTGTCTATAACACTCGAGATATTATTCTATTTAAAAAGTCTGCCCTAAAGCTCTAGTCTACATGAACACCTCATTTAATTCTAAAGTTACACTGGTGCTCATATGACAAGTTATATTTGGCACAGCCGTATTTTTCAGTGATCATGAAAAGAAAATTTTTAATAAACATTTCAAAAAGGACATTCTGACTTCCTATAATTAACCCTGGGTTCCAGAAGGGATTGTTGAGAGAGGCACAGCATGCTTCATTGCTACAAAAACATTTCACTCAACTGAGTTTATAAATTAACAAGGTACCTTCTATTAGAGAATCTAGTTAGCAGAGTATCTCTGCAAATATTACAGATTTAAAGGCCGGAAGTCACATCAAAACCCTTTCCAAGACTGTGGGCTTTCAAAGGTTCTGTTTCCAGTATTGTTTTCCGTTGTTCATCAGTATAGTTCATGGGGATGCTTCTGAGACAGTGGTATTTTTCTTCTGTGTGTCAACCAGTATGCATATCTGCTCCTTAGTCTAAAGGTCCTTTAAAAATATTAGTCAGCATAGTAAATGAAGATGGAGATATTGCTACTTCAAAATTCACACGACCTTGGAAGGCAGGGAAACCCAATATTTAGCCAAGGAATGGCATAATGCCATGAGTGCATTGGGACAGAACATGGTTCATGAGTTGTATGGTTCGATCTGTCGAGTAGAGGCAGGCCTCTGCCTCTACCTCATTAGACCTGTGCAGTTGAGCATCCTCCTGAAAGACTCTTCTATTCAAAAGAGAGCCCCCTTGTCTACCCACAGCCTCTAATTTTAAGTTTCACATTAAAGAGCCTAAGGATACAAGCCAACCCTTGGCATTCAACCTTGGTTTAATGGATCTGAAGGGCTAGCTTCACTCAGACTCTGTGGCAGGAGCACCTGCAATACAGCTCTTTCTAGATGGACTCATTTGTGGTGTAGAAACAAAAATATCTAAGGTCCATGGAAACGTATACTGCATCAGAGTTGGCATAGGAAAGAATATGAATCTTCTAGAAGAAACAAATATTACAGCCTATAATACTGCAGGTGTTTATTTAGAAAAATATTGAGATACAGAAATTGTATCTCATCTTGAAAGACATGTTCATACATCCACTTTCCTGAGACTGTTGATCTAGCTTCCATGTTTACTTGATAGACTCACAAAGACATGCCCAGCCAGTTACAACAATGCATTTCTACTGAGCAATATACGTAGGTCTTGGAAATAGATAGGTGAGAAGTCTCAGGTTATATTCGGAGTTTCCTTGAGCACACAAAATTGTGAGTCTTGCCTTTACTACAGTTCTTTGACTGCCATTGTCCTCTTTTGTGAACCAAAACACAGTTCTTCCCAGGCTTTGGGTACTGAGGGGGCCCTCTCCTCCAGTTGGTGAAAGCAACAGGTTCACCTCCAATCCACTCCCAGCGTCCAGTGCGTGCTTGGTTCTTCAAGCCTAATGTGAGTCAAGAGAACACACAAGTATTTTTATTACATTTAAGCTTAGGTACCATGGCTATCCTTTTCCATTTTTTTCTACTCCTTCCTTCAGTGCTGGTATTGAGTTTATTTCTTTATACATGCTAGGCAAGTGCTCTACCACTGGGCTCGGTCCCTGCTCTGTTATTCTTCACTTTTTGAGTATGGTCTCCTTAAGTTCCCCAGTTAGTCTTGAACACATGGTCTTCCTACCTCAGACTTCCAAATAGTTGTAATTACAGTAGTGTACCAACAACTTGCCTTAGTCTATGGTACTAAGCATCTATAAATAAACATGAGTCCCAGTTCTAGATCCAAGAATAGGATTTGGGGACACAACATGACACACTTAGGAGTATCAGACTTTGGAGCCAAGCAGATTCTGTTCTCTTGGGGTAGGTTACTCATCCTTTCTGAGTTTTAGTTATCTCGTCTAAAGAATGGGCATAGAAACAGTATCTGTAGTTTGTTGAAGATTAAAGATGCTAGCCCGTGTAAAACTCTTACCCTAAACAAAGAACTACGGCAACTAACGAGTGCTGAGAGGGAAGAAACGGCCTTTCCAGGGAAGAAGCCCCTAGCTGGCCAGCTAACACCAACTGGTCAAAGCTGAGTTTATGTACATACAAGTTAATGTTGTATGGACTGAGCAGGTTGTATTTATATATTTGAGAATCTATAACTATGTAATTATATAATTATTATAATAATGTATATAATTAAAGGAATAGAGGCCATGAATTTGAGAAAGAGCAAGTGCGGGGTAGGGAAGTGTTGTGCTGTGGTTTGAGAATCTTCCTAATGCTGTATCCCTTTAATACAATTCCCCATGTTGTGGTGACCCCCCAATCATAAAATTATGTCATTGCTACTTCATAACTGTAATTTTGCTACTGTTATGAGTTGTAATTTAAATATCTGTTTTCTGATGGTCTTAGATGAACCCTATGAAAGGATTATTCAATTCCTAAAGGGTTACGACCCCCAGGTTGAAAATCACAGTGTTAGAAGGAAGAAAGGAAAAGAGGAAATAATGTAATTATATTTTAATTTAAGATTTTTAAAAAATCTTTCAACATATCTGGTGTCTACTTAATGGCAGCTGTTATTACTTTTAGAATTTATTTTATTCCACCTACATGTAGATCTGAGCAGTATGTGTGCAGTGCCAGAAGAGGCCAGAAGAGGGCATAAAGTCCTCTGGAAATGCAGTTACAGATGGCTGTGAGCTGCCATGTGGGTGCTGGGAACCAAACCCAGCTCCTTTGCAAGAGCAACCTGTGTCCTTAACTTGTTGAGCCCTCCCTCCAGCCCCAGAAGCCCCTGGCACCTACCCACAAAGCTCCTACTACAGGGAAACAGATATTTTGTTGCCCATTATTCCTCCTTCCTATTCTTTAAAAGCCTTTGTTGTCATTTGAATGAAAATGGCCCATAGGCTCACAGGGACTGGCACTATTGGGAGGCGTGGCCTTGGTGGGGTAGGTGTGGCATTGCTGGAGGAAGTGTGTCACTGGGGGCAGGCTTTGAGGTCTCAGATGTGCAAGCCATGCCCAGTGTGGCATTCTCTCTTCTTGCTGCCTGTGGATCCAGACATAGACCTCTCCTATCCTTCTCCAGTACCATGTCTGCCTGCATACTGCCATGTCCCACCATGATGATAATGGACTAAACCTCTGAAACTGTAAGCCAGCCTCAATGAAATGTTCCCTTTATAAGAATTGCCATGGTCATGGTGTCTCTTCACAGCAGTATAACCCTAAGTAAGACAACCTTCATTTTCATTCCAAGATGTTTCAATCTGCTATAATTCCAATAAAAATCAGTTTTCCTTTCTTTGCCTCTCTACTCCCACTGGCAATTTCTAAAAATTAGATTCTAATGTTATAAGTGTCTGCAATATTTGCTTAAGGAAGCACTTTCCCTAATTCTCATAATAGAAATTTTAAAAAGAAAGGGTGTGAGAAAGGGACTCTCTAATCGTAGCATAGTCTGAAATCTTTCCACTCAGACTTGACCTTGACAACAGTTCTAGCTACCAGCACACTGCCTTCCTCCACTGACATTTCAGTCAGGACCAGCCTATCCTGCCCTGGATTACCTCCTTGGGTTACTCATCAGATAACATGTGCCTTTTAAACACAAAGCCTTAGAATCATTACAGATTCACAGGAAAGTTATGTTCCAGACTAAATCAACACTCTTAGACCATGTCTGAATTTAAAGGCCCAGTGAAGCTAACAGAAAAAGCTGAGAACCAAAGACTATCTTTATAATTATTACCCCAAATACGATGCCTCTAAAAGGAGCAGTGGGAACACGGACTCTGATGTGCCCTGAGAATTCTGCCTCTGAAGTAACTTGTAAAGATTTGTTATAACTGTCAAGATTAGAGAAAATATTAAAAGTCTGAAAAATCAAGGAATAACATTCCAAGTACATAGAACTGTTGATTAGTGGTAAATCATTTCCAACTTTAGCATGTAACTTTATTTGTATATACACATTCTACTTGCACAGAAATATCTTGTTTATTCTAAATTATCCCATGTTTCATATATAATATATAGTTTATATAATACATAATTGTTGAGTCAATTAATATACACACATAAGAAATTGTTACAGCCTTACTAGCTAATGTAAGAACAATAAATATTAACTACACCTTCACATAGGCATGTTATAATCTAGCATACTCTATTTATAGATATTTCTAAATTTTTTTTTTTTTTTTTTTTTGGTTTTTTGAGACAGGGTTTCTCTGTGTAGCTTTGCGCCTTTCCTGGAACTCACTTGGTAGTCCAGGCTGGCCTCGAACTCACAGAGATCCGCCTGGCTCTGCCTCCCGAGTGCTGGAATTAAAGGCGTGCGCCACCACCGCCTGGCTATTTCTAAATTTTTAAACTTTAGAAATGCCATTGTATTGAATTTTTGTATCTCTCAGTCTAACTACATCCCTCATTATGTCTTTGAAACAGATGTCCAAGAATGAAAGTCGTCTTCTAAAAAGCCAAAAAGTCTAAAGTAGTCTTTTTTTTCTCTCTTGATGCTAGGTATTGAACCCAGAGTCTTGCACATGCTCACAATATGTTCTGTCACTGGACCATACTCCTGGTCTTAAGATGGTTTTAGCTGACTGACTGGCTCACACTTGCATGTCATCATAAGTTACAACCACTTGGCCAATGGACAGGCATGGCAGGCATCAGTTCCCTTGCTGTTTGGGTGCTTGCTCCCTGCTCAGCAGAATGCAGACACTTACCTATCCAGAAGGGCTTTCTTCCACTGATTTCCCATAACCACTGCATATGCCTCCTGGAGAGTACGGTCACAAGGTTGCCCTGGTGCCTGCATATACACAAATGAAAATGAGAGTCTCAGCACCAGGGAGTCTACATTGCTGCTCATATGATGTGCATAATAGATATAAAAAGAAAATTAGTAAATATGTAGAAAATGCTTTTCATTATCTCAGTACTCTATTTGCTTTGATTAGTCTATAGAATAGGAGATGGGCAACAGCAACGGAAGTGGTATCATACTACACAGCTCGACTTACATCACAGCTCAATGTAATTAGAATATCTTTTTGGAAATTAGCAACTGTCTGCTTGTAAAGATTAATTACTTAACACCAAAACATTATAAAGATTATCCTCCTCCTCCTTCTTGGAGACAGGATCTCATGTAACCCAGGCTAGCCCCAAACTCCACACGCAGTCAAAGACACCCTTGAACTTCTGATCCCCTTACAGGAATTTTTTTATAGCTAGTATAAATTTGACAGTCACCCACTTAATTTGATCAGTAAGGTACCACAATTTTCTTCCCAGATTAAAATGATTTGAAGTCTAAATTTTGAGCTTGATGTGTTTATTCAATAACCCAATAGACATGACCCTGTCCATAACTCAGTGAAAGAGACTAGATCTATTATCAAACCTCCTCCATTTCACAGAAGTTAGAGAAGCCCTTCCTGCTAGCACACACCATTTTCCCTCAAAATAGAGTTCTCTATGAATTACATTGAAGCTAGCTGAGTTATTCCTATAAGCAGCAGTCTATTATCTGAATTCTCCAATGGGACTTGTTTAAAGCTCTTTAAAAACACTCCCATAAAAGCCAGTAAGTTCTGTTCTTCTTGAAAAGAGAAGAAATGGGTTCAAGGAAGAAACAATACATAATGTATGCACATAACATAGCATGACAACACATTGTGCCCTATAGATATACAGTTATTCCAACTAATAAAAATAAAGTAGGAATTTAAAATGTTAAGAACTGGTGGGATTGCCCAGTGGGTAATGCCATGCCTGACAACTTCAGGCTTGGGACCCACATCATGGAAGGAGGGACCCGACTCCCTTCTGAGTTGTCCTCTGACTTCCATATGGGCACCACAGTGCTCATGCACCACATGCCCATAAATGAAGGAAAACGAAATATAATCTAAAAAATTGTAAGCCAAATGACAAGAAAATAAAACCACACTGATTTTCTTGCCTGATCAACATCTGTTGACATGAAAACAAGTGGAACATACAAAGTTAAATAACTGCGGAGCTAAACTTCATTCATTTTGCCTATATCTTTCCAAAAGTCAGTAACCACAATTTGTTCCTTAATGATTTTTCCTTCCACAATCACAGGATTTGTTGTTCTGTAATTCAATGGTGTCTTATAGGCCTCCCGAGATCTGTAAGACTGCTGGAGAGCTTCAAGCTGCTGGATTGAAGCTTTAGGACTTGGTTTTGAACCCATTATTTACTGCTGGCTTGTGTCTGACAGTTAAAGTCACTACAATGAGATACCTCCTCATATCCAGTGTGGCCATTCTTTGTGCTCTGGGCTCAGGACACACAATGCTCAACTTGTGCTAAATGGGCTTGGGCTATCCCATCACTGTGGAGTGCTGGACTAAGAATCAGGGAGGCAGGATCCATTTCCTGTTTGGCGCCTCTGTCCCTTCCCCGGTAATTTTCTTACCAATTGCCACCAACCTCACAACCATCACCAGGATGGATATAGGTTTATTCCTGGATCCTTAGCATCTCCCCTGCTTGAAAGATTTTGAAACTATCTTTAAAACAGACTTTGTAAAATGCATTTTCGCTGCTTAAATACAGTTTCAGTTTTCTGTTTAACTCTCTAAAAACCAAGAAGTTCCCCCACCAAAACAAACAAAAGACAGGTAGAAAAATAGCTGTGTCTCATCAGTGCAAAATATTAAAGCAATGATCCACAAAACAAATGTTTTGGCACGTGTATGGTGGCTTTAAGCAAAAACAAATTTTCCTGTTCATTTTGTTCAAATACTTACAAAATACGGTAGATACTATCTGTATGGACTTGTGTGTTTATAGATATAAAATTGAAATATGTAGGTAATATATATAAGTAAAATCCTTTTGGAAACTCTAAAATGTGAAAGATTCAAAGTCCAGGAGGAGAAACAGAGGCTTTACTTTTTCTGGCTATGAAAACAAACATCTACTTCTTCAAAAGATTTTGCAAAAGTCCTGATATTTCAGGGCAACTCTTTAAGGATAGGCCAGCAGGGGTTCCAGACGCTCCTGTGGGATGGGGAAATGGCATCATAGATAATGATCTATAATAATAGAATTACCAAATGTACAATGACTGCCTTAGGAAATGAGCAGATGAGATTACAATATGTAAATTCAAGAAATGCCTAATCTAGCAGTCTGGCTCCTTTGGGTTAGAAAAATAATAAAACACCAATGGAGAAGCAAAGAGATGCGAGATAAAGATTGAGTTGAGTTAGTAATCTGATTAGGGACAAGGGATAACATACAATTTACTGTTCTCATTGAAACACAGGCATTTTAAATGACCCTCTGGAAATTAAAAAAAAAAAAAGTCAGACATATACCAGGGAGAGGCCAAGGAAACAGCACAGTATAGGATAACAGTCCCTCAAGCCCAATCAAAACACATTCTGTATGTGTACTAATTCTAACGGTGGAATCTAAAGCCATTTTCTAAAATATCTACTGATAAAGTAAAGCTGTAAGTTACAAAGTGTAAATGTGTGACTTTAACTTCAAAAAAGGGATTGACAAGCACTAGAGAAATGTCCATTGTCAAGCCAACCAGACTGAACAAGATAAAGGTGATCCAGAAAGAACTGGGTGAAGGAAGCAGGAGGCCCAGGGCATGACTAAAGCTGATGGCAGAGGGGTGACTGGGGTGTAGAGACAACTCATGCTGGAGAGGGGGCCTTACTACCCCCAAATGCTCCTCCTGAAATCATATAATTTGTTTAAATCTCCCAGTGGTGTTTTAAAAAGTGACTGAAGCCAGTATGTACATCTCTGTTCATTCTCCTTGTCCTTCTGAAATCAAATGCATTCTGAAGTACCATGCAAATGCAATCAAATAAAATATTTAATATTTCAACTAAAATTAGAAGTGTAGAAGCTTTTAGTGACTTCTGAAATGTCACATTGCCTTACATGCCCTAGAATACCATCAAAGATGATATTTGATGAGCTGTTTAGTTTCCTAGTCAACAAGGTGAATAGATAATGGGCAATTTGAGTTTATTTTATTGATAGTAGGTTGTTTTCTTAAACTATATTCCTAAAACTATTCCCCAAGACTAAAGTGTACTAAATAATTTGGAAATAATTTGAACAACAGTGGTTCTGAAGCTCCTTATGAAATCATGTTTGAGCTGAGAGTGCCAGCACTCTGGCGCACCCCTTGAATCACCAGGGGAGATGGACATTTTTCAGGACAAAAATCTTCCATTTACAGTATTCCCAAATGTCAATCATGTTCTGCTATATGTAATCAACAGATATTACTGGAAACTCATATTTATGGGCAGAGGAATTCTTAATTTGACTTATAGTAAGGTATGAACTCAGTAAGTGCTAAATCTAGGAACTTAAATTCAGAAATACGTACATTCTTTTTTTTTTTTTTTTTTTTTTTTTGGTTTTTCGAGACAGGGTTTCTCTGTAGCTTTGCGCCTTTCCTGGAACTCGCTTTGGAGACCAGGCTGGCCTCGAACTCACAGAGATCCGCCTGGCTCTGCCTCCCGAGTGCTGGGATTAAAGGCGTGCGAACGATCTGAGGTCTGTGACATTACCAATATAAAATGCATCTTGCCATGTAAGATAGCTTATACTGAGCTATGGTGTCTATTCCCTAATGAATAAGGAATAATTTAGGTGTTGGTCTGTGAGACCAATACCAAAGAACAGTATTTTAAGGTGTGTTCTAATCTAGACTCACTTTATTCCAGTACAAAAAGTTAAAACATGAATCTATAAATTCAAAACCTAATTACACTTTTGGTTTTCCTCAAAGGGGTCAGTTGGATTCAATTTTAAAGTTTTACTTCTTTGCTGTGAGAGATACAAGACTTTAAAATACATGATTTTGAAGACTTGTGTTAGATATGCCTACCATAAAGTTAAAATAGACACACTTGTCAGTGCATATGTGGTGAGAAATCCCCTACACTTTGGAGAGCTTTCAGGGAGTGTAATGGAAAAGTCCTTTCTCCTTCCTTGCTTAGATGACAATGAACAATTGATTTTGCTTCCTTAAACCTGTTTTAAAATCTGTAAATTGTGAGTATTGATACTGGCTTTCCTTGCAGAAGTGATGGACTTGAGATAAGTTATACGTGTGACAGAATTCCGTAAATGACAAAATATGAAAGTAAGGTGTCATTGACAAGGCAGCATAGAGAACTAGGTCAGGCTAGTCTAGGTCGGGGTGATGGTGGTTAACACCAAATTGCAGATGAATTCTTAGGTTAAGTGCATGAGGAAGCAGGCAGGCTTTTAAGTTAATTTCAGCCTTGTGTTTATGATGAGCATGAGTAAACCAGACAGTATGAACAGAACTATGACGGAACTTTCTGTAGCTTGTAGGCTATTAACCATTAAAAGCTAGCTGTAATAAAAAGTATCGATTTAAAGGTATTGGGAGACCGAGTCAGTGTTACCAACGGGAAGTCCTACTCTAAATGTGCAGTATTTTATAAAAAGGATTTGTAACACTAAGAAATTAGAAGATCATGATTTCAGAATCAAGAATAGATATTCGAATAAAAAAAAAAACACCAGCCTACCTTATACCAACATCTCTGTATGGATGAAAATACAATTCCTAGGGCATGTTACCTTATTTTCTCATCGTAAGAACAATCCATGAGAGTCTGGGGTGTAGCTCAGTAGTAGAACATGTGACCAGAATTTATCAAACCCTAGGTTTCTGCTCCAACACACACATACCACACACACACACACACACACACACACACACACACACACACACACACACAGAGAGAGAGAGAGAGAGATAGAGAGAGAGAGAGAGAGAGAGAGAGAGAGAGAGAGAGAGAGAGAGAGAGAGAAATGAGTGAATAAGTAAATAAATTAGTAAATGTTCAAAAAGAAAAGTAAGAAGTAATCGTGCGTGTTTGGGAGACAGCACAGTCAGTGAACCGACTGCTGTTCAAGCGTGGGGACCTGAGTTCGGATTCCCAGGGTCCGCAAGCACGCTGGGCACGGTGGCGTGTGCCTCCAACCCCAGTGCCAGGAAGACAGAGAGACAGGTGGATCCTTGGCATCTCCGGGCCAGCAACTCTGAGTGAATCAGAGACCTCTGGGTTCAGTGACAGATCCTATCTACAAAAACTATGACAGTGACTGAGGAAGAAAGCTAACGTTGTCTAGCCTCCAGAGGCATGCACAAACGGCACCTCACTACCCCCAACTAATAGAGAAATTAACTTTTAAAAGTAATCCCCAAAGCTTACTGAGGACTGGCTTACCGAGGACTTGCTATGTCCTCTGGGAGTCACTGGAAGTGAGTGATGTCACAGGTCAGGCTCTACCCATTGAGAGCTAGCCACAGTTAAATGAACCAATAAAGCGGCTTCAAGTGTAAACCTGGGAAATTCCATTCTGCAAGAAATCCCCACACTATGATCTTGACAACCTGGACGGCAGGGTACATCCGCCACCCTCCCTTTGGCCAGTAAGATCCATGACCCTGTCCATTTGGAAGCATCTTTCTCCTGGCTAGCTGGACAGCTTCCAGGTTAACATCCCAGATCTCTCAAGAAATGAAGGAGCAAGACACGGATCGCTGCCCCAGTCTGCCATCCCCTAGATGAACTTCAAATAGATGTAGGATATCTGGTTGTTTTAGTAAAAGGGTACCTTATTTATTCTTCAGCATGCAGCATTGTGGCAACATAGAGAGTTAAATAATTTTTAAGAATTTTAAACATCTGGATTTATATTACATTACCAATTTACCAACAACCCCACCACCACCACCAAAGGCCCTGATTAACCTGTGTCATGACTCTATTTACAGTTAAGATATAAAATATACCAGTAACAAAAAATACAGTTGACTCTCTTTAAAAATAATCTAGAAGGAAATCTGGGTGTGATAGCACACCCTATAATTTCCAGTATTCAGGAAGCTGAGGCAGGAGAGTCAAGCCCATGATTTAGAGGCCAGCCTGGGCAACATATAACTTTGTCTCAAAAAACAAAACAAAGCAAAAACCAAGTAGGTAAGTATACAAATAAGCAGAGATCTTTATTTATAATTTGATGGATTTTGACAAAGGTATTACATCCACATAATAACTATGCAGACGAAGACACAGAACCTTTCCATCCCTTGCACTAGAAAAGTTCTTGGTGGTGTTCCTGATCCTCACAATCTGTGAGAACCCTTTATTATTGAAGCCTCATAGATTAGATTCTCCTACATATATACGTGGACTCATGGAATGTATGCTCAGTTGTGTAAGGCAGTATATACATTCTGTATATTATTTATCCATAATGTACCCACATTATTGGAGGTTTCAGAGTTCAGTCACAATGTATTATCTCAGTGATGGAGAAAACAGGCAGTACTTCTATAAATCAATAATAAAATTGACCCAAATTATTATCACTATGAATAAACATAAAATTCTTTCGTATTTTCTAGCATATATTTTAATCTCTTGGTGAAGTTGCTAGGTATAGAATTACTAAGTTACAGGGCACATAACTTTATTTAAAAACTGTCAGACAGTCCCACAAAGTGGATACTCCATTGTGTGGTTCCATGTATAACAACCCATGAGAATTATCTTTGCTTTATACCCTTACCAACACTGGCCTGGTCAATTTATGATTTTTTTAAATCATTTAATGACTGTAAAGTGTTTTCATCTTCCCTTGCCTGGTCTCTAATGATGCTGAGAATCTTTTTCACTACTTAGGAACCTACTGTTTATTTTTTTTTCTTGTGAAGTCTCTAAGTCATTTATAAAACTGTTTTAGTTGTATGTATGATATGTGTGCATTGATGCTCACACACTGCTACGTGTGTGTGAATGGCAGAGGACCACTTTGTGGAGCTGGTTCTCTCTCCTCCTTTCCACGTTACTAGCCACCTCATCTTCACTTGCCATATCTCAGCTGTCTTTTTGTTACTAATTTGTAGGAGCTTTGTCCCCTATTCAAGAGCTCTACCAGATATGTGGTTTAAGAACAGCTTTTCCTGAATGTGGTTTGTCCTTTCATTTTCCTAATGGTGTCTTTAGATGAGCATACCCCTTTAAATTTAATAAAGTATAAGATATGATCAATATTAACTAGAAATTACTGTAGTCTCAATTTCAACAAGAATGCATATTAGTGTAATTACATTGCTTGGATAATATCCAGGTTATCAAATAAAAAGGTTGGTCAAGGATTGCTGCATATGCGTTTTAAAAATCCTTCTGGATAAGATGAATATCGTTGTCATTTTCTGACCACAAGTCATCTTTCATTGGATGTTACCCAATGAGCCTTTGTCCTACTTGCCTGGCTTTATGGGCATCAATGCCTCCCACACTGCCAGGGGCTGGATGTCAAGGCCTTTCATTACCAGGTATTTTAAAAATCAGTGGGCATAGAGGTCTACCATCTGAAGGGTGGAAGGGAGAGGAGAAAATACCAGAACCTGCAGTGCTGCTGACTCAGAAAAGTCCTTTGACCTTTTCTTTAAAAGATGGAGATACAAGGAAAAAGAAAAGATTTTGGCACCAGTACAGCCATAGCAGAAAAGATCTTAGCAGACATGAAGTACCAAAGTCAGCCACAAATCCATTCTGAACTAAGAACTCCCCTTAGCCTTCTTCGACAAAGCTGGACAGACATTAGACAATACTCAGTCAATGACTGATGCAGTCACAGTTCCATGTGAAGATAAAGAAAGCATCAGGCAGATGTGACATAGGCTCCTTACTGTTCTCTGCAAGCCTGGGTCGCTGTGGTCCAGGTGCCCTTCCGCTGTGTGACCAGAGTGTGACAGTAGCCTGAGTGCAGATGCCATCCAGCTGGGCAGGATTTGTCCTCCAGCCCCTGTAAAAACAGTTCTCAGTGTTCACATCTGAGTGAACTCGATAATCTGGAGTCTATCTCACAGTAGCAACCTGTGAGTCTCTGCACTTCAACCAGCCAGAGGCAACCCTCATTGCAGCTTCCCATCCTGAGAGACAGTGGACTTCCTGCAGAGAGCACCCCCACAGTCAGAAGCGCTTCAACTTTATACCACTGACAGTCTGATAAGTAATCAAAATTGACTGATGTAATACTATATTTTGGATCTTAAAAAGCCACTTGGTAGCATTTTTTTTTTTCTCGTGGCTTTCCAGGTGTAGTAAAAACAGACATAGCATGAGTTAAGAATTACATGTCCGATTACTTGTCTTCAGATAAGCTCATCACAGGGCATATTGCCACTAAAGATACTTCGCTACTCCGCCAGTGCCCCACCTTGGTTTGGGAGCTCCAGGCTTTCCAGGCAATCCCATCACATAGATACAATCTGTGGGTGCTTTCTTCAAAATGAAACAGTCCCTTCAATTCCACAGAACAGTTCTTTGGAAACAAGGGCAGCTGACCCTGTAGTGAAGAGCAGTCGTTTAGAATCGATTTAATGGAAGTTGATAATACCCTTTCCTCCCTTGGATTTTCCTCTTCTGGGCAGCATCTGCGCTGAGTAAACTACCCCCGGAACGTGGTCCATTTTGTGAATTAAGTGTGTTCATGGCCCAGGGAACAGTTTGCTACAAGGCAAACAGGAAGGAAGAACGAATTCCGTACCTGTCTGGGGAAGTGTGAGTCAGTTGTGGATTCCACCTTATCAGCTGGAGGCAGTTCTGCCTCCTTGATTGTCTTTTGTGGTTGACTGATGACAGATATTTTGGCCTTTTGTTGGTGAGCTGAGGAACTGTCACTGTCTAGTTTCAAGGAGACTATGCCATGATACTTGAGGAAACCAACAAACAAAAACAAGGAGAAAAAAACAATCAAGACAGCAAACAAAAATTTCTGTTCTAATAATGAGCACATAAAAGATTGTATCAACAAAAGAGATGAAAAGGATTTTTCTTGATCACCCAATCTTCTAAAACAAATTTTGGAAAAACAAAAAAACTTCAGATAAGTAGACAAAGAGAAAAGATATAATAATTGCACTACATATTTTCATCCATGAACATGGCATTCAGCAATTCTCTATGCTTACATTGTAGATGGTGTCTGTTCCATTTCTACAAACGGAAGATGGATGAACCTGAAATCAACAAAGCACAGTATGCACACAAAGCTGACTTAAAAAACAATTAGCCAGATATTCTGGGAAGGCCCTGTAATCATTGAAAATTTAAAAGAACATTTCCTGAGATTTTTTTTTCATGTCAAGCTCAATAGAATTTTTTTAAACCATCATGTCTAACCAGAGCTTATAGTTGTATTGATTTCAGCATCCAGTATACTGGCTGGGCATCTATAGCACAGAAAGATTCAAAAGAACATACACACAGGAGAGTGTGCCTTGTTAGAGTCATCGCTTCCACACCCAAGGGTGTCACTTAAATGTGCTTTTATTCAAGGGTTGCTGATTACCCTATCTGTCTTGGTCTAAAAGAACCTAAGCAGGATTCATATGGCTGAATGAATGTACCTACCACTTCAGTTGGCACAATTAGTGGAGTGAGTCAGCATAATGATATTTGCACACAAAAAAGCACGGCATGACTCTGCAAAGAACTCCCTATGAGAATCCAGTTTCTGCTGTGTCTCAGACACTTCTCACTATGCACCCACACATCTATCCCCAGAACGCCCCCATCCTTACTGATTGGCCATTCCCACGGGTCCTCATCTTCCTTTGAGAGAGGTCTGTGTGATCAAAGCCCCCAAGGGCATCTCCTTTAGTGGAAGATGGAGGAGGCCCTCTTTCCAGATGAGGAGAACCGGCAGTGGTGAGTGAGGATGACCCTGGGGGCAGCGGACGCCAAATGCCCTTCCCCCATGTGCTGTGCTTGCTTCGGTTGAAGGAATTTGAAGGATGGCACCGTCCTGGAGGCATGCAAGATGGCAGGCGATCAGTACACTACACAAACACATAAGTGATGGCATTGACACTGTTCCTGGAACAGCTTGTCATTAAACCTAGACGGATGAATCTCCCACCAGATGTTGCCTTTTGCCCGCTTGCCAGAAACCCCTTCTCTCTTCATCAGTTCCCACCTGGGAAAGCAGTATCCTTCTGCACATGGATGGGGTGATTATAAAGTCATGAAATCCATCCCACAAATCATAGATGAAAATCATCGTCATGGTTTTCTAATCATTCCAGACACTTAGGAAACGGGCTCACTTCCCTCCTCCTGCGATCCTCCTCAACCCCGAGGGTTTATTCACTGACCAAGCGCCACCCCACATACCCTTTGAAAGTATTCAGTTTTCCTCCAGTCTTTTAGAAGTAGAAACTGGAATTGTTGAAAGATGTCATGTGATCTTACAGCAGCTCCAAAAATTTGCAATCAACTATAATGGAACAAAACCCTAGCGAATCATAAGGGAGGCTTCGACTGGAAACCTGGGCAATCAGTATTTCTGGGAAGGCACCAAAAAAAAAAAAAAAAAAAAAAAAAAAGAACCAAACAAACAAATGAAAAAAGGAAAAAGAAACTAAGCTAGTGAAATGAATCAGCAGCTGAAGATGCTTGCCACCAAGCCTGACTACTAGAATTTGAACCTGGGAACCCACATAATAGGAGAGAACAGATTCCCACAGGTTGTCCTCTGACCTTCCCTCAGCACCATAAATAAAAAGTCATTAAAAATTAAAGTACAAGCCGGGCGGTGGTGGCGCACGCCTTTAATCCCAGCACTCGGGAGGCAGAGCCAGGCGGATCTCTGTGAGTTCGAGGCCAGCCTGGACTACCAAGTGAGTTCCAGGAAAGGCGCAAAGCTACACAGAGAAACCCTGTCTCGAAAAACCAAAAAAAAAAAAAAAAAAAAAAAAAAAAAAAAAAAAAAAAAATTAAAGTACAATAACAAACCTCAACCCAAAAGAAAACAAAAAAACAACCTACAGACAGGTGCTGTCCGGATATTTATCTTAGTTCTTAGCTACGCTGAGATTCGGGCATGGAGCCTTTTACAAGCTAAGCAAGTACTCCGCCACTGAGCTACGTTCCCAGGCCGGGACATGTTTGTATTAATGTGAGCAGACGTTTCTGCTGGGGAAAGAAAAAAAAAAAAGCACGCGGGGTGAGGAGGAAGGTGGGATGAGAGAGGTCATGGAAATGTGGTCTGCAAAGTAAGGGAGACAGCACCCATTTTTATGACAGGGTGAGTGAGGAGACAACAGATTACAGGTGAGAAAAACTGCAGATCAGAGGGGCATGAGAAGCATAAAAATAAAGGCTTAAAATGGAATGTCACGCCGGACATATCAAATGCCACATCGATAAGGAACCAGAAGCAGAAGGACTTTGGCAGGACAAAACCTCTGAGTGCCAAGGCTTTGCTTTTTATTTTATTTGCGGGTTGCTCTCTAGCATACCCTTCCCAGGATGGCTTGGCTCGGCATCACCAAGCCATTCATTAGTATTCTCCAGCTGCCCCCAAATCCCCAGCCAGCTGCATCTTCGCGTCTATTTTTCTCCAATTCCTTCCCTTCTTAGAATTTCCCTGGTCCCACTACAGTGGGGGGCTCCAGGGTTAGGCACTGAGAGCGCTCTTTAACAGAGGAAGATAATTACAGCCCTGCAAACTCTGGGGGAAAATAATTGTCGATAGGTTCTCACCAACATTGTTTCCCCCTTGGTGAGAACAACAAACGCTTAGAAAAAAGCAACCGGGCCACTGACTTGTTGCTTTCCTGCAGCCACTGCTCTTAGCAGGAGGAAAACCACATGAAGCACACACCAGAATAAAGAAACCAGAGCCATGATGGAGGCGGCTTTCTTGACAAGAAATCACGCATTTTGATTTGAAGGTGTTATCAAGCACGTTGGCTGCTGCTAGCCGGCAGCCATGGCGCCAGGACCGCTCCTGATTTCAAGACGAGGATCAAAAGAATACCTCCTTTTGAGTCCAAAATTTTCACTGCAGCTTTTGTCTTTGTGCCAAGAACCGCATTCACAGGGGACTTCAGAATTACTTCAAAGACCTCATCATCTTCCTCTAATCCGTCATAGGTAATTGCTATATTCCACATCTTAGTTGACATTCCTACAAGAAGTAAACATTTTAATTACTCTTTAATTGCTATTTCAATCACCTAGGTGTCAGAGAAATATATTAATTAACATGTCTCCAGCTAGACTGCAGTAGTCCGAGGGAGCTATTGTACTGCCACCAACTCGCTGAGGCCCTGCTGTTCTCCCAAATAATATAAAAAGACCGCATTTGTTCCTGGACAATGATGATCGGCCTCAATGCAAACACTGTAACAAAAAGTAAGCTGCATTATACAGGGCGAGGAAAAAAAAAAAAAAAAGGTTAGTAGACAAAATCCCAGACATTCATTTTTCTCCCAACCCAACGCCTCCGTTCTTAAGAATAAGTAGTTACTACAATCTGAAAAATCTTAATAGTTGCAAAACTCTTAAGATGTTGCAGCAGACAGAAGTGATTATGGGATGGTACTTGAGGCACCTCTCAGGATCCTTGAGGTGGTTCATTTCCACCAACAGCTGCTCGCATCTGCTGCTCTCCCTCCCTGAGTCTTCTAGCCCACGGCTGCTTTTCCTGAGGATGCAATGCTCAGCAGTTGGACACCTTCCTAGAGAGAATGTCTGGGCGGAGGGTTATAGACAGAGCCTGCTCCAGCCTCTTTTTCTCCTCTCCGTCTCTATCATGGAGTATAAACAAGTTTATTCCATATAATCTTCTGAACTTAATGTAAGTTTTTATTCACTAAGATATCCCAGCCAATCTGTCCCATCAGGCTGGAAGGCAACCCAAACTCAGACATGAAAGTATTCAGGCTGGAAGACACTTCTGAAATGGCCCAATCCTCAGCAGTTTCTCTGATGGGAACTGTAGGACTGGGTTTGTTTAGAGGTGCGGGCAGAGATGAGCAAGCTATAGGGGACAAAAGGCAGTAGGAAGACTGCAGTTTAGCCTCTAGGCAAAGCTTGCAGAGTCCGTCCTGCCTCCCCTGCCTCTGGGTGCCTATAGAAAAAGCTCTGTAAGGCGCTCAAAGACCATTTCCCAGCCTCCACTTCTGAAAATCAACTCTTCTGCTTGCAGACTGACATGTCTCTAATTCTGCCATCCACATGGCAACCACTTTCTTGAAGGTATGTCTCACAAACATTTTTCAACTGAATCAGTGTCTCATTAAGCATTCAATGAAAAGCTGCAATTGTTCACTTCTCCTGTATTTGGCTGCTTTTAGAGGGGAAATTGGGGCTTCTGCAATAATTTTGGTAAATAGAATAAACTGATGGCCGATGTATGAAGCTTCCAGCATCAACGTGTTCTCAGATTACTTCATTTTATGGTCTTTGCAAAATCGGAAGTTAAACTATCTAATATAAAATATCAATTAATTCCCATCCCATGGATGAGTTAGTCTGTCCACCAAAATGTATGTTTTATCCATAAGTTCTTACCTTTGCATTAGAAGATATGGGGAACACCAACAGTGCCCCATAAGCCAAACTCTGACCTAAAGGAGTTTGAAACTTCTTGGAGACAAGACAATGCTTTTGGGTATCCCAGGAGAATCGGTCCCAGGACTCCCATTGAATGGAAATACCTGCAGCAGATGCTCGAGGCCCTTGTAATAAACAGCCTCTGCCATCCTCCTGTAAACTTTAGGCTATCTCTAGATTGTTTATAATCCCAAGATAAAGAACACTGTGACTATCGTATTGTCCCAGGGGTAATGAGAAGAAAATCAAAGGTTTTGCAGTCAGTACAGACAGAATGGTTTTTCTGATTACTTTTTGATTTGTGTTTGGTTTGATAGATGGACATGGAACTGGGACTTCTCTAGCCCTTCTACAGATAGACCAGAAAGTCAAATAACTATTAAAAGCTATATGTGATTAGATGACAGGACATACAAAATGGAGTCTGTGTAGTAGATGCCTGTAGGACCCAAATACCCGGATTAGAGAAAGAAGCAATTGAGCAAAATTGAGGTTTGGGTCAGGAGAGTAGAAGGTAGATCAGCTGAATGGAAAAGTTACATCTGGGGAAAGGAGGCCACAGGCTGCAGATAGATTCTGTAGCCACACTACAGAGAACTCTGGACCCAGGTGGCCAGATTTGGGCTTTTAGACAATGGTTAATGAGAGAGGACGGACATTCTGAAAGTGAATGCCTTAGCAAACTGAATTTGAGTGTCTGTGTGAAGGCTGGGTACCTGAAGACTCGAGGGCTTTAGAGGCAGCTGTGGAAATGATACAAGCATGAGGTGGACAATGAAGACAGTTTGTAAACACTAAGATTATTAATATTTGGAGAACCGCTCTGACCACCAAGCCTCATAATGGTAAGTACAATTTGAATAAAAATCCAATACATAGAAACATATTTCCAAGTCTCTGGCAGTTGTCCTCCTGTTTGAAAATTTATTTTAGAAAAATGACAGTATCATTTCCAAAGAAACCAACCAACCAACCAACCAAAATCCCAAAGGGCCTTAAAAGTTTTTGCTGGATCTTGTGGAACAGAACCGAATAGATGAAAGAGCTGCCTTCTGAGTTTCTTTGAAGGGCTTCTGATTTGTTGGAGTATGTTTCAACCTCGTTTCCAGCCTCCCAGGTGTGGGAGTCACCATCTCAGGTTCAGGAGATTGTGAGCAGCCATCTCCTTGCCGTCTAGTCCCCTGCCTCCTCCACTGTGCAGGTGCAAAGCTCCCTTAACCCCCTGAGATACACCTGAGCTTCGGAGGCTGGAACTGCCCCTACCCTGTTTCCAGAAAACAAAGGTACCAGGGTAGAGAAGAGGTGTCCTTTCATACAAAAACCCCACTTTATGGAGTAAGGGAATCCCTGGATATTTTCCTACAAAGCAGATTTCTCTGTTGAGAGATAGTTTCTCAATATTTTTTTTTTTTTTTTTTTTTTTTTTTAGTAAATGCCACATTGGAGAGCTGTTCCTTTGGAAAACATGTTGACTTTTCAGAATGATGAAGATTTGATTAAGAAGGCATCACATTTTTCAGAGGCACACACTTTCTTTAGAGAGCACTCGTTTTCTTTAGAGTATTGCAGAGGCACGTACACACTTCAGGTTAGTCACAGCAACTGAACGCATTCTCAGGATTCCAGTCTGCAAAGTTTGGTGAAGAGCTACAAGACAAGCCTTCACCCCGACCCGAGTCAGAGTTCTCCAACTCTCCAGAGTTTTCCAACACAGTAAGCCATGTACGAGATGGCCCGTTCTGTTTCTCTAGCGTTGGGAAAGCTGGTATTTCCAGAGAAATAAATAGATTGCTCTCAGCAAATAGGAAAGGATGGAGCTGGGCACAGCTAAAAGAGGCAAGGATTTGCAATATGAAAGTATATAAACATTTACAGGACCTGTGGATGTGAGGAATTTTTGAATTCTCTAAAGTAAAGCTTCATGATATGAAATTATTTCTGGCTTAATAAATTCCAAAATCATGAGCAGCCAAGCATGTGGCTTTTAAAAATCATATAAAATATGCTTATATTATTTTTCAATGTATAAATAACCCCTAAAATTCCAAGACCATTTGGAGCGCCCCCTCCCGGCAAGAAGTCATTAATAGCTGACGAAACAGCATGGAAACTCTTCTAGACAAATGGGCATTTATCTTAGGCAGAGGACTCTCCAAGAGATAAATTTCTGAGTCTCCCCTAGTGTGATACATTCTCGCTCTTCTCAACCCAAACAGAGTGCCTGGTGGGCTGCTGAAAACCTAGCTTGCAACAAACCGCTATGGATAATAAAAGGGACATATGGCAAAAAATGATTGACTTTCAAACAAGTCCTTTAAAACATGAGGACAACTGAACTCCAGGATCCACATCTGCTTGGCTGTGAGTCTCTGTATCTGTTTCCACCAGTTACTGGATGTAGGTTCTATGATGCCAATTAGGGTAGACACCAATCTGAGTGCAGGGGAAGGCTAGCTCAAGCACCCTCTCCACCACTGCTATGAGTCTTAGCTGGGGATAGACAATCTTGTGAGTTCCTGGGGGGTTACCCTAGCTGCAGTTTTCTCCCCATCCTCTTAATGGTACATTCTGTCAAGATATCTCTTTCATTGCTTTCCCTCCCTGTCTCTCCCCCATATTCCTACCTCCCATCCCTTCCTCTCTACTCTCCCTATCAGTTTACCCAGGAGATCTTAAGCCTTTCCCCTTCCCAGGGCGATCCATTGTTGTAAGGGGGGGGGGGGCAGAATCATGATGGGAAAAACCACAGAAATAGCTGACCTAAGCTAATGGGAGCTCATGGACTCTGGATTGACAGCTGGGGAGCCTGAATGGGACCTCTGAATGTGAGTGAAAGTTGTGTGGCTTGATGTGTTTGTGGGTCCCTTGGCAATGGGACCAGGACTTATCCTGGGTACAGGAACTGGCTTTTTAGACCCCATTCCCTATGGTGAGATGCCTTATTCAGCCTTGATACAGGATGGAGGGGCTAGGTCCGTCCCCAACATGGTATGACAGCCTGTGTTGACTACCCAAGGGAGGCCTTACCCTCTATGAGGAGGGGATGGGGGTGAGATGGGGGTAGGTGGGGGGCAGTGGGAGAACAGGAGGGGGGGGAACAGGGGTTGGTATGTAAAAGGAAAGAAAAAAGTTTTAATAAAATATTATATAAAAAAAAACATGAGGATAAAAAAAACCATTAACCCTTTCAAGGTAGAGCTGAGGGCAAAAGCCTGAGGATAAACATCAAATTCAGAGCAACAATGTGGTCAGCCTAGAAAACCAACTCATCCACGTTAGAAAGCTAAATAACCTGAGAAGGAGGCTGACAACAGTATCTGAGCTGTTGCAGTCCAATTTCGGGTTCGTTGTTAGAAGCTGAATCATATCCCCCCAGAGCTTGTATCTTGAGGTCTTCCTAACTTAACTGCCAGGACCTCAGAACGGGACGCTACTTGTAAATGGGGTAGTGATGTGAATAGTGGGTTAGTGAGGTAATTGTGGAACAGGGTAGCTCCTTAACCTAAGCTCACTTGTGTCTTATGACAAGGGAGAATTTATCCCCAGGGAGAGCATCATGTGAAGATGAAGTCAAGGACCAGCAAACCACAAACAGCACAGAAGAAAGACAAGGGTAGACTTTCCCTCACAGATTCCCACGTTGGTCTCGGAATGAACAGCCTCTGAAACTGCAAGGCCATAGCTATGTTTGAAACTACCCACTTGGTGCCACTTTGCTATGGACAAACAACACCATCTTCATGTTGTGAACAGCACAAAGACATTCCTCTCCTAAGACTAAGATCACCAGTTTGGGGATGATGACGTTCAGCCATTTTAGTGTCAAGTGAGCTTGTTCTCGGTGGAGAGTCATCTCACAGTGCTGAACATCTCTGCAGCAAAGTACAAAGTCACAAGCCCTGCTCCTTGTCTAGCACATTCCCAGTTGTTCTTAGATGAGTGATCCAGGTCCATTATAGACCACGGGGATGAGGGAGAGCCATGAACGAGGCAGAGTTAAACCCATCCACAGGGGAGAGCCTGGAAGGGCAGTGTTCAGCCTCCTAGCTTTGAGGTAGATTTCCCCAGGGAAGCGGAACTTTTGTATTAGTGTCTCAGCCTTCCTCTTCCTCTTCCTCCTGCTTCTGCCCACTAGAATGCTGCCTCCCCTAGGAAATCTTCCAGCATTTTCTTTATCCAGAACCATGGCTTACACTTTGGGTTCCAAAGTACTGTTGGTAAATATTTTTATGTCTGTGTGTTGCATAAAATAGAACATCTTCAGGAGAAGAAACCACACTTTCATATTTTACATTTTGTACCTAGAAAATTTTCCACAGATTTAAATCAAAGTAAGTACTATTCAATTAAATAATAATTTGCCCTGAAATCACCTTGGATCAACTTATTTCAAAAGAGGTCGTTTAGATCATTAGGAATCTATATAATCATAACATTTGAATTTTTTTACTGAAATATGTGGTTATTAAACTACCATTATATTATAATAATATTTAAATTACCTTATTTTTCTGAATTGTTTTGGATACTTCCTTTGACTTTTTATATCTATTATTTGCTATGATCTTTTTTCTGTTTAAATAAATA